>NW_010972831.1:4479227-4485210 GCF_000737465.1 Haliaeetus leucocephalus | reverse complement strand
GGCGGCTCCCGATGCCGCGGGGCAGGGCGGCCGCCTCCGCGGGGAGCCGCGATGATCCCCTACTTTTCCGACAACGCCGTGATCTCTCAGGGCGCCATCGCTCAGCTGTGAGTACCGGGGGAGAACCGGCAACGACCGGCAAATCTCTCCTCCCGTTTGCCCCTCGGCTGCCGCTCCGCCTTGCCCGGGCTCCGAACGGGTCTTCTCTTCCCCCGGTGTGCCGGGCGGTCGACCGAGGCTGCCCGTTCCCCGCTCTCCGTCGTTAGCTCCGCCGCAGATTGCCTTCGGGCAAACTTTTCCCTGGCAGCGGAGCCGGCACCGCGCACCGGGAGGCGGCCGGCGGGAGCGGGACTGCGGGGGGGGGGCACCGGCACCGCAGGGCTGCCCGCTTCTCCGTTACCGCTGGCTTCCCTTTTTTTTTTTTTTTTTCCCTTTCTTTCTTTCCCTACAAAAACTCTGGGTCCCAACCAAGCGCTTCGATAAGTCTTTGTACAGTCGCTGCCCAGGGCAACTCGGGGCTCCTCTCGTCGGAGCCGCCGGTTCCTCCGTCCCGGGGTCTCGCCGCCCCCCGCGGACACACAGCCGGGCTGTGCCATGGGAGCCAGGTGCCGGCTTCTTGTGGCCGTGTACCTTGGCCCTCTTTTGGGCTTAAAGTAGAGATTAGCCCCTTGATTTGAGCTCTTGTTTTGGGGCTTATCACAAGGTGGCAGATAGGGGCTGCGGGTTTGGGGTGGGTTGGTTGGGTTGGGTTTTTTTCAGGTCGGTGCAATAGGAGCAGGACTGAGACCTGACACTCAGGACCTGCAGGTCATGAGGGGGAGACATGAGCCGATGCCGGTTTTTAGGTACTGCCAGTCTTGGGCAGCTACAAAGTGCAGAGTGTCTCCGTACCCCATCCGAAGCAGCTTGAAAAAATCAGTCTCTCCAGCTGCACACCCCCCTTTGAAATGCAGATACAAATAATCATTTAATTTGTAGACAATTAACAGTGACTGCCCGAGTTGTGGGGTTTGGCTGGGAGGATTAAGGAGGGAAATGGCTGCTTTGGGGTGGTAGATAAGGCTTTTAGAGAGATAGTGGCTGCAGTCTAGTCACGCTTGATATTTCTTTAAAGCAGCCAAAGGCTCTTTTATCTCTTGGCAACATCGTGGAAGGTTTCAAGATAGTAGGATAAAACGCTGGGTCCCACCTGGAACTGTGTTCTTGTCGCAAGAAGCTCCTGCTAGAAATTGAGCTGCCTTCCGCTTCTGAGGTCTTTAGTAGATAGCCCTGCTTATGCTTGATATGGAAATAAGTCTCTAGACTCTGTGGCCTCTTTTTTGAGCATTAGTAATCACTGCTGTAGTTGGTAATCAGTTTAGTTAAGTCTCTGAGCCTTTCATACTCAACCCAAAATGCTGGTAATTAGTCTTTTTTTTTCTGCTCACAGTGTTGCCTGTAAACATTATGGCTTTCCCTGTGATTGTTGATAACGTAGGTTTAACAGTGATATATCTGAACTGTTCTGTGGAAGCCAGGATGCAAATTGGATGTGCCCTGGGCTTTGGGAAGTAGCGGCAATTCTGGAATTGTGGAGAAAAACTCAACCTACTGTAGGCTGAAACATTTCCTTAGAGCTCAAGATGATTTACCAAGCTATATTAGGTAGCTAGGTAACAATTTAAGTGCTCTCAAGATGTTTGTTTTATAGATTCTCAAACACTTAACCTAGAGTTTGAGACTGTATGGAAAGGGATCGATAGAAAGGGGAAATACTGCTCGTCTCTGCTCCCTCCGTCGCATGTAGCCCCGTGGTGTTGTACCTAGTCGTAGTTTAAATGGCCACTTGGTTGGAAGGACCACCCTTTCCTTTTCTGGGGAGAGAGATAACTGAGTTATCGGAGGAGCTTATGCTGTGCTTTTGCCTCCTGGAAGGAAAGATTAATAAGCATGAGAATGACAGAGCTTTTGGCCCATGCATAAGCGTTTGCAGAAGGCTGAGCACTGGATTAATATTTTGATAGCATTCTCAATCAGAAAGGTGCTGTGGCTTTCACGATGGCACAATAAAGACCTGTTTTAGAGTTTATATTCACAAGTTCGCAAGGCAGTTTAATATTGGATGTCCTTATTTAATTGTGGGCAAGACCTAAAAATCCAGATTTTGGTGTTTTGCTGTGCTAAAAATGTGTTCTCTGTGGAATGGGAAGGGCAGTGGTGACCCAAATGTTATCAGAAACTTCTGTTTCAGTGTATTCTTTAGTAGATGTATTTGGCTAATCAGCTCTGACTTTCAGAGATCAGCAGAAATTACTCTTGTGTTGACGCTTTTAGTCAGTAATGTAGTCAGCTGGTCAGGGTTTAATTCATTTCAGGTTCACAAGGATTCAAATAATGTCCGAGAGACTTGTGTTTATCAAAATGCTCAGAATTTATAGTTGTAACTCATTCCAGAAAGTCTTGCTACTCTCATTGAACCTAGTGGGAATTCTGCTGATTTACTAGTTTATTTGTGTGTAGGATTCCAAATTCACTTTGGTCTACTAAAACTTTAAGGCAGCTGATGGAAAGATAGAAAGAAAAAAGCAAAACTTCAGACAGCCTGCAAATACCAAAGAATTTTTGGTAACAGAAGAAACCTGGAGAAATTGCCATAGGTCAGTTCTTCCTGCCTGCAGTCACTTCCTCTGCCTTTGGCCAAGTTTTAGGTATCTCGTTCATTGTTGGTGCCCCTGAAGTGTTTTTTCCGTGTCCCTGTGATAATGCCAGATTCCTCTGCCGCTCAGTTTTCCTCTTTATCTCGGTAGCAAAGCGGGATTATCCAGGGATCAGGGCGCCCGCTTGGGATTTGGGGAGACCCAGCTCTTGCTCCCTGCTGCGCCACATCCTTCCTGCGCGACAGTGGCCGAGTCCCACCGGGCTGGTGTTCAGCAAGGGAGGGGGCCTGAAGATGCGGATGGAACCTGAGAATTAACTGCCTAGCCTTGGTGGCCGCATCCCCCTGGCATTTTTGTGCATTTTTCTGTGTGGTCAAATACTTTTGTCTCTGCCTCAGCTTCCTTTCTGCAAAGCAGCAGTGAGAGCCTTCCCTGGGCTCACACCAAGCACGTGTTAAAGCACTCCGATACTGTTTACTACTTCATCCTCCAACACTTTGGGAGCCAGATGGATCTAAAAACATGAATACGCTTGCTACTTTCCATGGTTCTCGTACTTGCTTCATACCAGTCTGTTTTCTATTATAAGATGTTAACTGATAGTTTTTATAAGTATTTTAAACCTTGGGGGGGGGGCAGGAAAGAGCTAGAATAGAGAGTTTCTTCACAGTGTTGTGGGTATATCTTGGAGCTTTAAAAAAAAAAAAAAAAGTAGAACCCACAAGTTAAACAGAAGTATTTTCAGTGAAAGGTTAAAGATAGCCACAAAATGTTCTTGCAGACTTGGCTTAGCAGCCTATTGCTCTCTCACATAATCAGTTTTCTTGTAAGTGACAACAATTCTTCTGTGTAGTGTGAAGAAACAACACTTCACAATATAAGAGGAAGTTACAGGCTGTACAGGTAATTACAAACTGTACGCTAAATTACAACACCGGGTAATTCAGTCTCATTGTATTGCCGCCTCCTCGCTGCAACCTGTCTTTGTGCCTAGTTTGCCTTGGCCCTTGTCCTCCCCCACCCCATTCATTTACCTTTGTCATGCGGCCACGGCCTTTATGCTAGGAAATTTCATGACCATCTAATTTTAAATTATGCCAAGTTGCAAGTCAGGAGCTTAGGTAGGTGCGTGGCTGCTGTTGCCATTGTTTGGAGAGCTGCTTATTTATTTATTTATTGTATGGGAAACGTTACAACCTTTTTATCTGCTCACAGTGTTATTGCTGCCAAAAACCTTGACCATTCAGCAATTAGAATGCAGTCCTTCAAGCAGCGTGTTATTGGAAATCTTTAATTGCCTCTGTGCCATTGTAAGTGCTGTAGCTTTGTGAGTATTTTACCATTGTGCTGAGAGAGTCGATGATATTTAAGAGTTGACGAGGAGATGCTTGGAAACAGCTGCTCAAAAGAGTGGGAGATCAGCAGAGTGATTCCAGTTACCACTTTCAGCTCTAGTTGAAGTTGCTTTATGAGCTGAGGGTCGCTCTGCTTGGAGGTGCTTGAAATGCAGAAACAAGTTGATTAGTTCTTCATCTCTCGTAGGGGCTGGTAGGATCAGTACGGACTATTGCAGTTCTGTTTTCCATCTAAGTGTGTATTATGCGCTCGGGGTTTGTATGACCGCAGAAGACGGCCTCGTACTCCACCAAGGACGCGATGTGAATGTGCCGGCGGGGGAACCTGACCCCTTACCCTTCCTGCCCACCCCTCCGCACAGCTGAGCTCACCCAGCACGGTGGATGGGCTTCCTGTTGACAGAGCAGAGTCGGGGATTTCTCATCTTTTTTTTTTATTTCTTTGCTGATTGTGATAACACAAATGCAATGTGTAAAAGGCCTCTCGCTACCCACTGATTATTAAAAGCTATGCAAGTAAGTTGTGCTAGTTGGGTAAAAGTAATATGCTGTGTGCTCCAAAGTTGATCATTAACTAAGCCAGGGCTGTATTGTTCATAACTACTTTTCCTGTTTGGCTTTTCCTTTTATTCCCCTGGAAGCTGTGGGTATTTGTCTCACCGATCCTTCCTGGTAGGGGGTTGGAAGAGAGACAGAGATGGTTATCGGACATAAAATCAAAACTCAAACAGCAAACTAGTGTTTCAAGGACAAACCCCCCACACCACCACCCATTTTTAAGCAATATGTTTTAGTTAGGAAGCCCATGCTGCTGGGCTGCCAAGTTCACATTTTAAAAGGCTGTGAATGGTGGAGTTGCTTCTGAGATTCTGTGTTTTCTTGAAACTTCTGCAGATGTTCCTGCCTCTGGAAATGCTTGGGATTTTTCTAAAGACTACAAAGCAGAAGGACCCAAGTGAGATTATCAAGAGAAAAGGACCTTTTGGGGCCAGTGAATAGGCTGGCTGGGATTTTTTTGCAGGACTCTACTTCCTTCTACCTTTATCATGGAGCCTCTGGTTAAAATATTACTTCATTGTTTTTTAAACAACTTCAGCCTAACAGTCTTGAAATGTTGCTTCTAACTAGTATTTGTGGGATCACAGAAAGTTTAAAATTCTGCATCCCGTTCTGCAATAGGCTCTGCAGAGTTGCTGTCTCCTCTGCATCAGTCTGACAAACAGCATTTAAATTATCAGCCCATATGGGCTTAAAACTCGTTCAGCAAATATTTTTTCTCCAGTGTAATGGATGTAATGTGTACAGAGCAAATCTGCAACTTGAGTTTCCAGCTGTGGTGTTTTGTAGCAGCTGCCTGAAGACTCTTATTTCCACAAACACATGGAGTAAAATTCACTCCTGTCGTTAATTCTGAATGCTTGTGCTTTTGCTGAAGCGTTCAGAAGACACCCCTTTGCTTTGCGTATGTGCCTGGGCCTTGAATTCAGCAGCTTGGGAAGTAACTGGAGACTGGCAGTAGTTGTTCTGCAGCCACATATGGCTGTGTTGGGTAGGATTAACCAAATGTTTTGTGACAGAGAGAAGCCTTCTGGTTTAAGGACATGTCGTGGTTTAACCCCAGCCAGAAACTGAGCCCCATGCAGCCGCTCACAGTGGGATGGGGGAGAGAATCAGAAGGGTAAAAGTCAGAAAACTCATGGGCTGAGATAAAGACGGTTTAACAGGTAAAGCAAAAGCCGCACACACAAGCAAAGCAAAACAAGGAATTCATTCACCACTTCCCATCGGCAGGCAGGTGTTCAGCCATCTCCAGCAAGGCAGGGCTCCATCATGTGTCACTCTGAACGTCCGTACCCCCTTCCTTCTTCTTCCCCCCACTTTATATGCTAGTCATGACATCCTATGGTCTGGAATATCCCTTTGGGCAGTTGGGGTCAGCTGTCCCAGCTGTGTCCCCCCCCCAAGTTGTTGTGCCCCCCCCCCCCCCCCCCT
>NW_010972831.1:4426324-4479217 GCF_000737465.1 Haliaeetus leucocephalus | reverse complement strand
CCCCCCCCCCCAGCCTGCTCGCTGGGGGGATGGGGTGAGAAGCAGAAAGGGCCTTGGCTCTGTGTAAGCACTGCTCAGCAATAACGAAAACATCTCTGTATTATCAACACTGTGTTTTCAGCACAAATCCAAAACATAGCCCCATACTAGCTACTATGAAGAATATTAACTCTATCCCAGCCAAAACCAGCACAGGACATCAGCCTGCAGATGAGGGAGGCTGGGGAAAAGGAAAAACCTGCAGAGGTGAATGATAAAATTAAGGCGTGCCCCAGCGTTCACAAAGGCTGGGGGTAATACAGGAATCCAGCATGTGAGATCTCCATGTAGGGTCGGCACTTCTTGGCATTGGCAGCTTTTCAAATTTGGGCATTTCTAGGTATATTAAGGCCACAAGCTCCTCGTTCAGTGCATTTTCCTGTTTATCCAGTACTTATCTGGCCCTCATCAACATTGTATTCAGCCCTTTGGGGTCTCTGGGTTTATTTGTAATAAGCCATTTAAGAAGTACGCTTTTTCTCAAAACACCTTTGTTACAAGTAGGCTAAATCCACAGACTGCTGAACCATAAATGATTTAGTCCTTTCTTTTAAACAAATGATCTTTGTCACTTAGTAGTGAAGTCCTTAGTTTGTTCACACGCTTCTCACAATGGCTTAATGAGGTCCATATTGTCCCACCAGCCTGGGCTTTCTCCTGCCTGTGATCTCCTCAGTAACTGCACAGTTCTGGGTTTGGTTCACACTCTGTTAAACTTCCAGCTTTTCACTGGAGAAGTGCAGATTTGTTACCTCTGAATTTTGCAGTATGGCTCTTGTGGAGGCACAGAGATTAGTCGGAGGAAGTTCATCTCTTGGTCCAGTGCTGTCTCGAAGTACCTCAGGTGGGTTGGGACCCCTGCCCCTGCAGAGGACTGTTGAGCTGAGCTGAGCTTAGACTTAATTGTCTGTACACCAGTGTTACCGTGTATAATGAACTGTGCTGTATTTCCTCCGTCGCTGTGCTTTGTTCGCCAGGTCATAATTTAAGGGGGAGCCTCATTTGCACAAAGGTACAGATGGGAAAAGCTATCATCAGTCTTACCTTTTTCCTCTAAAACTTAATCTGTTAGTCTTCTGCTTGCTTTCTGCGACTTGATGCTGAATTAAAATGAGCCCCAAATTGGTTTGTTTTCTTTCTTTTAAGGCTCATTGTGTTGTGGTGTGTGAAGAGTTGGTCACTGACTTTTTTGTTGTTGTTATTGTTAGGGTTGTTTGCTTTTTTTTCCTTTGTTGCTTTGAAAAAGAGATGGAGAAATCAAAAAACAAACGCAAAGTGGAACAGCTGCATTCCTCTGTGTTGCAGAGACTGAAAGCCAGTTAGTCTAAATAAAAACAAATAATTTGTCAGCACCACTCTAGCCCTCCTGTTGGTTTGCCACGATGAGAAAGTTGTAAGAAAGCAGATGGAGGAATATGCATGTACCTCATTAACAAGCAGGGCTGACAAGTGAAGAATAAACATACATTTGAGAATTACGTGATAATACGTTCAGCCTGTGCATGGGAGCAGGGCCATATTGCTAAGCCATCCCTCTAAATGCCAGGGTGGGTAAGCAAGCCCAGGAGCCTGTGTTTTGGAGAGCAGCGTCTGCTCGGCAGGACATAAAGGAGATGGGGCAGGACATCACCAGCTTTCCCAGCGCAGTCACCAGAGCAAAACCTTGACACAGTCGTAATGTTACTTTTTTGTCCTTTGTTCTTTCGAGTACGTCATGAAATGTTTTACGAGAGGTTCTCTAGCTTGAAATAAAGCAAATATCTGTTCTAGAGCCTTTTTAAAAGCTGTTTAAGAGCCTTTTTCCTAAAGTACACTCTGTTCTTGTTAGAGACTTCTCTGGGTCTGTGATACTCGGCAGCGTTTAGTATTCTTTTGGTCTTTCTGCTTTAATGTGTGGTTTTTAAAGGGGTTTGCATGCTTTTAGGAAATACGAAGACCTGAGTTAACCACTAGATTTGGATTTGGCTGCCAAACTTCCTAAAGTGCTAATTCTGGTGAAATTTAGCACCCGACTTTTGCAGGGATAAACACATCTGGAATCCCTACTCTTTGGAATTCAAGCTCTTGTAAATTAAAACTTTATTTAATGTGTTTCCAGTCTGAGTCTTAGCCAGCAAAACTTTGCAGGGTTTTTACGTTGAGTTAGAGAATCCTTAAAATGCATTTTGAAGTTAAGCGCTGACATCTCCTTTATCTGAAAGTGACATTAAGGTGCTAAAAGAGTAGGTTAATTTGCACCTGTACTGAGGAATTACAAATGCAAAACTGCAGGGTGATGCTTCAAAATTATGCACATTGCTTTGTCTCCTTTTATTTACTTTTTTTGTGAGCAGGTATCATGAAGAGTGGATGGTTCGAGTGGTACTGCTTCCCCGCTTTTATTTAAAATACCTGTATAAAAACATTGCAATTCTTAGGAACAGTTTGAAGAAGTTCACTTGTCTGCTACTTCAAAATCTCTTGGTTCCTTTTGCCTCTTGGGCTGCCCTTCATTTCAGCCTTTAAGTTGGGAGATGCTGCGGTGGTGTTAGACATCCTACAGTCTGTCAGCTTCTGTTTAAAGTGGTATATGGTGAGTGATTAATGGAAATTATTTCAGGAATAAAGGACTCCTGGTAAGCTGATCCCTATTCAGAGCGCCAAAAGAAAAAGCAGAGTCACAAGGGATGTTGTCTCCAGGAAGAACTTGCTACATCCGCGGGGGGAAGAGTTGGATTGGAAAGTGATGCTGAGTCTGCATTTTGAAATGCATCATAATTATATCTCATGATCTGATTTGGAGAGCTTTTCCTGATGGCTCTGGAGACTGATTGTCACTTACACCAGCAAAACATTGGAATGCTTTTCTTGGCTTCTGCCGGGGTAGGTGTGCTGTACAGGGGAGGGCTGCGTGCACTAAGCACCAGTGGACAAGGCAGCGTCTCACCCATCTGCTGGGGAGCAGGCTGTCTTTAAAGGCTGAGTTACCCCATTCCCCGCAGCGTTGGGTCAATTAACCCAAAGTGATGCTGTGTTTCTTCTTTGGTTTGCAACTTTAAATTAAATCTGAAGTTTGTATTAACCTTGCTTATGCTAAGGACTGTCCTTCTAAGTGTTGCCTTGGATTGAAGAAAAGACACAGAATCCATGAAACTATTCCAACTATAAAATGTTTCTTTGTCTTTGATGTTTTCTCACTACTAACTGATTAAAATTTGAAGTTATCATTTACAGCCACATTAAAGTTTGTATTCCCTTAATTGTGGCTTTGCTATTCGAAGTCACTGGCGTATTTGCAAGGGTGAGCAGATCGATAGCCTGGTTATGGGCCATATCAGTACAACAGGTAAAGCTCCCTGTGACTTCCAATTTCAAATCAAAACCTATTGAAAGAAATCTGGCACGTGGCTGTTCTCTCTGAAACAGTTCACAAACCATCTCGCGTTGCTGGTTACCGCTGACTGTCCTTTTTTGCTAATCTAAAGGGACAGTCAGTCCTAAACGGATTTTACTGTTCCTGCTGGAAACTGTCATTTAGGGATCAAATAGCCCTCGTGCATGGGGAGGATGCAGTAAGAATGAGAGAAAATTGAAAGTGCTGAGTGCTGCAGAAGTTAGAATACTGAACAAATAACTTCCTTCTATTTTTTACGAGTCAAATCCAGCAGCCTCTTGATGATTTTTGATGCTTTTGGTAAACAAGCATCTGCTTCTTTTTAGCACAGAGGAAAAGGCTTATTATTCAGCATTGATTTCTTTGTGTGGAGACAGAGTGGTCCTTGTTTTGGTGCTCTATTTACAGGGGTCCATTAATGTATTTACTGAGGGCAGGCAAGGAGGCTGCGATCAGAGCCAGGCTGCTTCCCCAGCGTAATTCCTCCATCCCATGCCCTGCTCCGGGCGCCAGGGCGGTTGCAGAGCTGAGTCCTGGCACGGTGCCGCTTCACAAGGCGGCAGGACCTCTGCTCCCCGGCCGACCGCAGCCACGCTCACTGCTGGCCACCTCCACCAAAACCAGCGGAAGAAGCGATGGAGCAATGTCCTCCTCGACCTGTCCGCACCGGGGCTGTGGCTGCTTTGCCCTTTCCAAATCTGAGGCTGGGCTTGTGCCTGGGGGAGCCGTGGCCGCTGGGGAGGGTGTGGGCTGTGTTGGGTGCGCAGGGTACCCTAATTTGAGCGGGTGCCAGCTCCTGGTCAGACTGTCCCCGTCTCGGGGAGACGGCCAGCGCTGGCGGTGATTCAGGCAAGTCGGTGGTCTCCTTCCATCTTTAAAGTGCCGCACATACTTTGTCTAAATATAGGTGCCCCTGGACTTGGCTGCTGCGGGGAGGGACAGTATGTTGACCTTAGCGTGTCTCTTGTGACTTGTGTTACAGTCGTATTTAAAGCCATGGGGTCCTTCTTGCAGGGCGCTGCCAGTCAGGCCAAACATGGTCAGGTCTGTGACAGCGATGAATCATGCACGTGCAGGGAGATCGGAGTAAACATACGTTTAAGACAGGATATTTTATAATTAATTTAAACGCAGTGGGGAGAGACCTTTCAGGCTTGTTGGTTGTTAACCAACTGCTCAAGGATGTGTCAGCTCTTGTTTAAGGTTTAAAAAGAAATGTGCTGTGTATGATGGCAATGCTTTCGAACTCTGGTGGCAGAGGAGATTATTGCGTGGTTTAAAGATGGTCAACATGGACTGTTAATTCTCAGAGGAAAAAAGATAAGTATATGTCAATCAGAGGGGTGTTCTTTCTGGAGATAACTGATCAAAAAGCTTTTCTTTTTTTTCTCTGAGCCTCGATGCAATAGGTTCTCCTTATGAAGTTTTCTCATGTTGATTGAAGTGTTTTTAAGAATATATTTGTGAAAGCATTTTGTTCATACCACAGCAGCTGGCTCATTTTGGACAGACTGAGCTGGTAGGAGTGCGGCACATGGTGGTAAAACAGTGCAGAGTGCTCTCTTGGGTATAACTGTCCTGCTCCATGAGCCCGATGGTATGCACTGAAGTCCATGGATGTTTAAACAGTATATAGCGCAAGAAGAATGTTGTGTAGGGCTTTAATCTGGGAATGTCTTGACTTGGAGACCTGGAAGCCTTTGGGGACTATCAAGTAAAACAAATTCCTTTCATGGTCTCGGTTCCGGTTTGGGTCTCTTGCTTAAAAAAGTGCATAGAATCAAATTTCTTCTGTAAACACCAAGTGCCCCAACTTCTTAATAAGCATCCTAATTGTGTTAGTCACCCCCTTTCTAGTACGTGAACTGCCATGCTTGGACTGTAGAAAAAAATGATTTTGTGCATATCTTCAGTCTCGAATTCCAGAGCACGTCAGAGCTTTGTTTGCACGACTTGTTTTGCTGTTGCTTTTTGGAATATTTTTCATTCTCTCTGGGTGGATTCTCTGAAGCCACCTTGGAGGCTGACCATGGGCCACCCAACACGTGGCTTGCTGGGACTCCCTTAGTGTTGTATAGGAAGGTAGAGAGAGTAAAGTTTTTTGCTGTTTGTGCTGCGTGGAAAAAGACTACGTTTCAGTGTGTGATAGCTTGCATCCATCCTTGCATAACTCTGTCCTTCTTCATTGCCGTGGTGAATCATACAGTCTGCGCCCAAGTTCGTATTCCTTGAAATAAATTATTACCTGATGATCTGAGCTGCAGCAGGGTGTCCCAGCCCGTGCTGCGTTTCGGTGGCGGCAGCAGCTCTGCGACTCGGCGCGTCTCGCTCGCCCACGAGCTGCCCAGCCTCGGCGCGAGGATGTTTGCTCGCTTTCTCGGCCGCCGCGCTGAGGCTGCCGAGCGCTGGCAGGAGGCGATGCAGACGGGCTCGGCAGCGAGGTGACACAGGGAGAGTTGCGTGTGCGTGTTACTGTACGAGCACGCGTCGAGCAGCAGCCCTGTGAAACGTAATATGGAGCTGCCGGCAGCAGGCATGGGCGCACGGATGGGTGGGAAGGCAGCGCTGAGCTCGCAGCGTTCGCTCTGCCGGGCGGGCTGGTGAGGAGGCAGCCGATGCCTGTGCAAGAGGTCTGCCCGCGTTGCCTTTGATTTCGGAGTTTGGATGTTGTTGAGCTGGTTCGTTCGTAGGCTAGGGGTACGTGAGGGGAACAGGAACCCCATGTGGACTTTGACTCCTATCAGACATTATAAAATGTCTTCCTCTGCAGTCCAGCTTAAAACAAAACCCAGCCTGCTTTCCCGCAACAAATGAATCCCAGCCCTGCCTGCAAGGGAATACATTTGATAGGAGTCCAAAGGTCAGCTCACCACTGCAGAGCGAGGCTCAGGGCACCAGGAGGCAGAGGAATGCTGCAGGTGGTTGTGGTTGTCTTCGGCTCAGTGCAGACCCGTTGCAGCTGCGTGGGCTGAAAACTTTGGCTGCAAACAGCAGCTGTCATTGCTCCCCTAGCTGGAAGCAAGGCATCTTTGGCAGGGATGAGTTTCTCAGGCCAGAGCTGTCGTCTTCTGTGCTGTCTCCAAAGGATGCCACTGCTCTCACCAGTGTACCCAGGCTGCCCAAGCTGCTTTGACTCTGAAGTTTGCAAAATGGTTTCTGGAGCTCAATTCAAATGATCCTGGTGGCAGAGGAGCACTGATGGCATGTGTGTGTGATGGGTTTTTTCCAGTAGTGGGCTTGACTTGTAGACTGTTAGTGGGGTATTGAGTGGATGTCAGCATTCCCTACAGCCTTGTTGGATGACCTGAGGCTGGTTAGAACCCATCTCTGAAACTGTGAGTGTGGTTGTTTGGCGCATCTGAAGAAGTTGCTCTTCACTGGCGGACACAACCATGCTCATCAGTGCTCCCTTTTGCAAGTTGTACCCTCTCTGAATTTGCCATAAATTCTCTCCTCACTTGGAGCAAGTAAAAGGAATGCCTTTAGAGTTGCAGTGCGTTTAGAGTTCAGATTCACACCCATCATCCTCACTTTTGGGTATCTTCTAGCAAACTGTAAGTTTTTCTTGTCTTAGCTGAGCTTCAGCAAATGTCCATATGGGAGACCAAAGCAAGGGAAAAGATGACTTGGCTATGGTGAGAAGGGATCAATAGGTAAGTTAGTACAATCGAGTTACCATTGGCATTGCAGATCTTTCTGTGATTATGCCTGTCTGTGTCACTGCAGCTAAATTATCTATCCAGGGAGTCCCACCTTGGAGCAGAGGAAATGCCTGTAGACAGTTCCTTTAAAAAAAAAAAAAAAGACACAAACGCAGATGTTGCTAAAAATGCAGTTTGCGTCAAACATCTGAGATGGAGTGGGTTCCCACGCTTTGTTTGTTTTTCTCCTTGTGCTGTTTCTTAAGTTGCAAAAGTGCTGAGTGGTGAGAGTCGGCCTTTGTTGGAGAACCGCTTCCCCTTTCTCTCCCTGCCCTCAATGTTGTCACCTCTGTTGACAGTGTTACAGAGCCCTTTTCGGTAAGTCATGGCCCTTGTTTTGCTCTGCACTGGGTTTGTTTCTATTTTGGATATCAGAGAAGCCTAGACTTGTCTGTGTGTGCTGCCAGCTGACCCTGTTAATACAAATGTCAGTGTAGAGCAATCCTGAGTTATCCTTGTCTTTTCCATTCCCCTCTTGTTGTGGTGGCTTTTTGTTTACTGTGTTTTGGGTTTGTTTTTTTATCAGTGACTGGTAGTACTTTGCTTTACACAGCCCTGAGATCTGGCCTCTGTGCGAAGAGAACCAGGTGCCTTCATCACTTGCCTAGGAGCAAAGGCTTAAACTGGAAGCCAAACATTGCTCTCCTCTATATAATTCATTAATACTGTTGGCAGTTAATAAACCAGAGGCTATAAAAAGTAGGCAAGGGAAATAGGGGTGTTTATTGAAAAACAAACTACAGTGAAGGTGAAAGAGTTAGGCACTTCTTCAGGGAGGGATGCTGAAAGTGTGTGAAGTTCTCATCCAGTGGTTTGATGGAGAAATGCCCTTGGCTGCTAGGCTGCACATACAGCTGCGTACCCAGCCATCATTGCACCCTTGGCTGGGGGATGGATGCTTTATTAACCAGGAATTTTCTTGTGGCCAGGTAAAGTGAGTGGGAGGCTGGCGGTGAGAGCAGATCCCAGTGCAGGTGTGATGCTGTGCCCCAGGTCTGCCTGCAAGAGGAAGGGAAACAGCCAGTTTGGGAAGGGGAAGCGGGAAGCGGGAGGGAAGTGGCTTGAGGTGCTGAGAAAAACAGCAGGCTGCTTGGCCTGCCCTCCTGTAACTTTTTCCACACCAGACGCAGCAAGCTGCAGTTGGAATTGCTGCTCTTGCAGGGTGAGTCCTGGCGTGCTACAAGAGCTTGCTCACATGTCCCCGGCTGCCCTCCCTCCACGCCTGGCTCCACGGCCTCAGGAATGAGCTAAGCATTGACGCCTGCTACGCCGCTCCTGCCAGTGTGTGAATTTTGGTCTTTTTCTTGGTTTTATGTTTTGCAGCCTATGGATTAAAGGAGGATGATAGAGCTGAGCTGGCAGCAGATAAGATGTGCAGTGCAGAGATGCGCACTCCCCCCCGTGCAGCACGCTCCAGCTGCTCGTGTTTGAGCAAAATGTCGGGGGGCTCTTCACGGAGCGACCTGGCTTAAAACCAAGATGTTTTTCTTTCACTTCCTGGTAGACACCCTTCTGCAGTACATCTGTTCGCTGTCCTACGCCTGTTTAGCTGCTGGCTCTTCAGACGGGGGCTGCCTTTCACTGCGCACGCGAGAAGCGTTTGGTAGAGTGGACTCCCAGCTGAAATCCCCAGTGCTTTAGTACAGATGTCTGCATTAACGCTTCCCATTTTCAGGGCCTGGGCTGCTGAATGCTCCCAGTTAATCAACTCCAGGGTTAACTTGTGTCTTTCCTTACTGTCAGACTTCCCTGCTGCCTTTCAGTCAGTGTTTGTGCTTTTCTTTTATTTGCCTTTGGTCTCACTGGCCGCTGGAGGGGAAGGGTATGTCCTGCAGATGGGTTGGAAACTTGAAGCCCTTCCTGGCGGTGTACAGTTCTGGCAGGCAGCTTCTTGCGTTTGCAAAGCTTGTGCTGGGTGGTGGTTGTGTCCCAAGACATGCCCTTTAGGAAAAACTCCTTTTGCTCAGGAGTCGGAAGCCTCTGTGGTTACTGCACAATGCTCTTGTCATGGGGAGCTACACCTGGAGCTGGGCTTGCCGTTGAAATCCCAGCGCAACCTCCTGGTGCTGAGCTGTAGCTTGCTAACTCTGTTAGGATGCTGCTTCAGAGCGCTTTTCTGCAGGGTTCTGGTTAATAAATACGTGAGGCTGACAGAGAAATTATGTTTGTATTTCTGTAACCAGTCCACAGGTAGCGGACTTTTTTCCAAATGTCAAGTACCTTGAAATCTTCGTTTCCCCTAACCCATTGCTTTTTAATCTCCCCCTTTCTTCTAAGGACCAGGGGGAATGGGACAGGAAGATGCAACTCCCTGCAGTGGCTGTGTTGCTGCCTGTGTGTGGTTGTGGGCACGGCTGGTGAAGAGGTGACAGCATGAGGAGATTTGTTCCTCGCCACACTGACCCGTTCCTCTGCGTTGTGCAGGGGGACGGGGTGGGAGGACTTCTCTTGCTGAACCTTTCAGGGGACGGTGCCAGCTCTGTTGGTTGTGCTACTTGGCAAGTGCCCGGTTAAGGGCTGGGCTGGACAGGACAGAGCCTGCTGTAAAGGAGCTGCTCTGATGAGTAAGTAGAGCTGACTGGAAAGTCATCCTCAGGCTCGCAATAACTTAATTAAGTGTTCATTAGGATAAAACATTGCCAGAAGCTGTTCAGGTGCCTCTTTGCTTTCCTTGCTGTACTTCTAAAAAGGTTTTCTCTCCTTTCTTTATGAAATAGTTTCTAAAGAAGACTGCAGGGTTCCTTTCTGAGCGTTTTACCTTGAGGACTGAGAATTTTTCATTGAAAACTGGTGGGTGGTGCAGATTCACTTATCTCCTGGCAGGTGGTGCAACACTCTGGACAAGCAACTCCCCAGCCGAGCAGCCCCTTAGGTGGAAGGCATCATACGGGGGAGTGGTGGCAAAGCATCAGATGATTCATGTTATCGCATTGCTTTGGCATAGTCCATAAACCAGTAACGTTTTCTCTTTTGTGTCTCGAAACCAGTTTATTTGGCGTTTGTGCTTCCAGTTTATGAACGGAGCTGTGCAGGGTAACAGTTGGGAAGGCATTCACTATTTGTTTGCCATCTGTAAGTTTTATGTGGTTCCACAATTTTGTAGCTTAATGAGAATTTGGTATGAACTGTGCAGTGTCTTCCTCGTGCATGAGGAGCTCAGTCGCTGGGCAGCAAGTCAGGGAGCACGGGAATCACTTCTGTTTCATGCTGTTACTGCTGTTTAGAAACTGGGTCTTCTGAGGGGAGTGTCTGCGCTTTTTATGCAAAAGAGTTTAAATAGTTTTGGTGATGTGCCTTGTACAATTTCTACAAAATCTTTTCTGCCTGGGGGAAGAATTGGTACAAGTAGTCATTTCTGTAGAAGTTGCTTAAGACTTCCGCTTATGTTGGTTCTCTTCCCAGTAAGCAATGAATTGCAAATAGCACATCACTGGTGGCCTTAAAATTTCTACTTCACTTCAGAGGTGAATGGGCTAAATGTGGAACTGAAGCTTTTTTTTTCCACTGCTGTAGTGCTGAGGGTTGCTTATAGCTTTAATAACTCTTTCATAGATATGTCCCAAATAAGTCTTCTCCAGAAGAAAGCCACTGTGTAGTACAGAGTACTGATGACAAGCCTGGTGTGCTGATAAAATACAACTCAGATTTGTTACCTCTGCCAAGTTGGCTCCCTGTCTTCTGCTTTCCTGGACTCAACTTTTCCCTTAACCACATTTAGTGTCTTTTAATACCAGGTCCATTTCCAGGAGATTGTTTCATAGAGCATTGAAGCTCCACTAGGCTCTGGCAAACTGGATTTTGTGAAGTATTTCAAAGCCCAGGTTATGCTTTGGAGCCATTGAGCTGTCAGCAGGGTAAAATCAGTAGTGGGTGGTAGCATGGCTCTGCTGTTACAGTGAGCACAGTCCCACATCATGAGAGTTGTTCTGAGCCTCTAATTGCTCTTTTCACGCACATGTTTCTACCTTTTGTGTTTCTGAAGCATCTCAGAGTGGGGCCTGCCGTTAGCATCCTACAGGAGGAATCCTCTCTCCTTATATATCGGGCAGTATCCAAAGGTGATCTTGCCCTGAAATACGATGCTTTGGGGAAGGATCATGGCTGGGTCTATCCAGGCAGGATGGACCCAAATGGATCAGCCAGCTGTGCGTGGTACAGGGGACATCAGGGCAGTGATAGCTTTTTTTTTTTTGTCCCTGTGTGCATCCCGAAAGAGCGGTGTTAAGCTTCACTGGTAGTTATTATTACAGCTGCTTGGACTTTCCTATAAACTTCTTGCCTTTTCTCCCAAGATTTTCTTTACTGCTTGAATCTCAGAGTGGGGGCTTGATGGTGTGTTTGTGTATTATGGGGTTTGTTTGATAGGCTGCTGTGCTGAATACAGATGTGTGGTGTGTTAGGAGTTCACGGCAGGTGATGCCAAGAGCTGTAACTGGCAGAAGGATGAGGCTCTTGCCTCCACCAGTCTGCTCTTTCCCCAACCGTGCTGATGGCCATCTCCTGCACTCCCTCCTGCCCCGCGGGAGGTGCTGCCCTGCCTGCTTGACCTCCCCGTTCTACAAGAATGATCCGCTTTGCCACATTCTTCAGCTGGTCCGACCCTTCGTATGGGGAATTACATTCCCTTTCCCTAGTCTTACCAAGTCAAACTTAGTGCTTGTGGTTAATGGCCCAAAACAAGGTTCTCCGTGGTCTTAGGAGAGAGGGTGGAAAGATGTACCTGATGGGAATCTCTTTAGTTCTGCTGGTGTTTCCTTTCCAGGTGGGTGGCTGGCAGCAGAGCACTGGTGATAAGAGAAAGTGATGGAAGTGAGAAGATTTTTAACCTCCCAGCCCTCTAGCTACCTGCTGCTTTATCCACTAAAAATAGCTGCTAATTCAACCTTCTGGGGAAATCTCAGGCATAGGCTAAAGGATTGCTAATATTAGTTGTTGGCTTTGCTGGTAAAAACTGGCTGTGGCTGCTGAATTCTTTCTCTTCCTGTGCAGCTTAACATTCATTTGCCTCTGTGGTGAGATTGTAAAGGGAGGAGGAGGAGAAGAGAATGTCTTCTCACTCTTTTCTGTATTATTATCTTGTCTCCTGAAGAGGCTCAGCAAAGCATGGCATGCTGTCTTGCCCCACTCCCATTGTAGGTGCTACTCTGAAAGCAGAAGTGTACTTCTTCAATACATCAGGGCACTGCTGAATCAAAACATGTTGAGGGAGAAAGATACTTTTTTATTTATTTATTTATTTAAAGTTAGTGGCTTCAGGATAACTCGGTGTTTCTGTAGTTCAGGCTTGAAGAAAGTGTGTAGCTTGAGGGCTTTCAGAGGATCTATTTGTCACCAAAAGCCAGAAAGGCTCAGTCAAAATTTTTTGTGAGAAGGGTCTGAGGCAACATCTGTGCTCAGTGTGCCCAATGAATTTAATAGTTTTGTTTGGTTGGTTTTAAGTTTAGCATAGGTAAAGATCTCTGATACCTTTTAATTTGGGATGAGTGATTTTTGAAATTCTGGTTTTATTGAAACATCTAATGCATGTTTGACATACAGTTTAATTTTAGAAAATAGTCCTGGGAGGAACTTTGTCAGTAAGGAGGAGTGCTGATGTTGTGACAGTGCAGTCTAAACATTGGGATGTGCTACAGGCTTGAAAAAGAAGGTCTTTCTGAGTGTGCATCTGCTTTGCTGGAGCTCAGAAAATTTGCTTTTTTTTATATCCCCACCAGCAAAATGGAGAGGTTCCCAGAAATGTGCTTGAGGTTGGGGGGAAGTCCAACTTTAACACAAGCTTTTATAATTCTTATACCTATGAAAAAATAGTCGGCAAAGCCTATTGCTAAAGTGGTTGTGAAACTAGAAGATCGCAGGCTCATGCCGTGCTGTGTCCAGGTTCTTGGTCACGTTTGATTTCTCTGTGATGCTGTTGTCTTCAGTTGTGCTTAGGTGTGTGCCTGCCTTTGAGTAGCCACTGAAACGTGTCCCTGGAGTAGGGGCTGCAGGCAGCAGTTAGCCTTTGCTTATTCGGTGGAGCAGAAGTAGCTGTGAAGGGTGGTGACTTGGCAAGTTCTAGCGTTCACCTGCGTTTTGTAACATGGAATTTCTTCAAATATATGGTGGGGCTTTTTACTCTATTATTATTTCCCGGTCCTTGTCCCTTAAAGGAAGGGAATAAATAATTAGTTTCGGTATTTGTTTAAGGAGAGAAAGGAACTGAGAAGTTCCTAGTCTCTTATTCAGTTGAAGAGAACAAGCCAATGTCTTTTTCAAGGCACAGAGCTGCTGGGGTGCACAATGCCAGGGACTCTCCCATCCTGTCTTATCATATTCATCAACCATCCTGTTGACTGTAGAATTGTTTCTGGCTTTCTTCAAAGTCTGTATGACTATCTTATCAACTCTGAGAAAAGCAGGAACCCTTAACTATGCAACAGGATGGCTGAATTGCAAAATCTGTAGTGTGTCTCCCTTTTTCCATGAGCCACAGCATCTTTAAGAAGACTATTGGAAGATGTTCTTGGAAGTATGGGCTGTTCCACAGAAGTTCAGAACTCTTTATTGTCCCTTTCCAGAAACCTCTCTCCTCTTGTGACTTTAGGAAGGGCAAAATCAAGGCCGTAAGTGATGTCTGAATTCAATAGCATTACAGTTTTGCTTGTAATTTATAAGTCTTTGAGAGTTAATTATCATACAACTCATAGACCGTAGTTATACGATTTCTTAATCTGTTATGTACACTAATTTTCTTTGGGCTAACTGCTGAAGGGATACATTTGTTTCTGCAGGGCATCAGCTGTGTCTGAACCACAAAGCACAGGGTTAACAGAGTCCATAATTATAGAGATGCGTGGGCTTGCTGTATTAATCGCCATTTAGAAATGTGGATCTCTCATCTTGACTTTCAAATTGAAAATATAGCCGTAGGTTAATCCCCTCTGCCTGCTCAGGTTCCACCTCTGCAGGCGGAGTGGCACCAGTCATATGTTCTGCTTTTCAATATTTCTCTGTTCATGTTGTTCTCAGTTATGCTTTGAATGTTTGCAGTGCTTATATGGGGCGGAGGGGGGGAAGAGTTCTTTACCAACAAAATAATTCAGTCTAAATCGCTTCCTTGCAAAAGAACAGAACATGCATTGAATGCCTTGAACCTCTCTTGTTCCATTGTGTTTCTGCTTTTACAGGCAGTAGAGTTTTCCTTATTCACGGTTTGTCTCTCCCCTTGCAGCATAAGCGAAAGCTTCCTCACTGTGAAAGGTGCAGCGCTCTTCCTGCCACGAGGAAATGGGTCGTCTACTCCCAGGATCAGTCACAGGCGTAACAAGCATGCAGGTAATATGTTGCATCCGACAGCTGAGGCTTGTCTGCTCACTCTTGTTTCCGAGTCCACCTTTCTTGAGTTTGTTCTCACCAGATGACACACGTTTCTGTTTACACCAGCTGTGTATTAAAGCTAGACCTGCCAGTCTCAAGACTGTGATATTTAATGCTGATGGAAAAAAAGGTTTCAGTACTCTCTTGTTTATCCTGCAAAATCAAACAAATGAGTGACATCAGGGCAGCAATCATGATGTCAAGGAGAGCTGAGAACAACTACCCCCCACAGTATCGTCCTCTAATTTTTGTATGAGAGGTGCTGGAGGGTTGCCATCAAAACCTTCCTGCATTGCACTGGGAAACTTGAGGTTATGATACAGGATGAGTAATTGCCCTTCCTGATCTGAAAGTAACCAGTTATGATGGAAGAAAGGGAGGAGACTTGTGGTGGTAAAGAAACCTCTGAGCAAAGTCAGTGTGACTTTTCAGATGTGTGAGCAGAGTGAATAATACAGAGTTGGTCATAATTCCACCCCCTTTATCTGCTGGAAGTTTGATACGTGTTTTTGCTTTGACTCTTTGTTGGAAAAGTCGGTCTGAATAATGAAAGTTAAACATTTCAGGGTAGGTTGTTTTTCATTGTGTATATGGTGCTTATTCACTGATGGTGTTTTACAGGGATCAGATAGCGTGGAGTTTTTCCCTTCCATTAAACAATCAGCAGGAAAAAAACAACACTGGGATGTTCAGATTTTTGCATATGGGACAGAGGCAGAAACATAGAGACTGCAGTCAACTTTCTTTGCCAAAAAGTGACGACCAAAAGGTGGTTTGGTTTGGTTCCGGGTGTAGATTTCTTTGCGCTTTGATACCATCAGACTGTCATCCAACTCTATATCCGGCAGAGTTACCTACCTGATGACTGGTCCACCTCAAAATCTGTTTACAAACATCTTTATAGGAAGAGCTTAAGTCAAAAGGCAGTTAATTACATACTTCCACTCAGACATAGTACAAGAAGCACCCAAATTGGTTTGAGTGAGATGCATTAATTACCAGTTGTCAGAAGAAAATAAAGTGTTCTGAAACTTAATTTAAAGCTGGCCTTTCTGGTTGAGACTGAAGTGAAATGGTGTTCAGCGTGCAAATAGAGTTAGCAGTCTTTTAAAAGTTTATCTTGACCTGTCTTGGTTTTTAATCTCTCCAAAGTCCTCTGCATAATAGAAGCCCAGGTCAGTTGCTGTCTTGGCTTTACCTTGCAGAGGAGACACGCTGGATGGGTTTCCTTGTGAACTTGTGCAAGGCAGCACAAACAGCTTTTGAATCTCTCTTGTTGCCTCATCTACTTGCTACAGCTGACTTGCATGAGATCTGGAGACCTTGCTGGAAAATAGTCACTCGTCTAATCAGCCCAGAGCTTTTGGAAGCCAGATTGCCAAAAAAGCAAATCCAGTGTGTTGTAATTGCTTACAGCAAGATGTGTTGTATTGAAGAGGCTGGCTTGCCTAAGGGGTGGGATTTTTATTCTTAGAAGACTCTCTTTATTCCTGTCTCTTCAACTTACAGGGTGAGATTTAATGAGGCATCAGTACTTGTCCTTTCCTCAGTTTCCCTGCTTGTCAAGTGATGTGAATGGTATAGTATTTTTTTATGGTGCTTGGAGATTTCACTGAAAAGAGACCTTTGTATGAGTGTGCATCATCTTTCTTTTCTGTGAACTTTTCTAACATAACTATACACCAGCAGACCAAGACACTAAGGGATCGGTGGTGTCACCTTCCTGAGCAAAAGATCTGTGCCACCAAAATTAAAACAGTGATGTAGAGAGTGTGGCTCTGAGAGGTGAACTGGCCATTGGCAGTGAGCTGGCTGGCAGAGCGTGTGGCAAAGAAAACTGTCTCCTTTCTTGGACTCTGATAATCTGTGCTCAACTTTCATTCCCATGTGTGTGTGGTGACTTATCTCTGGCACACAAAATTAGAAGGGAGGTGGAGAGCGGACATAACTTTCCAGTATGAAATTGCTGCCTATGGATGCAGTAGTGTTTCAGGTGGCTACGAGAGCATTTTCTGGGATGGTTGACTAACCTTCCTGACCTGCCTTTCTAATTCATCAGAGGTGCTAGAATCCAGCATAAAGAGTAAATGCGTAACAGGAAATAATTAATGTTCACACCCATTTCTTTAATCATATCATCTTCAGCAATGGAAATCACTAGTTGGCAGATTGGGTAGATATGGTACCAGCTGTCCATACTCCTCTTGCTGGGCAATCCTGCGCCCTGTGCCACCTGGCAAATGGGCTGTGTTCTGTAGGATGGTGGGCTTGCTTTTGCACTCCAACAACACTGGAAGAGGCCAGAAAAGGATGTAATTTCCCTGGGGCTTTTGCCATCTCTGGGATACTGTAAATCACTTTTAAGATCCCACCCGAGCTGATGCTTTGCACCTAGCCTGCCAGCTGAAGGAAACGAAAGCATCTGCTTGTTGCTGGACAATGTGATAGGAAGCAGCAGTCTGCCATGAATGCCAGCAAAGCCGATAGCTCTTCATAGGACAGGATGTGATATCTTTGTGCTGGTTCTGGCATGTTAAAACCTTTGCTTTGCTTTTTCTTAATCCAGGAAGCTTACAAAATGCCTTGTGTCTTTGGGGCTGAAAATGGTGCAAATCAATTAAAGCTGGCCAAGGAAGCAATACTTTACTTTCTAGCTCTGGAGCTCCGAAGGCTGGTAGGGCAGGCTGGGGAATGGGGAGGAGTGCAATAAACTTTCTGAGAATGAGGGATAGTGGAGCTCCTTGACTGATCCTTGCAGAAAGTATTCTCTTAGAAACTTCCTCTCTTTTTTAAGTATTGAGATAATCCAGTAGTCCTGGTGGTGTGTTTTAAAGTCCAAAAACTTCAGCTCTTAAACTGGTTCCTGATGGTGAATTACTGGCAGCAATAGGTGGGAACTGTTACGTTTTGGGGAGAGAAAAACTGAGGTGAGCATCTTTCATTTCAAGCTGCTTAAGACATGTAAATGCCTCATGAGTCAAATACTCGTTGGGCTCCTCCAGGCTGCAGGCAGGAGGTGCTGCCTGAAGCAGAGGGACCTTTGCCTGTTCAGTCGACAGTTCTCCATGATTCCCACCGCACTAGCAGCTGAAACTTCCTGGAACTGAGCAGTATCAACGGGATTTTGCACTGGTGTTGATGTGGGGAAATCCTGTCTCCCACTGCACCCCTGGGAGGACAAACATCTGATGGATGAGCTGGCCTTTCCTGTGTTACCTATCTCCCTGAATAATTGCCGTTTAGCAAGGCACATGCCAGCCACTCCAGCACTGGGAACAATGTCCTTGGGCAGGAAGGAGCTTCAGGTGCTTGTCACCACTGGTACTTCGTATGTGACTTCCCTAGCACTGCAGAGTGCCTCAGTTTTTCCCACCCCCAGTTAAAAATGCAGTCCTAGGGCATTGACTCATTCTCCATATGCTGAAATGTGTTTCAAGGAGGAAGGAAGGGGACAGCAGGGAATGCCGTGTCCTGCACAGCCCACTCCACACAAGGTTGCCTCTGTCCCATCAGGAGAGAGGCTGCAGCAGCCCTTCAGCCCTGCTGTTCCACCAGCTGTCAAAATAATTTGGGAACTAGGTACCATGCTCTTGCTGGGCAGTGTTTCTTTCCTTCCCCTTCCCTTTTGTGACAATTCCAGATGCTGCTTCGTGTCTAAGGTTTCCTTATTTCTGAAAGTCTGTGAAATAGCATGGATTCTAGCACCACCGATGAATTAGAAAAGGAGGTCGGGAAGGTTAGTCAACCTTCCTAGAAAATGCTCCCGTAGCCATTTGTGCTGAGTACTTGCTCCAGCATTTGTGCTCTTCCCCGCAGTCTTGCCTAAACTCGGCTTCGCGTCTGTGGGGGAGTGGGAGAGGGTAGAAGAGTAAAGGCTCCTCTTCTTCCCGTTCTGTGCCACCCACCTGGCAGCCTTGCACTCTCCTTTCTGGGAATGTAGATTAATTTTCCAGGTAATGATTTTAAAAACAGCCCATTGCTGGAGGTGTTATTGCTTACTGACGCTCGGAAGGTAATGTGCTTGCTTAGCAGAGAAACTCTTGGCTCTCTACAGGCCAGGGCGTAGTGCTGAGAAGTCAGTGTGGTAGGACCAACAGAAAGGTATCTCACTTGTCTTTCAAATGCTTTGTGCTTTAGGAACCTGGAACACTCAGGTCTTTTTAAGAAGACTTTAAAGTTACTGTGTGACTGATTTTTATTTTTTTTTTTTTTAATTTTTTTTTTCCCCTTTCAGTTTTCCTCAGCCTCACCAGTCAAAGTGTAGCAAGCATTTTCTAGGAAAAATTGTAGGTGCTTGATTTTTCAGGTGGGAATTCTTAGCCACTTTTGGGTGGAGTTGGTACATAAGCATATGTGGGCACGTGCTGCTCTAAGATGGGACTAAATCTCACTTCAAAGGGGATACTCTTGTCTAGGTAGTAGTTCTGCACCAAGTAATAAGGTGGTGTAAAAGAAATGGCAGATTCCTGGTTTGAAGCACGTGGTAGAATGAGATGTTGAACCATGGGGTGGGGTCTATTTCTACCTAGTTTTCCTTGTCTTTTAAAGGAACAGAGAGTACCAAAATGCTTTTTATTTCAGTTAAAAAGATAACAGAATTTAGCAGGAGAGAGCATGGTAAGATGGGAACAGGTGAGCACACGGAGCAAAGAACAGCTGACTAAGAGATGGAGTTTTGTCATCTCTGAGTGGGTGGAAGTGACAAAGCTTGTGGTGACGTGTCAGGTTTCTTGGTGGATGTTTGCTCTGGCTGGACAGCCAGGAACTTGCATGTGATTTAAAACTATTTTTGTGCATTCACCTTTCCCTCTTGCCTGCAGGGGATCTCCAGCAACACCTGCAGGCCATGTTCATACTGCTCCGCCCAGAAGACAACATCAGACTGGTAGGCTGGCTTTTTGCTTATCTGCTATTAACAAATATAAAGGTTAAGTTCCGCTTGACAAATACACCTGTGTAACTCCTGAAAGCAGTGGTGCGTATATGTTTGAGTGGTTTCATCAGTGAGTTTGGGGAGTCGTCTTTGCAACCACAAAGGTAGAAAAGCAGCTAATTAAGAAAGGCTTGCTTATTTGGGTGTTCAGTGAGACAAATTGTATGGCTAGAAGACTGCCTTTGTCTGAACCAAATACTGAGTATTTATGCTCTCAAAAAGTACGGTAACTGCCAGAGAAGCTGGGTAAATTAGCTTGGTGTCCTGTTTAAATCAAGAGTAGGTGACTTATGTCTGACCAGCGTGAACGCCTGCCCTTCTGTGTTAGTTCAGTTGTGTTGCTCACTCTGCTCTCTGAACTTGTTGCATCCCAAAAGACCATGGCTTATCAGGAAGGAGCATGTAGGATTCCCATGTAGCTATGCACCTGTATTGAACTTTGTCTTTCTGCTTTTCTGCGTTGTTGCCTCCTATAATGATGTAATGAGAATTAGGCATTGCTGTTCATAGCACTGATACGCAGTCCTAAAGACCTTTAGAAGCCAAAGAAGAGCAGTGAGGAATTTGTCTAGGACATGTTGAAGTGCTCTGCAAGGTCAGGCATGACTGCAGTGTATCTGTATCTCTTATCACTCAGTAGCCTGAAGTTTCTTTCCTGTGTTGTCTTGGTGCATCTTAGCAACGTATGCCCAAAGTAGGACTGCCAGCATCAGAAGTGTTATTCTGGCACCTCTGGTTTGCTGAATCCTCCTGAGCTGTGCTGGAGCTGGACTGATCTTATGATTATAGCTAGGAAACAGCTAAGATTTCTGTGGAATGCTTTAATTTTAAAAACGACCACTGAAAATAATTTGCCAAAAGCAATCTTTGTAAGCAAACCAAAGGACCTACTCTTAAACTTTGTCAGGCACACCTTGCTGTCACTAAAATTTCAGTGAAAGTGATGGGAGTGGGGGTGCTCAGTGCTTCTGAGAATCTGAGCCAGGGTTAGAACATTGGAAGCTATTGAACAAGTCATTGTTCAGCAATATCACTGGCTACATTGTGTGATTTGGGACAAATTAGCCTTAACAGCTGAATAAGGACTTTGTGGGTTGAGACATAAACCCTTTTGTTCAGAGCTACATTTGGAATGCTGAAATCTTGCATGAGGTTAAGTTCGATAGTCTACTTGAATTTAATTGATTCTTGACGAACGAAGGATGTGCAGAGCTGCAATAGACTCTCTCATAAAATAGTAGATACAAATGAGATTTGAAATATAAACAGTACTGAGAGAAATGCATTATCTTCTTGGGTTGGCTGCTGTCATTCGGAGGGCAGACTTCACAGCTCAGAGGGCAGCTGAGGAATCTAATCGTCTATAAACCTACACTTAAAATTTGGAACAACTCTTTTTTCTGTTGGAGCTATTGGCAGAGTTTTTAGCCTTCCATGAGAGCAGGATTAGAGCAATGGTACCAGTGTAAGATGAGTAGGAAGGAGGAAAATGAGTTAAGAGTACAAACTGATTGAACATATTCCTGTAGCTTAGCGGAGTGGGGACTTTTTCACTTACATGTGTTCAGTAATAAAAGAAGAGTTCAGAAAGTTGGGCACTTTTTTTTTTGTCTTCAAATCAAATATCCCAATGAGAAATGTGTTCTTGTGTGAAACACCTACTATCATGTAGCATCAGAAAGATGAAAGGTCAGTATGAACTTCCTTCTTGGAATGTGCTGTTCAGAAGGGCTGGTAAGATACCACATCATACTTCTGACGAAACAAGAATGCAGCAGAAGATAAAGTTGGCTTGTGTTTAGGTGAGCCTAAAACCTAAGAAAAATGTTGCTGCCCCTGAAAGGACTACAGGGGATGACTTATTCATGAACAGACTATAAATAACCTTCCCAAATTGAGGAGAAGGTTGGCTCCATGTGGATGAGCTGTTGAGAAAGAACCTTCCATCTCATCACAGTCCTTGAAGCTAGGCCATCCTTCCTAGATTGACTGGGATTTCAAATATCTTCATTTAAAAGGCATCAGACCACTTGCTTGGTGTGCTCCTGCTGTTGGGTGAGCATATGAGCTAGTGCTTAATGGAAAGGCTAGAGACTAATTTGCGATTTGAGGGGCATGTTGGAGCTCTAATAGTAACTTTTGAGGTTGTCTGGTTTACAGCGTCAAGTTTGCTGTTTTATTATTCCAGTAAGTTTAGCAAAACACATTATCTGCTCCAGTCACAGTTCTTTGCTTTGTGGTAAGGGTGTTAAGTGTTGAACCTAGAGAACCACAGTAAGTCATGCCCTGTTTCTCTTAATTGGCCCTCTGAAAATCCCACCTGACTGACTTGAAGCTGCGTGACCTTTGTTCGCTGTTTGTCTAGCCCTGTTCTAAAGGGTCTTGCATTAAGACCACACTTCCCATTACTGCTAGCCAAATTGGTTTAGCAAAGTAAGTTAGATTATGTTAATCCTCTTGCTGCTGGACTGTCTTCAAGAGAAGCAGAACAGAACTCATGTGGGGATGTCCCGGACACAGGGCAGCTGTTGTCTGCCTGCTCCCATTTTAGGCAAATCTATGTTTCTGTTTGAGGTTTGGTTCCTAATGTAGATAATGACTTTAACCACCAAGACTTTGGTGATTGCTTGCTCTTCTAGGTTGAAGAGCACCCTTTCTGTTTTGCTGCAAGTGGTTAGTTGTAGAAACAGCCGTCTTTGGCAGAATTCGCACCTTGAAAGGCTGACCACTTTGATCCTCCGTGTTTCCAAAGGAATCCCAGTGACTCAAGGAGCAAGAAGGAAAATAAGGCTGGTTTTAGCATGACTTATCCTAAAGAGATGGGGTGGGGCACAGTCTCTCGCTGTACAGAGCACATCTGTCTGCTGGCATCAGCATTTGGGTAGTTTCTGTTAGTCTTTGGTCCATTGGACAAGTCTAGAAGACGCAGTCAACACAGTCTCCTGCCTGCACTTGCTATTCTGCCCCCATCACTAGAGCCGCTGCTCCCTGCAATGCCACTGGGAAGCTTTCCCTGCTGCTCTCAGCATAGTCTTCTGCGATAGAGCACTCTGGTGAAACAGCAAGCTCTGTTTTAGCTGCCGTGCACTGTTTTAACCTTTGTTGTAGACTCAGCCACATCTCGTGGCCGAGACTTACTGGCTAGCGGACAGGTGAGGTGTGAGGAGGTCAGAGGCGGCTTCCTCTAAGCTAGGAGATGCCATTCTGGCCTCAAGACCAGGTTAGAAAGAACTAAAGGAGCATATTGGGAAAAGCAGCCTAATCCTGAGAGATCCCACACAACAGTTATTTTGTGAGGGTTTTTTTAAGGATAAAATGACTGAACTGGGCTCTCTGAGCCATGAACTCCTGTGGGCCACCAAGAAGTGTCTACACAAGTAGTGGCTTGGGAGGGCTGCTGGTGCTTGAGGAATTCAGGTTCAGTTTGTGAAGGATATCAAACACCCCTTGGAGCTTCAACCGCTGGGTCACAAGGAATTCGGCAACTGGGTCTTGTCGCAGCAGGCAGGTGTCTGTCTGCAGCATGGGGCAAGGCTGGGCTGTGACAGCTCCTTCTTGCCTATGTTTGCTCTCTGCAGGTCCTGCTCAAAGTTCAAGAAGCAGTTTACCAATATGGTAAACATTGAGGCCAGACAGCACCTTGGGGTTGGATTAGGCTGTCCAAAGTTAAGGTTCAGTATACGTAATTAAGACACTTCCTTTCTAGGGATGTCCTGGTTTCTCTAGTTGGGATCCTGTGACTAAAGTAACTGCAAATGGCTTGGAACAGAGTCCAGAAAGTGTTGCAAGTAAAGATTGCCTACTGCAGATGTTTATAGGCAAAACTTGCAATGCTGGGCGCCCTTCCCAGGGCTCCTCGCTAACCTGCAGTCTGTAAGAAGACTTGCTGGAGTGACTTTAGTTCTTACTTCCTCAGGGCTTCTGGAGGAGCATTATACTTCAGTGTAGTCTTTCAAGAGCTTCAGTGTTGGTCTGACATTCACAGCTTAGCTAAACAGCTGCTTTCTGAATGCTGTCAGTAGTATTTGATTTGGGGGAGTTTGGGGTGAAGTTCAGGCATCCTGCTAGGTCTCTCTTTTGGCACTGGGCTGCACGTGGTTGTGGTAGGAGCAATGAGGCACAATGACTTTCACCTTTTCCGGACTATCTGAATCCAGCCATGGGTACAGCTTATTAACAGGGAAATCTTTTCCTGCCAGGTGTAAGGCAGTAAGGTTGCTTCTGCACTGGGGAAGTTGCTAGAAGAATTCAAAGGGCCAGCAGGAAACCACATATGAATTAGATCCTAGTTTTCTGTCCAGCTTCCTGGGAAGGTGGTGGAAAGTCTCTTTGGAGCTGTTGTAGCACCCAGTAGTTTAAAGGAAAGCCCTAGCTCTTTGGACAAAGCCCTCTGAGAGGTGAAGAGCACGTTCAACGCCTGTCTGTCTTGCTGAACACATAATGATCCATGAAGCTCACTAGGCTGGGACCAGTCAAAGGACTGTGGCAGCCAGCCTCGTAGGCTGCTGTTTAAGCGTAGCCTTGGTGGGACAGAGCAGGCCTACAGCAAGATGAGCAGAAGGCACCAGGAACATCCCAACTGTTCAGGAAAGCGCTGTGTGAGAGTAAGTCGCTTCTCCCTCTTCTGCTGGTTACCCAGCTGAGAAGCACGGGCCATCCGTACTAGTGCAAACTGCATCACTGCTTCCGCGCCTGTCACTCAGCATGAAAAAGTGGCTTGTAAAAGTAATAATGTGTGTTTTGCTGGCTGCACTGCTGATCTCTCTCCTTCCTTTCTTTAGGCTGTAAGACTGGAAAGTACCTACCAGAACCGCACTAGGTACATGGTGGTAGTGTCCACCAACGGCAGGCAAGACACCGAAGAGAGCATTGTCCTAGGAATGGATTTCTCTTCCAATGACAGGTACTCACAGTGTCCAGATGGGGGAAGTCCTTGTGTGCACCCACATGTCAAGTCAAATGTAGAAACTACTGTCTGGTGTCCATCCTTTCTGTGGATAGACTGCTTCAGATTTTCCAGTCTTAACACCTTTCTTGAGATCCAGAATTCCCCTTTTATTTCTTGAAAGGAGGTGGCAAATGGGAAGGCAACGGTGCAGGTCAACATTTCCTCCATTCCTCCGAGCCTCAGACTTGTGTGAGGACATTAAGTGCCCTTAAGTGTCTTCAAATGGTGAGGTCCCTAAGCCCTCACATGCATAGAAGAAAAAGCTGCAATTAGAGAAGCTGGACATCAGGGTTCAGGAGAGCAGCTAATAAGAAAGTGACTGTCAGGCAGCCCCTTGCCAAGGTCATGGCACAAAGGGCCTGATGGGAATGTCAGAGTTGCTGATGGCAGATTTTAAGCAACATGTGCTCTCACCAGACATCAGTATGTCATCAGGGTTTAGTGCTTTTGCTTCATTCATTTAAATTGCTGCTGACATCTCCAAAAGGCTGCAGAATGTGGCTGGGAAGGAGCTCTTGCTGCTGGAGTGACTATAAGCCAGGAGGCAGCACCCCCAGCAGCTTCACGGGCAGAAGCTTCACATTTAGAAGGGGACACTGGGTGCTTTGGAGAGGGCATGGATGCACATGACTCTTTTAAAAAAAGAGTGGTATGTAAATCTTGGCCTATGTGGGGAAAGAATCACCTTGGATATTCAAATGATCTCGGAAGGTTTCATACACATGCTTACTTCTAGCACAATTGCTACAGGAATGAGTCTTGCTTTTGACCCTAGGTGGAAGAAATTACTTTCAGGTAGCTAGCAGGGTCACTAGAAAATCTGTTTGAACTGTTTGACTAAGAAGTTGCCTTCCAAAGAGCCTGCTGATCACAACAGCCACCATGCTTAATTTCAAGTGGCTTGGTTTGGATGCTTAGCTCAAGTGATGCCTGCTAAAAGGGGGGACCAGCCTGATGCTGCCACTGGCTCCTGTCTCCCTTCCTGTGCATATGTGCCCAACTGTATCTCAGAGATGCTCTTGCGGTAGTGGAAGAATAACTTGTCCTTGCACAGGTTGCTGTGAGCTTGGAGCTCGCTATTGGCTGTGATATACCAGCACAGCCACCTTTGATAACTGAGAGCTTACTGGTATTCAGTCTCTAATAACATAGCAGGGTCATTTTAGCTTTCTGCTAGAGTTACTTAGGTTCTGGATGGTCAGTCTGATGCACCCTCCCCTAGCCCACTTGGTATTTATAACTCAATGTAGACTTGTTGCTATGGTCTCTGATAAGCGCTTGCTGAACAGTATCACTAAAAATACCCTGGCCACCTTGGGAAGCCTTTTAAAAACACGTCTTTCCATGAGCTCATCTCATGTTGTCAACAGAAATAGCTGCGTGCCGCAGTGTCTCCTTGTGCTGGGCACCAGTCGCTCCAAGGTGTGTGCATTTACAGGGCTTCATGTCTGCTGACCCTCTGAAGCCTTGAGTCTCGCCCTCTTCCCCCACTTCTCATGAGCTGCAGAGACTGACAGGGGTGTTAGGGCTTGTGGAAATTTGAGTGCAGCTAGTGCAAAGCATAAGAGCAGGAGACAGTTGAATCCAGTTCTTCAAGATGCTGCTTTAATTGTGGACCAGTTCTAAAGCTTTGAGATTCAGCTTTTTCATTTGACAACCTGGTGCAGGTTATCTTGGGGTTCCCCTGCCCCTGACTTTTTTCCATCGCTTGACTCTGCTTTTAACTTAAGCTTTTTGCTTAGCCCTACAGAACGCAGGTGCCTGGGAGGGCAGAGAGGTCAAAGTAGCCGAGAGGGGTGGGATTGCCAAGAGGTGTCTGTCTCGGCTGGCTGTTGTGCTCATCCTCGAGGTGTGGGAGGGTGAAGAAGGGGTAGGAGTCAACAACGGGTGATAGGCTGTGATTGCTAACCTACCGTGCTGCCAGTCACCCTGCTGTTACACTATACTGATCCCAGTTCCCAGCCGCTGTGGCTGAGGGACAAACAAGAAAACAAAGCTGTGCATTGCAAAATCAGAGCTAGAACCAAACCACTTGAGCCTGAGAGGAGCTAATCTGTAAAGAAAGCCTTGAGCTGACTGAAGACTGTGAGCCCCCTCTGACCTTCCACACAAAGCTTGCTGCTTCTGAATCCTGTTTGCTCTTCTCCTGGGCGTATGTTAACCCTTTAAGCTTGCTTGAAAGAGTACTGCTGTACCCTGTGTGTGGTTGATGATCCTTGCCAGACACCTGTGGAATAACACTGGCACTGTTTGCCCTGAAGCAACCATGGGATTTTTAATTTTTTTCTAATGAGTACAAAAATATGCAATCATTGTGATGAAATTAGAATAATAGCATGGTGCTGTAGCAGATGGGCTGACCTTCTCTTTCTTACTACAGTAGCACTTGTACAATGGGCTTGGTGCTGCCGCTGTGGAGTGACACCTTGATCCACCTGGACGGGGATGGGTGAGTGTCTTTTGTATGTTCTAGGTAAATAGCAGAGGGTCTCCATGTGTAAGCTTATAGCATGGTATATGGGGAAGGATTCAAATGATTGCAGAGCCCTAACAGGTCCAGCAGACCTCCTGTTGTTGACCTGTATTGGGTTAGTAGGCTCAAAGGCCCTAAATCACAGTGGTTGTGGCAGGAAACACCAATAATTGACTTATCTGTGAATAAACATGCACTGAGACAGTGGCTTATGTGTGTGTTTAAGCTGGAGTAAAGGAGCTTTTAGTGGTGAGTGGGTGTGTAGTGAAAGCTCCTTAAAGGGATCCTATTATGTGTTCCTCCATCATGCTTGCAGCAGGCAGCGTTCAGCTGAACATAAAATGAGAATGATGATTCTCTGCCAAATAGACACCTGACTTGCAGACTCCTGTTTGTGCCAGTTACAAAGGCTGTCCAGTGAGTGCAGTGCATGGAATGACTTCTCTTTCCTTGGTAGCTGCCCCAGGATCACTTTAGCTGGACTCTGTTGCTCCCAGCTGTGGCACTGAATTTGTGTTGCCAAGGTAAACAGTACAGCCCAGCACTGTCCCACTGTCTTAGTTTCGTTCCTGAACAGCAGCTGCTTAAAAAAAGTTATCTTAGAGCTTTTAGCATGCTATTTTGATCTGTTTGCTAGCTGAACTCAGCGTTGTATGCATAGGGCTAGTCCTTTCCTGTTCTAATGTGCTACAAACTATCACTTATTAACTAAAAAGTGGCTTTTGGGACACATTTTTACTGTGCCTTTTTTCTTCTCTCCAGAGGGTTCAGCGTATCAACAGATAACAGGGTTCATATATTCAAGCCAGTGTCTGTACAGGCAATGTGGTAAGTACTTGCTATAATCTGTCCCAGTGATACTTCTTCCAAGGTGTCTTGGCTGCTTGAGCTTTTAAAAAGCAGGTGCTGCTTTGCGTTACTGGTATCTTGAGACCTACTTGAGCAGCCAGAATTCTCCTTCAGAGACAGGGAAGGAAACCAAAGGAAAAAAAAAAAAAACATGCAAGTGCTGCTATACAGCAGTGAGTTTATAGTACTGCTGCAGCCATGCCGCCTTCTCAGCTGGGGGCAGGAAGGTATGGGGTAATTTTCCTTGCAAAAGGCTGCTGCTTTGAATCTCTCCGAAGCAGAATTGCTTTGAGCATATGTTTGAGATTTACCTTTTTTTGTCATAAATAAGGAAGTACATGTTGCATGTATTTTGGGAGTCTCTGTCTCCACTGAGACATGTTCATTGTGATAGCGAGAAAGAAAGAGAAGCTGCCTGCATTTTTCATTCCTTTTAGGGTGGTTCATGTAAGAATGTAGTGGCCATGAAAGTATTTCTGGCTCAAGCTTCTTTGCATTGCCGAAATACATCCCCTGTCAGGGTGTCACGCTACTGTGTCACCCCAGTGATTTTGACCTGGATCCTTCTGATCCCAGTCAAAGATTTAAAACAAGCTAAAAATAGGAGAGGGGGATTTGTTTCCCAGCAGCAGCTGAAGAAACTTCTGACATCCCTCGTGCAGTGAGAGAGGGCAGACGCCTAAACACCTCAGTAAAGTCAAGTCCTAAGCCCCTGGGTGTGCAGCTCTCCGTGTCTCATTGCTGGGTGTCCCTGCCCTGCATGCAGGGGAGCTGATGGCACAGTAGGAGCTGTCAGAGCACCCTGTCTTGGACACAAACTCTGCGCATCTTATTATGGCTTAGGTAGTTGCAGCAGGTTTTGGAGCCAGAGACACAGGTGCCTCTGCCCTCTGAATTGTGGGAACCTTCACTGCTATCCAGGCTTGTCTTGGCATACTTCAGTTAAGGACGTGGAAGCTCTTGCAGCATGTGGTTATCCACACCCTTGCAGGACAGCCTAACACTGGGGTTTGTACCAACTGATGGGATGTGAGCAGCATCCTGGATTTGGCTGCTGCTTTATGCTTGTTACCAGCCTGAGGAAGAAATTATAATCCTGCAAGTATTTTTCCCTTTCTAGGTCTGCTCTGCAGAGTTTACATAAGGCTTGTGAGGTGGCACGGAGCAACAATTACTACCCAGGGAGCCTCTTCCTCACGTGGGTCAGTTACTATGAGAGCCATATCAACTCCGACCAGTCATCAGTCAATGAGTGGAACGCCATGCAAGATGTCCAGTCCCACCGGCCCGACTCGCCCGCCCTCTTCACAGATGTGTAAGTTGCTCTGGCTCTGCTAAGCCAAAGTGTTTGGCTGTCAAGCACTGCAGTCACCAAATGAGGAGACAGTTTCCACAAGAGGTGACTCTTAATTAGGTATTGATGAGGAGAGGTTCCCTATTCCAGGTAATAAGCAGACCCCTAGTTAGGTAGACACCAGCACTGGAAGTTTAGCCCTCCTGGGGCTCCATTGCATCTCCTCCAGCCTCTGTTTTCAGTCTAGTTGTTTACCTTGGGCTTCGGGCTCGCAGATCTTTGCTTTTGCAAGCTAAGTTCTGTGTTACTAGTGAGAGAGAGGTGTGGTATATTCTAGTACCTAGGCCTTCCTCTTCTGTGGTTTTGTCCTCTGGTTTCCAGGCCTGGTGTCTCCTGGAAGGAACAGGTTTCTCTGGACTTTGCTCTTACGCTGGTGTGTGTCTGAGCACATTTAGAATAACGTGGTCTTTTTTTCCATACTCAGTTCATTTTGCTGTAAAGTGAAGTGTTTACCTATGGACTTCTGAGACTGTGAGCTTGGAAGCATCCTCATAGGCATCCATCTGACACACCTAAGAATGGGGACAAAGAACAATGCAGTTTTTCATCATTCTGAGGAGCTCTGCAAGTGTGGAACAGGACAATGTATGGGTCCCAAGCTGTCTCCAGCTAATGCTTGGATGTCTGGTGATATGTGGTCCAAAACAGTGGCTGAGGTAGGCAGGTAGACAGTTTGGAAAGGCAAAATTTATAGGCTGTATCAACACTCAAGGTTTACAACTCCTGTAATTAGTAATTGCTGATGGTACTGATACCATATAACCTCAGAGGCAATCTGTGTCCAAATGTGATGCCAAGCATGAGGGCTTAGTTGCCTGGTTTGTAGTAGAAGTGACTTCACTAGTCCCAGCTGCTTTTCCAGTATAATAGTGCCATTGGTTGATTTATGCTCTCAGATATTTCCTGTTGTTCAGTGGAGTTCAGTGAGTGAATAGTAATGCTAAGCAGTTGTTCAGCTGTGAACAAGTCTTCACACTTGATTGTTTTTTAATATACAAGGAGGGTGGCTGAAAAGTTTTGGCAGGCTGTCAGATTAATATTCTTTTGTAGCTTTTCATATATAAATTTTATGTAACTCACCCTTCCGCTGGTGGCAGCAACTGAATGATTGCCTGGGGACACCTAGACAGCATTCTCTTAATTGAGTCCTGAAATAATGCGTGAGGTTAAAAGCCAGGAACTTTCATGATTTTTATTTGTGAACCACCAGTTGGACACTTGTAAAGCAGAGAAGCATCTGTGCAGTCGCCATCCTGGCAGTCTTCCAGAGAAACAGAAAGGTGGTGTGAGTTGTTACTGCTGGGTCCTTTCTAAAGATGATAGGTGAGACAGCTCTGTGCTGCTGCTCTCTTGCAACTTCCCCTGGTGTTAGGCTATTTTTGCAGCTGGTGATAAAGCCCCTGGCAGCAGAGGCTGGAGGAATGCACAGAGGCTTAGCTGCCCTCGTCTCTCCATGTAAGGAGCTTTCGAGCTGTTACCTTTCCAAGAAAGGTAGGGGGAGGCTTAGATATTGCTCCAGAGAGTATAATGCAGCCTTCCTAATTTAAATTTTACCAAATACCAGAGGTTCTCTGGATGACTACAGTGGATTAGGAGCATTCAGTTGGTCTCTTTCATATACAACTGGGAATCTAAACTGGGCTTTACAGTCACCTGAATTCCTTCCAGCTGAGGACGTGCTTGGGGAAAGTAGTGTGGGTATCTGAGACTCTGCAGAGTATCCAGTCTACACAATACCCGTTACAAAGTGCCATGAGTCCAGTTTGTTTCCCCTCCCAGTGACTCTGTTGCTTTCTTCTGATAGCCCAACTGAGCGGGAACGCACAGAACGGCTAATTAAGACCAAGTTAAGGGAGATCATGATGCAGAAGGATTTGGAGAACATCACGTCAAAAGAGGTGAGTGGTGAGGGAGCAGCACTGGAATGCTGTTGTGCAAACTAAAGAGCTCTGTGCTTTATGCCCTGAAGAAAGGCCAGAACAAAAACTTAACATGGCTTCCTTGTGTTCCTCCTCCCCACCCAGATACGCACTGAGCTGGAGATGCAGATGGTGTGTAACCTGCGGGAGTTCAAAGAGTTCATTGACAATGAAATGATAGTGATCCTTGGGCAGATGGACAGCCCCACGCAGATATTTGATCATGTCTTTTTGGTAAGTCTAATGGTGAATTCAAGAGTAAACACGCCTAACGCTTCTCACTATGTCTTGGGTGACACAGGGGCCTCTGGAGGAACAGAAAGGTACTCTGAAGGAGAGATTGGCTGATCCTGGGATCACGTACTCTTAAGCAAGACACAAGATACTAGTGCTATTGAAGAAGAGCAGCCTGGTTTCTTGGCTGCGCTAGACTTTGCCATGCAACACCAGCTAAGCTGTAGACCCTTTCACTAGAGGACGGAAGGGAAAAAGTCGTAATTCTTACTACTTTTCAGGGCTGTTTCCTTTGATGTAGGACCAGTTTTGTAGCCTTAACTGTCCAGGGTACCCACACGCCAAGTTCTTGGAGAACGCCTGTGTTTGGGAAGGGCATAACTGCAGCAAAGAGGGAGGGGAGCTGTTGGGGAGAGCTGTGTAACATTCAGGTGGAATGACTCTTGTAACATGGAAAGCTCTGAGTTTGTGTGATCCAGGAGGAACAGAGGAGCTTAAAGAATCCTGGAGATAAGTCACTTAAGGAAACATAAACATTTTGCCTTTTAATGTTTCGCTTGCTTAGTTGCCTTTCATTGCTGCTGGGGCCTGTCTAATTACTGCACCTCCTTCTGGTGAGTCAGCACTCCACTGGATTTCCCAGCCCTGAAGCAACGGACGCAGGTTTGGTTGGGCTGTCTAGCCTATGAGGTTGGCTCAACTTTAAACAAAGCCATTCTTCTTGGACCAGCTGGTCTTTCCAAATGGAGAGGGCCTCTCCCTGTCTCCTGAAGCTTAGTGCTGTGGCTTGGAAGGGATGGTGTATGTTAATGTGAGTGCTCCCAAGAAATTGTGGTGGGGTAGAGCCAGGAAGCTTAAAAGTACCTACGATGTAATGGATTTTTTTTTTTGCAGACTATATGTTTTCTGGCAAGAGAGACCTGTTACAGGCTTATAGTGCTAGTCAAAAGCAGTACAGGCAATTTGGTCCGCTGCAGGGCTTGGAGTCCTGGCTCTGAGTGCATTTAACGGGAACAAGACCTTTAAAACACGGCTTGCAGGCAGCACCAAGAAGAGCTGTGGCTGTGTGGAATAGAAGTATTTGCGAAGCAGCTCTCTGCGGTGAGGAGCGGTGCTGCTGGGGCTGGACACCAGCTTAATGCAGGAGCGTGTATACGGCAAGGCAAAGGCATACAGTGGGGTCTCTGGAAGGCATGGAGCTGTTTGCTTCCAGGTCGAGATAAGAGCCCTGTGGGATCCCACTTAAGGAGTGTTAAAATAACTAAGCAGGAAATAAGAGACCTGATGATTGTTGATCAAAGAACAGGAGAAAAGGTTTTCACTGCTGCAGCATTGTTCTCCATACCTGTGGAAACTGGAGGTTCCCAGGCCTGAATTAAATTGTTCTTCCTTGGCCAGAAAGAGACAACATGAAGCTAACTAAGTCTGGGGGGCTAGGGTAAATACGGCAGGGATCCAAATATGTTTGTTGGCAAATCCTGAATAGCGAGAGCCCCCATAGTCCTCCTTCAGATTGTGCGCAGCTCTGGACTTTGCTGGGATTGACCTGATCTGTGGCTGAAGGCAATGGATTCTGTTGAAATCTGGCCTACCATGGCATATAACATTTGTCCCTTTATTTTGCTCAAAATTTAGAGTCTCATCTGTGCTGAACCCTTGAATGGTGTCCTCGTTATCATGATTTCTCTTAGGAAGTAGTTCAGTTTGGGAAGAACCAGCTGCTTTTTGTTTGCTGTATTCCTCGAGTGTCAAAACAGGACAACGGACTTGTCCCCAGTAGCTACCAGAATAGTAATGCTGCCCTTCCCTGTGCGTGTACATCTATGTGCAGGCTGCGAGTGCTCAGGACTTCTCTGCAAGTGCTGTCGTGGGCTGGGCCCGAGTGCGTGCCCGTGAGTCAGAACCCTTGGAGCTCCCCCATCTCAGACACGGGGTGCCTGTGCGCACTTTCCAGGGCAGGCAGCAACCCATCCTCTGGGTGGACGCTGCTGCTTCTGCAAGACTGGGAGGTTCTCGCTCTCGGGCTGACGGGGTTTGCGGGCTGGCAGTGGGTATGCTCCAAGGGCTGGCTCACCCTGGCGATGCCAGTCGTGGCCCTGGGGCGATGTGGAAGCCTGTGCTGTGGGAGCAGCCATGAGCAGTGCTGTTCTGCTGGTGATGGTAGTGCTGCCTGGGTCCCTCTTGCTTGCTTCTTGATCTGAACTGTCTTTCTATTTCGGAGTCATTTTAGGGCAGGGAAGCAGATAGCTGTGCACCTTAAATTTTGAAGGAAGCCTTTGTCTGAGTGGTTTTGTCCTCGGTCAGGGTTTATATGTTTGAGCAGGAAGCAAGCAGCTTGGAGGCCCTGTATGTGTGTGCTGCAGAGAAGAGGGTTGGTTAGCTAGCCAGGGTTAAATGTGTTTATTTCTCTGCTCACGCAGGCTTTGAACTTGGGGAGAAGAGGTGTAACCCAAGTGAGCTTACGGTGTTGCTGCCTTTGATGTGCGAGATGGGTGTTTCATGTATAAAGAGCACCTGGATGGTTTTTAAATGCAGGCGGTCTCTCTTCTGTGGGGTAGAGCTGGCAGCAGCCTCCAGGGAAAGGGTGGAGCGATCTCCTCTTTGCTGAGGTTGATTTGTCAGCCGTTTGCAGGAAGTGCCAGCATATGGTGCTGAGCTCCGGCTTTGCAGAGCTGCTTGTTGCTTCAGAATAGATCTGGTTAATGGGGCAAGATAAGGTGCTGAACATCAGCCCTGTTATCGCTCTTCTGTGTACCTCTTTACTCAAAAGACACCTTGGTCTCCAACACTTGGCTGGCCAGCTTCCTCTCCCAGTTCAGTGGTGACAATCCCTCCCTCCATCAGTTGTCTGGCCATGCCTTCCTTCTGGCTGATGTGTCCCTTTGCATGTTTTCCCTGCAGGGCTCGGAATGGAATGCCTCCAATTTGGAAGACTTGCAGAACAGAGGGTAAGTAGCTTCAGGCCATCAGCTTAAAAGCAAGAGCCTGGCCTCAACACTTGTCTATGCAACAAACTCTATTCCACACCTGCTGTGTAACCTGAGTCTTACTAAAGGGTTTGCAGATCTGAACAAGCTCTTGCTTCCTCCAAACTCCGCGTCCCACAAACAGGCATCCTAAAGTAAAAGAATCTTGTTCCCTGACCTTGACTGACATCCCCTTGGTGAACAAAGGAAGCCAACAATCTCATAGCTATAAGTAGCGAAAAGCTACAATTACTTAACTGGATGCTGCGTGATTGGCTCTGTGCCCTCTGCTCCAGCCCGTTGTTCTGGACTGAGGTCTCACAATTACAGAGACGCTTTGGAGTCTGGACCTCCGGACTGCGGCAGGAAGGAAAATATGTAAAAGAGCATTTGTTGCTTTGAGTGGGGCCCAGTAGGAAGTAAAGTCCTGTAGCTCTCAGGCTTAGCACTGATGGCTTCCGTTGTCTCCTGCCTTTTCTGCCTTTCAGGCTTAAGTTTAGAGTGTCTTTTCTCTAGGCCAGGTGGATCTAAGCACCAAGATTTTGCAATTAAATAATTATTTATGGGTTTGGCTTATTTGTGCCAATCCAGTGGAAAAAAACTAATCGCTCTGCTGAATTGAATGGATAGCATACTTCTGTACCTCAGAGAATCATCCTGGCAAAATTGACTCTCCTCATTCAGCTCAGTGTCTACTGCAGTTTCCTTGGGTCAGACAGGTCCTACTTGACTGCCAGCGATCTCATACTACCTGCTAGGGAAAAAGGGATGTCACTCCCTTGTGGTGCTCTTGTTCTGTCTGATATCCCAGCATGAGTGCAGTTCATAAGCATCTTACGAGTAACCCTCAGGGCTAAAAATACTGGATGTAGTGTACATAAATACCATCTGCTTTCTTTAGCAGTTTCCTTTCCAGAAAATTTGGGATAACAGCTAAATCCTCCCCAGTGGCTCATTGTCTCTTACATCTTGCTGTAGTTATTTTATGCATTTGTTTAACTATGGTGTTGCTCATGAGCTTATGTCTTCAATCTTCCTGTCTTGTTAGTGCAGCAGGAGGAGAGATTGACAAAGGGGCTTTGAGAAAGTGTCCAAACACTAATTGAACAGTCTGTGCAGGAGCCTCTGTGACACAAATGTTGCTAACACTTAGAATATAGAGGTGGTGGGCAAGCACTGTAAGCTGACATACTGTAGAGGAAGTTTCTGTCCAGTATGGATGAGCCCTTTTATCAGAGGCTAGGCTCTAAATTGCTCAGCAAAACCTTTTGTCTTGTGTTGGCTGCTGCTTCCTTGCATCAAGTCCCGGTTTCCAAGGATGTAAGTTCAAGACTGCAACTTCAAATGCTTTGAGTTTTGCCACTCGCAAAGCAAGGCAAGGCTGTTATGTAGCAGCTATGATATCTCTCTGAACTTGCTGTGTTCTGCACGCTCTGCATTTTTATCTGCTGTCTGTTTCCATGCAGGGTGCGGTATATTTTGAATGTGACTCGAGAAATAGATAACTTCTTCCCTGGGCTCTTTGAATACCATAATATTCGGGTATACGATGAAGAAGCAACAGATCTTCTGGCTTATTGGAATGACACCTACAAATTCATCTCCAAGGCAAAGTAAGTCTTTTCAGAACAGAAGACAAACACTTACAAGATGTATACTAAGCATTTTATATTTTCCTACTGGTTTCTTAACTGCTTTTCCTCCTTGCCTACCTAGGATCAAAGGATTTTCATTTTGTAGTTTCTGTCTAAGTGTTAGAGTTGCCTTCCATGAATTTTCATTCTTGTGAGTGCTTGTACAAGGAGCAGGTAGGACTAGTGAGGGATTTCTGCCCAGGTGCAGTCCAGGCAAACAGTGGAGGAAATAATTCCTGTAGTAGAGAGCTAACAGTTTGCCTGCTGCTTAGGAAATGCAATGAATCTGCAGAGGTGCTGGTGGGAGGAAAGGGCAGTAACAAATCGAGCAGGGTTTCACAAAAGTAAGAAGCAAAACCTTACAAGCCAAACACAAACGTAAGCTGTTCCCTGCATTGTGAGGTTGTACGATGAAGCCCGCAGTCTGGAAGTGATTTCTTGTAGTGTAATGCTCCGGAGCAAACTCCTCCCTTTGACAGAAGTAAATGCCAGTGTAGGTCTCTGAGCTGTCAGTTACAGTGAGTAATCTGATAACAGATGCTGAAAGTAGGGCCTTTTTACTGCAAAGAACTGCATCCCAGTTATATGAGCTGTCTCCAGTTCATTCAGCAGTCTTCTTAAGGGAAAACTGGTCAGAAAGCAGATTGGCATATGCTGCCTTTAAAGTATCATTTCCATTATAGAAGTCTCTCATCTCTTAACCACGCCTGGTGCTTGCAGTTTCTCATAGCCTTTAAAAGCTGACTTGATTGAGTATGGCTCAAGGTTTATTTTATTTAAGATGGTTTCTTTAAAAGACATCACTGTATTCCCTTAAGTATTAATTTTTGAATTGTTGTCATCCTCAGAAGTATTGTCCTGCCCAGAATATTTTCCACTGGTCCAATTAAACGATTGGACCTCAGTACTGTGTATGAGGTGATGTAAGTTAATAATCTTCCAAATTGGGGCAATTACTGTACCCCCTTCTTTGCCCTGTCTGCATGTTGTGTTTGGGGGGTTTTTAATCACCAAAAGTATTGCAATGTTTTGACTAATTTGATCTGCAAGGTTGAGAAAGTCTTAGAGCAGTCTAAAGGCTGCTATAGCCCAGTGTACCCTAAACAGTGCAGACACCTCTCAGTGTCTGGGGAGTGTGGATGCAGGTACAGGCTCAGACGGCTGCGAGCAGCTGAGGTCTGAGCTTGTCGAGGCATATGACTGTGTGTGCTCTGTGGCCTCCTGGTCTGTCCTGTGGGAACTTCACATGGCTGGCAATCCAGAAAACCTAGCACTTAAAGGAGAAGAATAAAGGTGCCAAACCCAAGTTCTCTCAGCATGCTCCATGCCAATGCTGCCCAGCGCACAGAGTTCACAGAGAAGGGCCATAGGCTTCCTCCTTGTGTTTCACAGCAGACAAGTGTTTTTTAATTCCTTGGAGCAGGCTGCTGGCTGCCCTTTCAGCCTCTATACCAGCCTCACCAAGCAGAGTAGCTGCTCATTGCACTCAAAGACACTGTTTGCTTTGCCTTCAATAAGGAAAAATGAATTAAAGCCAAAGGATCTTCCATCTGATTGCAGCTGGGCACTGCACTGCAGCCATCATTTGAGGTCTCTGCCTCCAGCCATGGGGAGGTCATCTTTTCCACTTGCTTGCATTCGGACAGTTACCGAGGTGAAGGACTGTTATAAACAGAGCGGGAGCAGTGAACTTTCTGCCTATAGACAGCCCTAAGAAATGGTGCTATCAAGAAAAATCTGCCAGGCTGGTCCATGGGGCTTTTGGCTGGATTTGCACCTACCGGTGTCTCGAGAGATGTGGATGGGAGCTAGCTGGGGGTTGAAACACCTGACTGAAGCAATGTTGGTCTTGTACAGCCAATTGCCAAACCCAATAATATGCCGTCAGAAGTTTACCGTAGAACATCATCTCTGTGCTAGAGGCTGCCCTGAACTGCTCAGTATCTTCCAGGGATGTGTTTCTAAACTGTGACACTACGTTTGTGTGATAGATGCCCTTTTTATTTGGAATACTGCTTGATACCAGTGGGCCATTTGGGCTGAGTTCAAGCATGCCATATTAGTCTTTAGCAGTCTTCATAAATCTCTGCAAACAAGTGATGTTTGTCCACTTTGTGATAAAAGCTTCAGAAGAACTGTTGTAACAAAATCTGTTAAGAATATTAAGACCTTGTTCTTCACTTCTTTGTGTGTCTTGCTCCAGTTTGTAAATTGGATTATCAGATCACATCCCAGACTTCAACTGTGGCCACAGTGTTGAAAACGTGTTTGATAACACTGTGGTAAAGAAGTTGCTATTTTCTTAGGCTTCTCAGAGGCTATGTTTTCTATTTAATGATCCTCTTCTGTCTTTCTTCCGCTTCAGGAAAAATGGTTCTAAGTGCCTGGTGCACTGCAAGATGGGAGTGAGCCGCTCGGCGTCCACGGTGATTGCCTACGCCATGAAGGAGTATGGCTGGAACCTGGACAGGGCTTACGACTACGTGAAGGAACGGCGCACCGTCACCAAGCCCAACCCCAGCTTTATGCGGCAGCTGGAGGAATACCAAGGGATCCTGCTGGCCAGGTGAGTGGAAGGAACGACCCTGATTACCCATGCTAAGGCATAACACTTAAATGATTGACTCCATTATTTTAATTAGAACTTCCATCACTGCATTATGTAAGCTCATGATTGTCTTGGGAAAGAGCGCTCTGTTTTCATGGGTTATCTCAGCTGAGCCTGGGAAAATAGGTATAATAGAGAGCTTTTAGGAGGCTGTTTGGTTTCTAGGATGGCTGTTTTTTGGAGACTAGCATCCTGTGAACTGCCATCCAAATGCAGCATTCAGAACTATGCAGACTCCAGCAGAGATAAACGATGTCCCTATTGCTTGTAACATCACTTGGCAGGGAGCTCGCTTTGTCTCCATCGCAGCCTTACAGCTCGCTGTTGAACATGCCCATCCTCAGCAGCTGGTCTGGTTTTATTTAGATCCCTTCGGTAAGTGTTGGTGTTAGGGGAGGGGACAGGATGTCCTGTGCATTGCGACAGTGGTGTTTATTCCTGCATGGAGTCCTGAGGCTGGTATGGAGCTGGGCCTGGGTATGGGCAAGTGTGTTGTAATCCCAAGCCTATCACCTGATTAGCAAAAAGACATAAGTATTGCATGTTTCTGAGAAATCCACTTGTAAGCTGTGTTAAGCAATGTCTTCACGTGATCAGCTGGAAGGAGGTAGTGATACTCTGTGTTTCACCAGATTACGGTGTTTTGTTTAGGATCCTGGTGTGCTTTGCTAGGGAGCAGATCTGAAGCAAGCAGAATTACCCAAGCTGAGCCTCGGGCCAAAGGAGATAGCTCTTAGTATGTTTTGACCAAAGTAATTATTTCATAGCTTCTTGGTACTGTTGAAAGGTGCCTGCCTTATGGTATTCTTTACAGCAGCTCAGGCCCACATGTGTTCTCTTTAGGGCAAACTTCTCACCGCTGTCCTCTGCTTGGTTTTGTCCCTTCGGCTCTGTCCTATCCACTTGCAAAGACCTCCCTTCCCTTTTTCTGTGCTAATGACTTACCGTTCCCCCTTTGCTTTCCACCTGCTCCCAGCAGTCTGGCTATTTCTGCTTCTGGGCCAGGTCTGGATTCCCAGTTTTTACACCAAACTCCTGCTGTAAGGTCCTCCTGTCACTGAAGTGTGTTTCCTCTTTCCCTCTGTGCACAGATTAGCAACCTGAGGGCTCCTCCCATCTTATTCCCTGGTCAGGTGCACCCACAGGATCTTTGTCCTCCACCTCTTCCCATGCCTGCCGTCCTCTGCCCCTGCTCCCCAAATGTTGACTGCCATAATGACCCTCTTTCTCTTTGAAAAAGCAGCCAGGTAGTATCGAGTCTCAGGATGGATCACAGTGGAATAGATACTTTAAGAAATTGTGCTCTTCTGGACTGAAACCCTTTGAGACAGACACCACACCTGCCTTTGGTGCCTCGTGTGACACCAAACATGCTGCTGGCACCAGTTAATAAAGGTCAGTGCTTAACTCTGAGCTAGAGGTGACCTGACCAGTGTGGTGTGCTATGTAGCACTGAGCAGACTGGGAAATTGGATCTCACTGAGGTAGACTGGATGGAGGAAAAGGAGCTTTTCAGATGTGAAAAACACACCAACATCCTTTGCAACATGTTGGTGAACACCTGTGAGGAGCCCTGGGCTGGTAGCAGCTGGTATATCACATCTTCAAGCCCTCAGCCCTGCAGTTGGTTTAGGTAATCTCTCAGTCTGGTAGTTGGTGGCACACCTGCAAAGCCACCCTGTACAAACGTCTTGGTTAGGGATATTTTTTTTTTTCCCCTCTGACTTCCAGTAATTTATTTTTCAGGAGGTAAATCTTTCTTGCTGCCATCATTTACGTGGTGTGTGGCTCCCCTCCCACTCAAGCACACCACGGCTCCTGACCTACTCTGCAAGTCCCCATACAATGGCACGAACAGGATTACTTGTGAGGCTTTAAAAAATGCAAGAGCAGTGCGTTACATCTGTGTGTGGGGAACTAAAAAGCCTGCAGTAAATGAAGCTTCACTGAAGCAAGGAATGGCCTCTCTGTGCTGCAGAAATGGTCCCTCTTTATGCAGTTCCTCTCTTAGCTCCAAACTGCTTTTTTTGCTTTTTTTTTTTTTTTTTCCTTGTCTGTGTTATTTAGCTTTGCCCTCTGGCCTCTGGCTGCCTTGTTTATTGGTGCGGTATTCCAGGACAGGTAAAAAAAACAAAAACAAAAAAACAACAGATTCATGCTCATGTGACTGCTCCGGTTTCAGAGGGAAGGTATGTGAGGGCAGCCATGTGCTCGCACTATCTAGTTACGGTTTTGTGTTGGGGTTATAGCAACTGGGATATGTTTTCCAGCTGTAAAATGAAAACCCCCTGCCTGCTTTTAGTCACAACAACAAGCATGTTTTGCTCTTTGGGACAGTCATATTTCCTGGGGTTAGTTAAACTGTCCCCTCCCTCTGGTGATAGACACAGAAAGGCTGAGCCAGCCCTGTTTCTTTTATTAGTTATGGTAAGTTACAGGAAAACAGAGTTTGGGATCCCATATGCCTTGTGCAACTTGTGAATCAACAGCAGTAGTTTTATACCAGGGCCTGGAGAGCTGGCTGGAGTGTGGTGGAAGGTGTGGGGGTCTCCTGGTCCAGGGCTGGTGTGGACACAAGCTGGCCAGCCCTGGTGCTGCCCCCAGACCTTGTCCCATGCCTAGCACACCGAACGTCTGGGGTGCTGTGGGCTGTTCTCCCTGGTGCTGGGAACGCTACCCAGGAAGGTCAAGAGGTGGCTGTGGGTTCTAGGAAGGGACGTGGGTGGGCTGCTGTTCTCTGACCCTGTTTTTAGCACCTCTCGCAGATTGTAAGACTGGAGGAAGTGTGAGATTAAAAGTTAACACACCTCTCCCAGTGGTTGTTGACATCTGTTTTGATTCTCAGATCAAGGCTGTGCTAGGCAAGTTTTGTTTGTTCATGCACAAGGGTAATTTTGACTTTCAAAATCAGATGTGCAGCAGAGTGCTGGATTTGAGCAGTGAAGCAGCCAGGGTGGGAAGTGCCCTCAGAAAACATCAACAATTTCTCCCCAGGTTACATGAGCAGAGACATGGGAACTTTGGCATCCCATACAGAGCCTCAGCAACAACCTGCCTCACGGACAAGCCTGGTTCTGCTGCCAGTGTCAAACTTTGCTCCAAAACCCATTAGAGACAGAGCACATGCACCCCAGAGCAATGCCTTTTGGCCTCTAGTCTTGACCTTCCTCTCCTCTGAAAGGACACGATTCTGCCCTGTGTCATACAGGAAGGTTGTAGCTGACTGTGGGATTGGAAAGCTAAATGTGTGATGGATTATTTTCCTTAGCTGTTGGGCACCCACAGCTAAACTGGTACGTTGTAATTAGTTCAATAGCATCTGTTAATTAACTTACTGCAGCCAATGGATGTGTCTGGGAGCGTCTGCTCACGCTAGCAAGGGACTGGAGAGGTTTTGCAAGGTCTACTGCAGATCCAAGGACCTTTCAGTGGTATCTGCTCTCCTCCTAGGGGCAAACGGTGGAAGCACAGCCCTGTGGCCACGGTCACTCAGCAGGGCCCTCGCGTTTCACTTGGAGAAGTTGCCTCCTTTGCTCTCTGTAAACCCGGAGGCATGGGCCGGGTTGTTTGGCAGGTGCAGATAAGGAAGGTGGTGCAATGCCGCTGGCAGTTGTTTGGCCTTGTGACTGCTCAGACCTTCCTAAAGGGGCTTTCCAAGAGCTGGAGAACTCTTGAGCTTCCTTCCTGTGAAAGGCAGGTGCTGTTTTGGGCTGCTTGTTGACTGTTGAGGATGTCCTCTGTGTTTTACACACACCCATACCCACATCCACTCACTCCACCCCACCCCCTTGGTTACCAGAGCCCAGTTATTGATCACGGAAGCTATTCAAAGAAGGAGTCACAAGGGAACTCGGATTTCATTCCGTGTCCGCCATCCACTCACATCCGGGACTAGGGGACCCTGTCTCTTCTGGTCATTGCTGACCTGCTAGCAAATGGAAAAGCACTTGCTGGCTAAGAAAGGACCAAATTCTGTAGTCAATTAAACACTGCGTTTGTTGAGTAGACTGATAAAATACTGCTGGGGAATGTGTGTGGAGCAGAATGGTGCCGTGGCATTTAGCTACTGGAAGGTGGCTGGTTATTGGATCAACTTCTCCAGCAGCAGGTTTGGCCCTGAACTGTTTAAGTGAAGCTGCAGTTGTGGTCAATGACTCCAGTATTTGGCATGGTTTTTCATGTAGGTCGCATCCTCTTACAACAAGGTGGGTCTGGCTCCGCTATGTGAAAACACTACTCAACATTTTCGTTTGCTTTTCTTCCCCACAGCAAACAGCGGCATAATAAACTGTGGCGCTCGCACTCAGACAGTGACCTCTCAGACCATCATGAGCCCATCTGCAAATCTGGGCTGGAGCTGAACAAAAAGGAGATCACCACCTCGGCCGACCAGATCTCAGAGGCGAAGACCAACGACAACCAGCAGCCGATGTCTCATATCTACTCAGCTGAGCTAGACAGGGAGCAGCAGCTCCCAGAGGATGCGAACATGATCGAGGAGGAGATGTGTGTGAAGGAGAGAAGGATCCACCTAGAGTTTACATGTCGAGACTTCCACGCTGAGCAGATGGAGGACAAGCTGAACCTGAACAATATCAATGGCTGTACGGCAGGTTGTTGTGTAGACTCCGTGCCCCCTGATAACTGCCATGCTTCTGAGGCCTTAATGCAGCTCCAGCACCCCTTGGAAATAACAGAGTTTCCTGATTTGACAGTGGACGATCTAGAAAAAGATGCTCTTAAGCTTGATATGAACGTGCACTTGGTTCCCATGGAAGAATTCACTTCGTGCTTAAAAGACTTTCCCCAATCCCCAAACCAAAATTCCCAGAGTCTCCAACAGAATCCCCAGCCTGAAGTGACTGACCTCAGTACAGACAGGATTGATTTCTTCAGTGCTTTGGAGAAATTCGTGGAGCTTTCCCAGGAGAGCCGGTCACGCACCTGCTCCCATTCCAGGACGGAAGAGCAAGGGAGTGGAAGGAACGGGGTCTCGAGGGTGCCCGTGCTGGAAGTGCCGCCTGCTGCAGATGGGGGTGCAGATGCTCAAAGGAACAGCTCTGGAAACTCTCCTCAGGCATCGGATGACTCCTCCACAGATGAAGAACAACAAAAGGTTAAAATAACTTGCTCGGTGTTTTAGGAACTGCTGCTCAAACCTATCTGCGGGTAGTTCTCTTGCTGTGAGGTTGCTGTGGACAGGGGATTTTCTAGTCCCGGCATTCACTGAACAGGGTAGCCGTTTGGGGAGGGATTGCTAGATGCTTTTCCTTTTCACTTTTAGATACTCACCCTTTTCTGCACTTTTTCCTTAAACATCTGTTTGCTGGCAGTGGCAGAGCCCTGGCTGAGGCAACCTTGACCTGACCTGCTGTGCTGCTCTCACGAGAAACTTATTTTTGAGTTTTGCATTAGGAAAGCAGATAGGTGGGACTTGACCCACTAATGCAGCTGAACCCTGAACAGCTAAGGCCAACCAGCATCCCAAACCTGCGCAAATATTTATCTGACTTGAGAAATCCACCAAAGAGCGGGACAAAGCTGACACCTTTCCCTGATTGGGAAGCACCAGCATTGGGATAGTAAATCAAGGTAGATGTAGAGCTTCCACTGCTGGAGAAAGAAAATGAGCTTGCGCAGGCCTGGGGTGGTGGGATCGGGGATGTCACGGCTCACTTCTTTCCTGGATAGAAAGATGTTCCTGACAAAATTTAGTAACCTCTGAATTGAGGTACCTTTCTCTTATAATTGCTTTCTATCCTCCAGGACTCTCACAGGGATTGATGATATCCGGGGCCATCGTTTTCTGGGAGCCTCTCTTATTTAAATTCCACGCTGCATTGCTTGAATCTTTTCCATCTCCATGTGAGGCAATAAGGCTCTTCCAGATATAATAGGCCAATGCTCTCTCCAGTGATTTGGCAGAAAGAGTGTCTGTGCGGATGGGGGAGCCTCTCTGGCCATTTTCCTCCGGGAAACCAGAGCATTTCAGCGCTCGGTCATTCTTTATGCTGTACTTCTTTTCGCTCCTGTACGTGAGCAGAATCTTTCATGTTTTCAGTTCAAAACTGCACTTCTAGCAGCATCAGGATTTCTTTTGTTAACTGGACTTTTCCTTATTTAAAAAAAAAAAAAGGCTAAATTTCCCTTAGAATTAGTCGCAACTAAATAAAAGTTCTTAAATCTCAGTCTAGGTGAAAATCCAGCCTGGAAGATGTTAAATGCAATTTCAGAGACAATTAATGCTTCTACGTTAGTGATCACAGCACTTGTAATGTATCCCCACACACTGGCACGTGCACTTTTTGTTCCTTTGGGGACATGCACCCCCATTTCCTTTAAGCTGCTGCCACTTGCTCTACGTCAGCACAACTGATCCATTTTGTTGTTATTCTTTTTCTGTGTTGCAGGAGGTCCCCGAGCTACCTAGCACAGGCCATCTCACGAGATCCCACTCGGAAAATGCCATTTCTGTGAAGGAAATTATCACAGAGATCGAGTCAATCAACCAGGGAGTAGGAGCTGCCCAACAGAAAGAGGGTTCAGCCAACCTCACCCAGACGCCAAAGAGGAACACTGTGCACGACCTGCCAGTGGAGGCACTTTGGGCATCAGAAAGGGTGGAACAGAGCGAAGGAGCCTGTGGACACCAGGAAAAGGAGAAAGACCCTCTGCAAGCTGAGCAAGAAGCTGCCCCCTCCTTGCAGCTGTCTTCTGGTAAATCAGACGTGGAGGAGAGCAGCCCTGGGGGTGAGCAGCAAGAGCCTCATGGCTCCATCAATCCTGAGCCCAAGTGGTGCCCTGGTTCCGTCCGGCGAGCCACCCTGGAGTTCGAGGAGCGCTTGAGACAGGAGCAGGAGCACCAGCACGCATCCCCGGTCTGCATCTTACAGACCCGCAAGAACTCCAGGAACGATTCTCCTGCTGCCGAGCTCCTGCCGCGGGGGAAAAGCGAGGAGCCGCCCCTGGAGCTGGCTCCGGAGGGTGACAAGGCACGGGGTCCAAGTGCTGAGGAGCTGCTGCTGCCTCCTGGGGCAGAGCTGTCTGCAGGCAGACACTTGCCTGCACCCCTCGCCTCCCCTGCGCAGGAGTCCCTGCCTGCAGAGCCCAGCCCGGGGCAGGAGGGAGCGGCACAAGAACACAGGGCACTGGTCTCATATGATGGGACGGAGGAGCCACCCCTGCCCTCTGTTGTCCCCAAAAGAATTGAAATCGTCGAATACACTGCCACGGTCAAGTCTGCAGAGCGCCCCGACGCAAGCTGTGAGCAGGGCAGGCTGCCTGCGGCCGTCCCGTCTTTAGATGAAAACTTGAACCCTTCGTTGTGCTCCGAGAAGGCACCGACCTGTCTCAGAGCTCTGACACTGGTAAATCTCTCACTGCCGGAGGACGCGGTACACAAGCAGGCTACCTTCACTGTGGGCAGCCCCAGCGAGGAAGGTGGTGGGTTACCTGTTCACCTCAGTGCTGCTTCTCCCTCTGCCCAGGTGACCTCCACACCTTCGGCCAGCCTAGAACGCTCTTCTTACCCCTGTGTAATTCACCTGGAAGGCGTCACTGAGCAGAGCACAGGTACGGACGATGAGCCGGTCACGTCATGTGGCATTGAGGGAGATGCGACTCTCCCATTCAGGGACAGTCCCAAGCCTCTCTGCAGGGGGGGTGCCGGCACCTCAAGGCAGCTGAGCGGCGAGGACTTCACTAGCCAAGGCGCTGAAAATGTGGACCTTCTGGACATCTCTTTCCTGTGTTACGGCCTCCCCCACAGCTCCAGCAGCCGCAGCGTGGAGGAGCGCAGCAGCAGCCCCGGGCTGGTCAAGCAGCGAGCGAAGGAAATAGAGGCTCGGATCCGGCACGCGGGGCTCACCACACCCTCCCACATGAAACGCTCGGCATCCTTGGCCAAACTGGACTGCCTGGACCTCTCCAAGGACGACTTATCCGAGAGGCGGTCGGCCTCTTCTGATGCCAACCCGGTGCTTCTCACCTGCGTTGCCCTCGGTCGAGGCCTTCGCAGGGGGAGTTTGGAGAGGGGCTCGGAAAGCGCATGCGGAAAGCATCGCCTTTCCTCCCCTGAGCCCGCTAAGCATTTTGTGGAACAGCTCAGAACAGCCGAGTGCATTGCCCAGAGCAAGCCAGTGGAGAGGCCGCTAGCTCAGTACGCCAAAGAGTGCGGCTCCAGCCAGCAGAATTTGTTTTCCAGTGCAGACCCAACGTGGACTAGCTCCGAGGAGGGTCCTCCGCTGCTCCAGGTGCAGGTCCTGGACTCCTTGTCTCCAGCTCAAGGTCTGGCTGTCGCACCTCGGCAGCAGCACGGGAGAACTCACCCTCTGAGGAGGCTCAAAAAGACCAATGATAAAAAGCGGACAACCAATCCCCTCTACAATACTATGTGATCCTGAGCCCTCGGCTGTGATTTCCTACCGAGAACCCGTGGTGTTGCGTTCACGCAAGGGGCAGGTGTAATATAAGGAACATGCACTTTATTGGTTAATTTTATATATATTGTCATTTTACTGTTCCTGGCGCATGTAGGTGTGGGTTGGTTCTTCTGTGTGTGACTCTGACTGCAGGACTGTTTGGGTTTTTTTAATTTTTTTAACTCAGATAACCTCAAATGTTCTTTTTTTTTTTTTTTTTGTTAGTTTGTTTTAAAAGAACACCTTTATCCTGCAAAAATTGATGTTGGCTTGCTTTGGCAAGGTGGAGTTTTGCTTAGAACCAGATCCTAGTTCCTAACTTGAATTTTCCCCATGCCTTGAAATGGTGCTGGGCAGTTGTTGGGGTGAGAGCCCCCATAAATGTGAAGGCTGTGCCAAGGTCCCCTTTGTTTGGCCTTTCTTTTCTGCAAACTGGAACTCCACAATGCTGGCAGATCACTCACAAAGCTGCTTCAGGACAAACTCCCGAGGCTCGGTTCAGCTGGTGCATCCCCAAAAGGAGCACACAGGGGTAAATATTCCCGACGGATGGGCTCTGAAAACCCCGGGCAGCCTGGCACCGAGATCAGCGCTCGCCTCCCGCTGGGGGTCATGCAGAGCCCCCCATTTTGTGGTGAGGTGGAGCAGAGTTCCTCCACGAGCTGCCAAGCTCACCTCTCCTCGGCTGCCCCAGACCAGCGGGTGAGAGGAGGAGAGCCCCCAAAGCCAGAGTGTTCTTTTAAAACAAACGCCTCGTCAGGGTTTTAACCCTCCCATTACTTGAATACTGCTGTGGGCCTATCCAAGTTCATGGCCATATCATCTGTCCTCTACCCTCCTGCTGCCTCCCCTCCACCCGAAAGCTGTTCTTGTCTCGTGCTGCCTGAGTTTTCCTCTCCCCTCTGCGATGCTCACAGGCACTTCTGGTCGCTCACAAACCTAGAGGCTGTTATAATTGTTACACGATGTATTGCCCCTACTGAATGCAAAGCTTTGTCCACACTGCTGTCACTCCTAACACTCGGCCCGGAGGGAAGATCTTTTCTGGAAGTTTTTTCCTTTTTTCTTTTTTTTTTTTTTCCCCCTAAATTGTATATATGGTATTTATATAGATTTTTTTTTCTTTGTTCCTACTTTTTTTTTTTAAAAAAAAAGGGGCAAGACTGCATTCTGTAAACTGGAAAACAAAACCACCTTACTCAAACTCAGTGCTGTTCATTGTAATCTGCACAGAAATGGGAGTGGATTTGACATCGTAAGCTGTCTTCCCTTTCTAAAAGTGAGCCTCGATGCCAGCCTTTGCCAAATGTGTCCCTTCTCCAGTCCTGCGTGAAAGCCCTGTTACCCCACTGTGGGAGGAGGACTGCCTATCTGCCCGTTTCCTTCCCGCATGAAGCTGGATTTCAGAAGTGCCAGTCAGACGTGGAAAGCCGTCAGCCGCTCTGAGCCATTCTGCAGGTTCTTACTTCCCCAGAGAACCTGCATTTGAAGGGTCTGCTCTAAATTTCAGCAAATTATTTTCTGGTTCCCGAGCAGTTCGGCTAAATCAAAGCTCCTCTTTTCCAGCCGTGCATATCAGCAAATTGTATGTGTGCTGTAGGAGTGGAGAGAAAGGCACTTGGCCGTGGCAGGCGAGCTCTGGGTCCCGTCTGCAGTCCTGTGGCAGAAGAGCACGTCTGAGCTGGTGCTTGGCTCTGGCCCAGACCTGCCCTCTGGGGAGGAGCGAAGCAGAGAGAAGATGCAGAATGGCTCCAGCTGCTGAAAGCCCAGCATGGAGAGGACACAGGACACGGGGCTGGGAGGAGCAGTAGACAAGGCCATGCTTAGAAAGCAGCACTGATGCTGTGGAGCCTTGTGGGCTCCGATGGGACAAGCTCATCTTGAGCCGGAGAGGAGCGCACAGCACCGGAGCGCTGTGGAGTATTGGGAAGCAGCGGGCGTCTGCCCTGGGGAAGGGGTGTCCCTAACCCCCCAGCTTGCCCACAGCCAGCAGCAGAGGTTAGCTTAGCAGTTTGCAAGGTAACGCGAGCCTGGGGAGGAATCCCGCCTCGCTGTCCTCCTATAGATTCCAGGGATCTTCCCGCGCTGCCTTGCAGAGCCCGTACTTGCAGCTTGCGTGCCCGCAGCCCGGGCATGGGGCCGTCGGTGTGTCTGTCCTTCTCCAGCAGCAACGTGTGCTTCATCCCTCCTTTCCGAGGAGCCTGAGCTCTGCTAGAGGGGGGTTGTCACCCGTGCTAGCTGCACGCTGGAGCGCAGCCCGAAGTAGCCCAGCAGGGCCCTGTCTTGGGTCAAATAGCACATCATCCCAGGCCATTTCAGTCGCTAGAAGTCAAGCAAGTCCCTGGCCCAGGAGGCCAGATACTTTTTTGGGACGCTGAAAGATATTTGGCTTCTCCTAGCCCACTCCAGCTGGCTTCGGAGCTGGGCAGCCAGTGTAGAAAGGCCAAGTGGCTCATGTCATCTTGTGAAGGGCAATTTCAGTCCTTGCCTCCCCCACAAACCTTACCAGCCCCTGCTGCCTACCGTTCCTGGCCCCAAGGACATATCTGCCTGCCCCTCTGTGGACAGAAGGGATGGGGTGCCACCAAGCCTGCCCTGTGGTGGAGGGACCATGCTTGGCTGGCAGCATGTCCTGGTGACAAAGATCTGCCTGGGAGGGGAAAGCCCCTTGTATAATTTGTTCCCTTGAGAAAGAGAGGAGGAGCAGGATGGGGATTGGGTTTCTTTGCCCAGCTTCAACTCAGGAGAAGTGCCCTGTAGGAAGGCTCTTCCATGCAGACCAGAATTGCTGCTTCCTTCCAGTACTCTGCTGCTGTCTGGGTGCTTCAGCTGGAGAGAGCAGCAAAGGGGCAAAGGCCCTCGCAGGGAGGTGCTTCGCTGTCCCCTTGTCCTCAGCTCCGGCCCAGCACAACTGTGGTTTTTCTCTGGGAAGCATGTGGACAGATGGAGGGAGCCAGGGAAGGTGGTTTTCTTACAGAGTTATGAAGGCCTTGGAGGTCTGGAGGCTCTGACCTGGATGGCAGAAAGGGGAACGGGCTGGAGGGGCATGTCGTGTGCAGCTCTCGGGGGGGTCCTGGCTCCTCCCCGGCCAGTGTCTGGGCAACGAAGCCACCAAGCCCCTGACATCGGAGGTCTCTGCCTGGAGACGGTTGTCCCTTCCCCATGCTGGTGACTCGTGGGTGGGTGGTGGCTCACTCCTGGTCCCCGTGGCCACCCCACGAGAGCTTCTTGTGACCCGCTGAGCACCACGGGGAGCAGCATCTTCCCCGGACGGGAAGGAGCGGCACCTCCAGAGCGCATGGCAGCTGACAAGCCTTGCTGATGGGGGGAGTTTAGGCGAAACCTGTTGTTTTAAGGGCATTTTTGTACAAAGCAACTGTTCTTTTGGTCTCTTGCAAAGCCCTCTTGGAGGACGCTTTATTGTTTACATTGACTCCTGTACAATATCTCAGCCATCACCTCCCCCCTTGCCCGCCCCATCTCCGGCTGTACTGTAATGTGTGAGCCTTGCACAAACGGATAGCGTGTGCGTGAAACTGGTTTTTACACTGCGTTCTGTTGCACTCGATGGTGTGTGTGCGTGTGTGCGTGTGTCCGGTCTGCTTGAGAAGTTGTGACATGTACAAATCTCTCCCCTTTCGGCCCTTTCCCGGGGGTACGGTCCCAGCGGGTGGCAGGGGGGTCAGGAGGTGACGCTGTTTATGGCTCGCTTGGGTGTCAAAGGGGACAGGGATTAGCTCCCTGTCCCTCTACCAGCAAAGGCCTGGTGGAAGGTAACCCACCCCAGCTCCGGCTGCTGCTGGGGACCTCCTGGGAGGAGCGAGCCGCTGGGAATCGGTGTGGGCACCGGGGCGCTGCATCTGCCCGGGGGCTCAGAGAGCCCCGCAGCTCTCCCAGCCCGGTGGCAGGAGGAAGCCATACCCACCGCAGGTCCCCTGCTCCCATCACGGTGTGTCCTGCCTTAATCTGGTCCTAGCTCCATGCAAACCCCCATGCTTCTCCCTAAGGGAGGGACCCCCGGAGCCCTTGCTGGCGTGGGGCAGAGGCAGGCGCTGGCCTGGCACAGGAGGGGTCCGGGCTGGGCAGAGGGCTCTCGGTTGCCCTCCGGTAGCGTTGCCAGAGGTGCTAACAGCCCGCCCGTGCTGCAGACATCTCTGTTGGCACAAAAGCAGGTGCCAGTGCCTTTTCTTTTCCTTTACGGAGATGTGATGTCCGTGCACTGGTTTGTAGGGATCGCTCCGGGGTCGGGCAGTCCAGCCACACCGTGTGCTGGAGCACGAGCCCTTGGGGGCGGGTGGTGGTGGAGTTGCAAACCAGGGAGGGGAGCGCTTCTGTCCGCCCCTCCTGGATCTTCCTTGGTGGCTGGGATCGTCCCCTTTCCCCCTAAAGACTTTATGAACTGATGTGCTCAGCTGTTTTTAAATGTGAACTTGTGCACTGATGTGCAGATTCAATGTTCTTGTTACCGAATGAATAAAGTTTTATTTTGAAGATGACACAGGCGTGCTGCCTCCTATTTGGGATTGGAGCTGGGGATGATGAGTGATCCGCGCTGCTGTCAGAGCACAGGGTGGCACCGGGGATCTGGGGAGCCACAGCGGGGTTGTTCATTTGTGTCTGCTGCCAGAAGCATAGATGGACCCATCCTGTCCCAAGTGATCTGTGCAGGGGCCAAGGAGCTGTGCTCCCAAGCAAGATGCTCTTCCAGGTCCTGCTGAGATTGCAGGCAAGATGCCGGGGATTGTGAATGTAAAAGTTTTGGGATGCTGTGGGTGGCCTGGCTGCACTGCTGCAGGTAGAGGAGCTGTAGGGAGAGTCATGGGGTTTAAGCGCAAAGCAGGATGCGACGTTTTAGCGGGGACCCTGGACCAGACCCACCACGGCCGGCCAAGGAGCCGAGCCAAATCCAAGCGCCAAATAACCGCAACACAAGTGGATCTCTGCGTTGGGAAACAGCCCATCACAGGCAAGTTGATTTTGCTCCATCGTGTCTCCTGTCATGGCAAGAAAGCATGGCACAGAGGTCTCTGCGGGCTCCCGCTGGCCTGCCCGGCTGTGGGGAGCAGCGGGGCTGTGAGCAAGGGGGTCCAGAGAGCCAAATCCCCCAGAGCTCAGCCTCGCCTTCCCTGCATGAAGCCTCCGGGCTCAGCAGGCACCAGGGTGTGGGGCCAGGGGTGCGGGACCATTGCTGCAGGGCATGGCAGGACTGGCGGTGTCCCTGGGGTCCCCCATCCCTTCCCGGTCCCCCCAGCACCGGCTGGGGAAGGGCTTCCCGGGGCCTTTTCTCCGCTTGCTGGGGATGTGGCTTGGAGTTGGGGACATAGGACACGGGGCTCGCTCTGTCCCCAGGCTCCGAGGGCAGAGCGAGCCAGGGCCGTGGTGGGACAGGGCAAGCAGGGGGTGCCGCTGCAGCCCCCCTCCCTCCCTGCCACCCCTTTGGCCGGGCGAGCAAGGATGTCACCTTTTCCCTGCCTTTTTGCCAGCTGCCCCCCTCCCGCCTGGCTCAGCCAATGCTCGTCCTGCTCCGCTCGGTGCCCTTGTAGGGTCCAGGGCTTTGCTGCCTTTCCAGGAACCACGGGCTCCCCTCCCACGGGTCCCCGAGCCCTACAATCCCTTAATCCCCTTGGGCCAGGGCATCCCTGTGGGGCTGGGCTCTGCTAAATCCCAAATCTGGCTTCCAAACGTGCCTGTAACCATCCTGCTACGGCAGGGCTGGGGTTGATGTGGACTCACCCCCATGGGTTTGCAGCCCCCTTTGCTCCGGGGGGGGGGGAACGTGGTGACCCCACGGGGTGCTGTGGGTGTTGGGACCCCCGGGGCCGGCCCACGGTCTCTGTGGGGCTGAGCTGGCCCCAGGGTGCGGGGGGGACCCGTGGGATGCCCAGCGAGCCCTGCGTCCCACTTGAGCCCTGGGTGGAGGTGACCCCCGGGGTGATGGCAGCCGGGGGGAGGGGGGGGGGCAGAATTGTCAAGAGCTCTTGGTTTTCCCCAACGCTTTAGGAAGACGCTGCTTGGCAGGAGGGGGCAGAGGGGCTTCTCCTCCCCCCCCCCCCCGCACCGAGGGGCTCCCATACACCGTGCCGGGG
>NW_010972831.1:4425577-4425824 GCF_000737465.1 Haliaeetus leucocephalus | reverse complement strand
GGGAAAGGGGGGGGGGGGCGGTTGGAGGCTGGGTTGAGGCCCCCCGGGTCCCCCGGCCCCTCGCCCGCCGCCCGGCAGGAGATGGCTATATTTGGAAAGTGACCTCTGGTCGTTCCCGAGCAGCCGCTGCGGATTCAATTGTGGCAACGTAATGGCCCGGCCCGGGGAGCGGGGAGCGGGGCCGTCCTGCCTGTATCCCGCCTTGCACCTTGCCTGCACCCCGCCCGCAGCACGCCCGTACCCCGCC
>NW_010972831.1:4421016-4425260 GCF_000737465.1 Haliaeetus leucocephalus | reverse complement strand
TAGCACCCCGCCTGAACTCTGCCTGCACCCCATTCGGCCCTGCTAGCACCCTGCCTGAACTCTGCCTGCACCCCATTAAGCCCTGCCTGCACCCTGCTAGCACCCTTCCTGAGCTCTGCCTGCACCCTTCCTGAGCTCTGCCTACACCCCATTCAGCCCTGCCTGCACCCTGCTAGCACCCCACCTGAGCACTGCCTGTACCCCATTGAGCCCTGCTAGCACCCCTCTGAACTCTGCCTGCACCCCGTTCAGCCCTGCCTGTACCCTGCCCAACTCTGCCTGCACCCCACCTGCACCCTACCCAACCCAGCCCTCACCCTACCTGCTGCCTGCACCCTGCTCAACTCTGCCTGCACCGCATTTGCACCTCACCTGCACCTTCCCTGCGCCCCTGCCTGCATCCTGCCCGCACGCTGCATGCCCTGCGCCCAGCCGGCCAGGCCATCACCCCCTGCCCTGCACGCCTGCACCCCAAGCTCTACTCCCGCTGGCAATGGATGAGGTGCTGCAAAAGACGTGGAGGGTCTCCCCACGGAGCCCACTCACCCCTGCCCAGGGCTGGGGACCGTGCCCGGGCCCGTGGGGGTGATGCCAGCAGTGCCAGCGTCCAGCCCCCCCTCGGTAGCAGGGCTCTGGGCCCCCTCAGCACCTGGTTCCAACCCACACCAGCTCTGCCAGGCCAGGGACGATGCTGAAGGGCTGTGAGGACCCCTGGGGACACCCAGGGACCGGGCAGATGTGTCTTGGCTTGGCGTTGCACGTGCCCCGGCCAAAAGCCACCGGCGGGGACGTGGAGGAACAGACCTGCTCCTACCTCTGCCCGCACCGGCCCCGCAGGCTGGGGACAGCGGTGCCCGGCCCTCCGGGCTGTGCTTTGGTGGCTGGATGTGGCCCCTGGCAATGGCTGAGACCCCAAAAGAGCACAGGGGAGTCCCCGGGGCGGTCAGTGGCTCATGGGTGCTGCAGAGCCCCAGCACCAGGGGTTTCGGGGTCCCGAGGGGCTCAATGCCCCTTGGGCAGGTCCCAGAAGCAGCGCGGGCTTGGGACAGAGATGGGTGATGGTGGGCGCTGGCGGCGGCCGAGGGCTGGAGACTGTGCCGGGGGGGTTCCTCTGCACCCCGGTGTGCCCATGGGGCTGCGTGGCTGTGCCAGATCCAGCCCTCGCCCGGGGTGAGTGGGTTGGGGGTGCAGAGTGGGTGGCACACGTGGAACCCCAGACAGGAGCCCATGGCGGGACGTATGGGGCGGGCAATGCTGGAGGCACAGCTTTTCTCCTGGGTGCTGGGTCGAGCCGGGCGACCTCGGGCCACCCATGCAGGACGGGACGCAAGGGGACAAGCTGCAACCTGGTGTGCGGCACCTCCGTGTCCGCCCCAAACTCCCCTCAGCCCCGCTTCTCTACTGCAGCCGTCGAGGTGCCAACCCCGGTGCCAGCCACGGGGCATGGCACAGCCGTGGGGCACGGCACAGCCACGGGGCACGGCACGGCCATGTCCCTGCCCAGCCGTCAAGCGGCTCCGGCACCGGGATGCCCGTCCCCAGCACTTGCAGCGCTCGCCTCCCCCCCCCCCCCCAAGGGCTACTCCCGGTCCCTGCCAACGGGTCGGGGCCACATCGGGCACCATCCTGCACCCTCATCCCTCATCATCTCCGTGTCCCCAGGCTTCCCGCTGTGTCCAGGGTAGGGGGGGGTGTCTCGGAGCGCAAGGCCTGAGGGGGGCCAAAACCCCTCCATGCTGTATCAAGGGGGGGGTCGTAGCCTGACCCTGCACCCCCCAGCCATGAGCCGCCGCGTGGTGCGCCAGAGCAAGTTCCGGCACGTCTTCGGGCAGCCGGTGAAGGCTGACCAGATGTACGAGGACATTCGTGTCTCCAAGGTGACGTGTGACAGCTCCTTCTGTGCCGTCAACCCCAAGTTTGTGGCCATCATCGTCGAGTCCGGCGGTGGGGGGGCCTTCATCGTCCTGCCTCTTGCCAAGGTGAGCGGGGATGCTGCCAGGGTCTGGCCCCCCTCTCCCTGGGATGTACTGGGGGGCCATGCTGATGGGCTCTGCTTTTGGGGAGCTGCTGTGGGCCTGGACACCCCCCCCACAGCTTTGCCACAATATCCCCATCCTCGTGTGGGGGCTCGGGGCGGGGACAACCTGGGGTGGGTGACGTCCCGGGGGCGACCGAGGTGATGGGGGAAACCGCCCGCTGCTTTCGCCCCAGCCCAAATTCCCTGGGGGCACAGGATGCCCAGGGAGCATCCCAGTGGGGTGGGGGTCTGCCATGCCCACCCCAGCAGAGGGGCTGGGGACCCCATCCCAGCCCCTCCTTGCCATCAGAAGGGACACAAAACAACTTTTCCCGGGGCACATCATTCCCCTCTGTGTCCCTACGGGGCCTCACGCTAAGCGAGCCCCATTCCCACTGCCTGCCTCAGTTTCCCCCTTCGAGGCTGGTGCAAAGCTCTGGCCACCTCCGGGGTCCCCTGCATGTCCCCGCTTGTGCCCCAGCCCCACGTGGTGGCCGGGCTGGGGGCTTGGGGGGCACCTGGCAGGGTGTCGTCCCCCCCCAGTCGCTGGGGATTCATCCCAGCACCTCGGCGTTGCAGACGGGACGGGTGGACAAGAACCACCCGCTGGTGACCGGACACACGGCGCCCGTGCTGGACATCGACTGGTGTCCCCACAACGACAATGTCATCGCCAGCGCCTCGGAGGACACCACCGTCATGGTGAGGGGCAGGACCCTGGGCGGGAGGGGGACGGTGGGTACCGGGGGAGCAGCATGGAGCATCCTCCCCCCGCCCTTCGCTGCCTGCGAAGTGTCACTGGCCTATTTTTAGCCCCAGTGCCATGCGTTCACGCTGGCGGCGGCTGCTCTCTCCATGATGCAGCAGTTTGTGCTAAATATACCCGCCCCGGCGACTCAGCACCCAGGAATAGCTGGGGGGGGGGGGAGGGGGCTGCGCCGTGGCTGTGCCCCCCTCCCGGTGCCCACCAGCACCCCAAGTGCCAGGGATGCACCCCAGGATGCAGGCGCTGCTGCCGTCCCCTCGCCACCCACCCCGCAGCCTGAGCCGGGATTAACGATGAGGTTAATTGGCTCCGAGGCCCTCAGCCGCTTAGCGCTCACCTGTGGGGTGATCCCTGCCACCCCGTGCCCCCCTCACCGTCCCGTCACCCCCCCCCCAGGTGTGGCAGATCCCCGACTACGTCCCCGTCCGCAACATCACGGAGCCGGTGGTGACGCTGGAGGGACACTCCAAACGGGTGGGCATCATCTCGTGGCACCCCACCGCCCGCAACGTCCTGCTCAGCGCAGGTAAGGGGGTCCCGGGTCGCCCTCCCTGGGATCGGGGCGGCGGGGGGAGAATCCGTGGGGTGACGGCGTCTACCCCATTGGTCGTCCGCAGGCTGTGACAATTTGGTGATCCTCTGGAACGTGGGCACGGGGGAGATGCTGCTGGTGCTGGAGGACATGCACACCGACCTCATCTACAACGTGGGCTGGAACCGCAACGGCAGCCTCCTCGTCACCACCTGCAAGGACAAGAAGGTCCGCGTCATCGACCCCCGCAAGCAGCAGGTCGTGGCGGTGAGTGGTCCCACCCTGTGTCCCCCCACCCACCATCCCGCCGCGGGGTCCCCCCCTCCCCATGCCTGCCTGACCCTACTAACCTCCCGCACCCGCGCGTCTCTGTGTTTGGTTTTAACCCGCTAACGGCCGGCGCAGGAGAAAGCCAAACCGCACGACGGCGCCCGCCCCATCCGCGCCATCTTCGTGGCCGATGGCAAGATCTTCACCACCGGCTTCAGCAAGATGAGCGAGCGGCAGCTGGGCCTCTGGGACCTGGTACGAGATGGCGGCTCCTCTCCGACCGGCGCCGTCCCGGGGACCCCGGCCGAGCCGGGGATGCGCCGGGTGCCGGGAATACTCTCCAGCACCTCGTGCGCCCCGAGAGCCTCGTGCGTTCCCCAGGAGCAGGACTCAGCGGCTGTTTTGGGGGACAGATCCGGACCCCCTCTCCCATTTTCCCCTCTTCCCACGCCCCGTGCTGACTCTCTCCCCCTCCTCTTAGGAGAGGTTTGCCCCCCACGAAGGGCTGAGGCCCGTGCGGGCCATCTTCACGCGGGAAGGATACCTCTTTACCACGGGCTTTACCAGAATGAGCCAGCGGGAACTGGGCTTGTGGGACCCGGTAACGAGGCCGCATGGAGTGCTGCCCCGGGAACTTGGCCCCCCCCTTACCCCGATCC
>NW_010972831.1:4419786-4420899 GCF_000737465.1 Haliaeetus leucocephalus | reverse complement strand
GGGGTGCACCCAGTTGTACAGGTAAGAGGGAGCGGGGCAGGGGGTGCTGGGGGGGGCATGCCAGGCTGCCCACCCAGAGGGTTGTGTACCCCGAGGAGGGGGATGAGCCCCGTCCCTGCGGTGTGCCGTGGTTAACGTGTGTGACTAACCAGGGTGGGGGTTTTGGGGGCCACCGCTCACCCCCCCTCTGCCACTCCGGCCCCACAGAACAACTTTGAGGAGCCCATCGCCCTGCAGGAGATGGACACGAGCAACGGTGTCCTGCTGCCTTTCTACGACCCCGACTCCAGCATCGTCTACCTCTGCGGGAAGGTAACCCCCCCACCCCGGGGTGCACCCCCCCGCCGTGCCACCCCATTCCTGGGGGTGCCGGGGCTGGTTGACACCCGTCCTCGTCCCCGCAGGGTGACAGCAGCATCCGGTACTTCGAAATCACGGACGAGGCACCCTACGTGCACTACCTGAACACCTACAGCAGCAAGGAGCCGCAGCGGGGCATGGGCTTCATGCCCAAGCGCGGGCTGGACGTCAGCAAGTGTGAAATCGCCAGGTAAGAACCCTGGGGGGGTGGAGGGGGGGGCCAGAAGGGTCAAGGAGATGGCCAGACCCTGAACCACCTCTGTCCCACGCAGGTTCTTCAAGCTGCACGAGCGCAAGTGCGAGCCCATCGTCATGACGGTGCCGCGCAAGGTGAGCTCGCGGGGGTCCCAGGGGAGATGGGGGGGGGGGTCTGGGGGACACGCACACACCCCCCGTCTCACCGCTGTCTCCCTCGCCCCCGCAGTCAGACCTCTTCCAGGACGACCTGTACCCCGACACGCCGGGTCCCGAGCCGGCCCTGGAGGCGGACGAGTGGCTGTCGGGGAAGGACGCGGAGCCCATCCTCATCTCGCTGCGGGACGGCTACGTCCCCATCAAGAACCGGGAGCTGAAGGTGGTCAAAAAGAATATCCTGGACAATAAGCCCCCCCCGGGCCGCCGCCACAGCCACTCCACCTGTGACCCCAATTTCTCTGTGAGTGTCCTGGGGATTGGGGACGTCGTGGCAGGGGCTGGCTCCCCGCCTGCGGTGGGGTTGGAGGGGCTGGAGGGGGCTCCCCAGTGACCCCCCCC
>NW_010972831.1:4411527-4417350 GCF_000737465.1 Haliaeetus leucocephalus | reverse complement strand
GGCAGCGCCCACCTGGTCGTACTCACTGCCCGCTTCCAGCAGGCTCTGCTGGATGGCGAACTGCAGCAGGTCATCCTCATCCTCCCGCAGGGTGTCCTGGTGGGTGCCCACCACGCTGTACCCCCGCGGCACCTCGAACAGCGCCGGGTCCATCTCACACGCCCGGCAGGAGGCTGCGGAGAAATAGGTGCCGGTACGGTGGGGCACCCCGCTGTGTCGCCCCCCTGCTCCCACCCCACCAGCCGTGTTCGTGTCCCCCCCCCAGCCCGAACCCACGTACTCAGGGAACTGGAGCTGCTGACGCTGGAGGAGTCGCTGCTGGGCGAGGGTGCCTCGCTGCTGGGGCTGTGCCGCAGGGAGCTGACGGGCTCGTCGCACCCGTTGAGGTTCCCAAAGGTGATGCGGGCGTTGAGGATGTGGAAGATGGGGATTTCTGCAGGAAAGGGAAAAAAAAGCAGGGAGGGAAGCTGGCTGCGCCACCCGTACCGGCGGCAAAGACCCCCCCCGTACCGATCTTGACGGGGAAGCCCGGCGGGAGGCGCAGGGTGATGAAGTCCCGCAGCTTGGCGAAGAGCGCGTTGCTTATTGCCATGAGGTCAATGATGGGGGCAACCTGCTCGCAGAGGGACAGCGGGTGGTCCTCGCACAGCCACAGCTTCGCCTTGAACCTGCCGGGGACAGGCGCTGGGCTGGGGACCCCTGCCTGCCCCCCCACCCTGGGGGCTCTGCAGCGGTCAGAGGGGAGATGGGGGGGGGGTGTCCCCCAATTCTGCTCCTTCTCCCCTCACTTCTGTGTCTTGGTGGTGAGCTCCATGGGCCGCCCCATGTCTCGGTTGCCCAGTTCGAAGTTGGGGTTGAAGTACTCCTCAGGGGTGATGGCGGTGGGGTTGGCATGGCTCAGCGTCTGCGTTATCAGCGTCTGCGGGACAGCCCGGCGGGGTGACGGGGGGGGGGGAATTCCGACTGTGGGGCTGCCCCCCCCTCCCCCCCCCGCTCCAGACCCCTGGGACGCTCACCCCGTTGTTGGGCCCTACGTGCTGCTCGGCGATGCCCAGGAAGGATTGCAGGGGGGTCTTACTGCCTGCGGGAGAGGAGGGGGTGAGGGCCAGAGCCGGCGCAGCGCCCTGCCCACCCGGCCCACGCCGGCTTCACCTTTGCTCTTGCCCTTGTGCTGGTCCGAGAGGTGCTCGGTCCGTGTCCGCGTGATCAGCTCCACGTTGGATGCGCCGTAGACCTGGCCGAAGAGGCGGGGAATGCCGGAGCTGAATCCCCCCCCCCACCCGCAACCGGCCGTACCCCCTCCGCGGGCGTCTCAACGCCCCTGCTCCTCACCTTGGCCTCGTACCCATTCACCATTTCCGTCTTCTCGCTCCTCCAGCCCAGGATCCCGGACTTGTTCCTGGGGTGACGCGAAGCACCGTGAGCAACGGATGGTCTCACTCGGACAGCCCAGGGTGCAAGCACCCTGGGGCCGGGGGGGGGCTCGGTGCCGCCCCCAGCCCACCTCTCAAAGGCGATGTTCTTGGTGTCGAGCTGGGTGGTGACGACGGGGGCCGTCAGCCGCCCCATCACCTGCTCCTCGGTGGGCTGCACAGCAGCCAGCAGCACCTCCTGGTCATGGCCGGCCAGGGCCAACGTCTCCGAGTAGACCACCCGCCGGTCGTGGTCAATCTCCATAACCACCGCGCTGGTGTCTGCAGGGAGGAGGGTCAGGGTACGCGGGGGCGACCGCGGTCCCCACCACGTCACCCGGCCCCGCTGCGGTGCCAAGGGGCTCTGCCAGTGCTCCCTGGTGAGGGCGGCATGGGGGACCCCCGCGCCGGCTCACCTTGTCCCCGAAAGACGAAGCTGCGGTTGCCCCGCTGCCAGGTCATATGGTCGAAGCCCAGCAGCGTGGTGTCCACCCGCAGATTCTGGCCGCTCTTCCACACCTTGTAGGTGTCACTGGGGCAAATCTTGGACACCAACGGCACTGGAGAGAGACGGCGATAGCCCAGCCGGGGATGGGGCCACCCTGCACCCCCGAGTGGGCTGCCAGCGCTGAGCTGGGTGGGGGACACATCTGGGGAACCCCACGCCTTGGTGGGACGGGGGTCTGCAAGCTTGGGGTGGTGGGGGGGGGCAAAGAGCCACGTGTCCCCCATCTTGGGGATGGACGCTGGGGCTGGGGGACTCTGCTGGGAAGCTCCCGCTCCCCTCCCAGCAACGCTGTGCCCCAAGCTTACCCCAACTGGTGAACTCCCACTTCATCTCCACGTAGAAGTCCTGGGCCTGCAGAGAGCACAGCGGGGTCAGGAGGAGCCCGTGGCCGGCATGCCCCCCCCGCCATCCCCACCCCAGCAGCCCCCTCCAGCAGGAGGTACCTTGCGCAGCTTCTCCAGCAGGATGGGGATCCCGGCCAGGCGCTTGATGGCTCTCTGGTAGTCGCGGTAGCGCAGGACCAGCTGCACCAGCTCCAGGTCGCGGGTGCTCACGGCCTCCTGCAGAACTGCGGGGCAGAGAGGGGCAGTGCCCAGGGACATCACACGGCACGGCGTGGCACGGCACGGCACGGCACGGCGTGGCACGCCGGAGCTGGCCGCTGCACAGGAGCCACGTGCATGTCCTGCTGCGTGAGCTGTCCCTTGGGGAGCTGCAGCACCAAGTTGAGCGTGCCTGTGCCCGTGCCCGTACCCGTGCCCATGCCGGGGCAGCTTGATGGAGGACCGAGGCAGCGAGCCCCCCCCGGCTCACCTGTCCAGCCGCTGCGGTTCTCCTTGCCCACGTCGGCGCCATGCTTCAGCAGGACCCTGGCGCACTCGAGGTGGCCCAGCGTGGTGGCCAGGTGCAGCGGGGTGCGTCCTCGGGGGTCCAGCTGCTCAATGTCGGCCTGCCGGGAGGTTGCGGGGTTCAGGGGGCACCGGGGTGGCCGGACCTCGCCCCCCAATACCCTCCTGCAGATGCGAGGCTCCCGGTCGGAGCAGTCAGGGAAAGCAGACATTTGCCGGTATCTCAGAGAGCATCCCCTTTCCTGAGCTCCCTCAAGAGATGCACATGCGCTGCACCCCAAAAGGCTCTCCCTGCTCCCCACAGCCGCTGCTAAACCCATGGGGAGGGTGGCGGCGGCGCCCAGCCCCCAGCACGGCTCGGCACGATCGGGCTGGGCTGCGCCCACCACGCTGGCACGGAGCAGGGGGTACGGCGTGGCAGCGGGGGAGCACGGATGCCCCCGGCACGGTGCATGGATCGATGCAGCTGCAAGCTCGGGAAAAGCCCCCCACCTCTGGGATTTGGAGTGTTTGGGGGGGCTGCTGCCCAGTTGCCAGGCAGCAGCTGCCGGCAGCCCCCCCTCCGCCAGGGCCCGGAGCGCGGCGGGCGACGTGGGCTGCGGCGGGCGCACGTGTTCCCTTGCCTGAGCCGGGGGCGGATGGCTGCGTGAGCGGAGCGGCTGCTCGGAGGATCCCCGGGGCCCTGGGGAGCTGCGCGCTGGGGCTGCGATTTGTTTGTGCCAAGCCCGGAGCCTGGCGCCCAGCCAGCCCCGAGGAATCCCTCGCCTGCCGACAGCGGCGGTGGGCACCCTGAGCACCCACGGGCCCCGCTTCCCACGCGGGGTGCAGCGTTGCACCCGTGCCCGGGGCTGGGGACACGGCTCGGGGCCTGATGGAGTGGCAGGTGGGGGTCCAACCTCTGCCCCCCACCCGGCACCCAGCCGGGACAGAAGCCTTGTGCCCAGACAGGGGTGGTTGGATGCTGCTGGGGCAGGGGGCAGTGGGGACAAACCCGGAATCAAGGCATGGGTTTTGGGGATGCCACCCCTGGGATTTCAAACCTGGGGTGCAGGACCCAAAGGTGCCAGCTGGGACCAGGCACCCTGGAGGTGTTTGGAGTGGGGTGTGGGCTCTCCGGCGCCCAGGCTTTCGCCCGCAGCAAGTCCCTGCCTCGCTCTTGGGCATGTCCCGCAGTCCCTCTGCCCCAGGGATGTTGCCATCCCTGCCCGGGCTGTGGGCATCCCCATGCCCTTCATCCCCAGGGGCTCAGCAGGCAGGGGGACCCCCCCAGGCTGCCCACACTGCTGGAGCAAAACAGACCCCCCCGGTTCCCCGGGAGCCAACGTGCTGCTCCAACGCTCTCCAGGCGACTGCTGCTTCTTAATTGCGCTAATGAAATGACTCTAATTAAAGCAATTGCCCCCCAGCCGGGGGACGGGTGCTGCAGGCTCAGTGGGGCTCCCCAGCTTCAGCCCTGCACCAGCACCAGGCAGGACGAGGGTCCCCACTGTGGGGACACAGTGCCGGAGCCAACCCCGGGGGACATGGCATGACCCAGTTTTTGCCAGCAAGAGCTCAGTCCTGGGCCCTGGCACTGGGATGGCTCCGGCTCGGGGGCTGCGGCACAGACCTCGGACCACTGCCCGTCCTGCGACTGTGACACTCACCGGGGCTGGGGACAGGGACAGGGATGGCTTCGGGGTGGCAGCGGTGCAGCGCAGGACCAGAGGTCGGCTGCTCCTCCTGTGCCAGCTGGGCACATGGCACAGCGCATCCCCTCTGCCGGGGTTGTCCTCGGGGTGGGGGACCCCAATGCCTGCTCCCGGGTGGCAGCGGGGGACACGGGCCAGTGTGGGGAGGTGGTGCCGGGCACTGCTGCCCCTGCGCAGCCCCAGGTCCCTGCCACGCGTGATGGGGCAGGTTGCGGTGTGGGGTGTCCCGGCACGAGGGGCTCCATGTCACTGCCTGCCACGTCCTTGCGTTGTCCCTACCACGGGGACCTGCTGGCCCTCGCTCCCCAGGTGGAGGCAAGCGTGGACAGGAGGTCGTGGTGACAATTCAGGAGTGACCCACACAGGGCCTTTATGGGGACGCGGAGAGGAGCAATGCTGCCAGCTGCTCCGGCGCTTCCCAACCCGAAACGCTTGCATGTGGGGGGGGACCCATGCGGTGCCACTGCCCCCCGCGTGGGTCCCCGGGGTGGCGGGAGGACAGAGCCCCCGGGCAGGGGGACACCCAGCCCCCAGCATCACACACAGCACCAGCCCTGACCTGCTTCCCCGGGGGATGCTCTGGCAGGGAGAAGGGCTGAGCCGTGTCCCTAGATGCCCTGGAGAGATGGGGGGGGGGGAAGCTCAGCCTGGCCTGGCCCCCACCCCTTTCCCTCTAACCCCCACCTGCCCTGGGGTCTGGCCTGCAGCACCCATGGGCCACCCTGTGCACCCCTGGGGTGCTCTCGCCCTGCAAACGGCAGCAGGGGCCACGGCAAAGCCCCTCCACTGGCCACGCTTGGGGGGGTGGTGGTGGGGGTTTAGAAAGCCTCTCTGCAGGCGAGCGGGGCTGAAGCCACCCTCGCAGCCCCTGCATCTCCCCGCGCCCGCCGAGCCGCTGCCGCCTGCACCCAGCTTTCATCTCCACCGCGCCGGGCTCCTGGGAAAAATGACCCCAAATTACCACGGAAATAAAACAGCCGGCGATGGCGTTGGGGGGGACCGAGGTGATGCTGCCACGGCCCCCCCCCACCTCGGCTGGCCCCCACAATGGAAGCGGGTGTGGCAGGAGCCATCGCCTGCATCCCGGCAGGAGCATCACGGCGCGACACGCAGGGCCCCCCCCCGCCTCGTTTCGTGCATCGGTGGGGTCCATCCGGCGTGGCCTTCAGCACCCTAGGGTGCCGGGAGCTGGGCTGAGGGAGCGGGGATGCTCAGCACAGCCTCGCTGCCGGCCTCTCTCCAGCGCCTGCGGTTTCCTGTGTCTTCGGGGTTGGGTTTTAATTACCTGAATTGCAACGCCACGGGGGAGAAAGAGGCTGGGAACCCGTCTGGGGATGCACCCGTGGCCTCGCTCCATCACCGGC
>NW_010972831.1:4410158-4410548 GCF_000737465.1 Haliaeetus leucocephalus | reverse complement strand
GCTCAGGGCTGGAGCTGGATCCAGGATGAGTGCCTGGAGCTGGTGCTGGGGTGTCCGGAGCGGGATTGGGACAAGTGGGAGATGCCCAGGGCTGGGACTGGGGTGTGTGGGACCTGGACCAGGACCAGGACCAGGACTGGGACCACAGGGGTGCCCAGGACCCAAAGGGGGGGTGATGAAAAGGACCAGGACAAGTGGGAGATGCCCAGGGCTGGGACTGGAGTGTGTGGGACCCGGACCAGGACCAGAACTGGGACCACAGGGGTGCCCAGCACCCGAAGCGGGGACGATGAACAGGACCAGGACAGTGCCCTGGTCTGAGAATGGGACCAGGAGGGCACCGAGGACTGGGACTGGGATCAGGGCCAGGGGGATGCCCAGGAGCAGGCG
>NW_010972831.1:4408200-4409288 GCF_000737465.1 Haliaeetus leucocephalus | reverse complement strand
AGCCCCCGCTGCACCCCACGGTGCTCTCCGGTACACCCACAGCACCCCCGTGAGCCCCCTCCGTGCCCCATGGTACCCCCAGTATGCTCCCAGGGAGCCCCTTTGCATCTCCTTCTACACCTCACAGCGAGGCCCCTTTGCACCTCCCTGGGTGCCCCCAGGACCCCCGCGGTGAGTCCCCTCTGCACCCTGCAGTGCGCACCCTAAGGACCCCCGCTGAGTCCCCTGCTCTGCCCCCTCCCCGGAGCCCCCCGATGTGCCCCCAGTGCAACGCCCTGGTGAGGCCCCTGGGGTCCCTTGGTGCATCCCCTTCCCCCCCTAGGCATCTCCCAGTACACCCCAAACGTGACCCCGATAACCCCCCGTGCCCTCCTCAGTGCCGCCCCGGCACACCCAGCGTACCCCCGCTGCACCCAACGCCTCCGTGCACCACCCACAGCCTCTGCACCCCTCGGTGTGGGGGCTGCTGGCGCAGGCTGGGGACGTGCCGGTTGGTGCCAGCAGCACCGAGGACCTGCAAATGGCAGGATGGGGGGGGGGACACCCTCCTGTACCCCCCCAGCACCCCACAGCCAGCACCCACGCTGGCCGGATCCGGACTTGGCGGTGCAGGCGGGCTGAGCCGGGCCGGCGGCGGTCGCGCTGCAAGCCAGAGCCTGAGCCTGGGCAAGATGATTCGTATCCTCGGTGGTGCCGGTGCCCGCAGCCCCCACACCGGGCACGAGCCCGTGGGCGTCGTGGTGAGGCCGGACCCCCAAACCCTGCCCGCGGTGGCACCGGACCCCCAAACCCTGCCTATGGCCGGCGTGGGTGGCCCCAAGGCAATGAATGAACGGGGCTGAGAGTCGAGGCTCGCTCTGAGCCGGCCCCGGAAAGCTGCCCGCGGGCCAAGGCTGTGCCGAAATTATTCCGGCCACGTGCCAATGGCCGGATCCTGCCAGGAGAGCCGTCGGCACGCGTGGGCGCGAGGCTGCCCTACCTCCGGGTGCGTCCCCCCACCCTCACCCACATTGGGGGGCTCAGGGGTGCCCGGGGCGGTGCCGAGGCTCCCCGCTGGGGCGGGGGGAAATGGAAACCAGTTTCTTCCA
>NW_010972831.1:4403178-4404346 GCF_000737465.1 Haliaeetus leucocephalus | reverse complement strand
CCCTGCCACGGGGTCACCGCCGAGGGGTGAACCCCCTCGTTATTATTCAGCCGTGACGAAGGCGGCGGTGGTCGCATCCCCCGCCCCGGTCCCCGTAGAGCATCCCCCATCTCCCCGCCAGCCCCGCTGCCCCATGACGTCATGAGGCATCTCCTCGGCAACCAGCGGTGAGGTCACTTGCGGCGCCTGGCCCGTGGCGGTGGGGGGCAGGATCGGGCCCCGTTACGGTGGCTCCCGCCTGGGGCGGCCGTGCCACAGAGGTCTGACGCCCACAGCTGCCTGCGGGGCCCCCATGGTGACACCCCCTGCTCCAAGTGCTTATAGGATCCCAGAGCGAGCAACAGACCCCAAATGGTCCCCAGTCCCCCCAAAATCTCCTGCTGAAAACCCCGGGAATGCTGTGGCCCATCCCGCACAGCCCCAGCGCGGTGTCCTGCCTGCACTGCTGGGGCAGGGAGGGAACCCCAGTGTCCCAGGACCCCCAGTTTGACCCTGGCTGCCCACACTGCACCCTGGGGGGCACCTGGGATGGGGCCAGGGTGGGGAGAGCGGGGGTGCACGGGAGTGGGGTGCGCAGTGCCGGAGCTGGCACCGGGAACAGGACTGGGGGGGGGGTGCTCAGGGCTGGAGCTGGATCCAGGATGAGTGCCTGGAGCTGGTGCTGGGGTGTCCGGAGCGGGATTGGGACAAGTGGGAGATGCCCAGGGCTGGGACTGGGGTGTGTGGGACCTGGACCAGGACCAGGACCAGGACCAGGACCAGGACCAGGACTGGGACCACAGGGGTGCCCAGGACCCAAAGGGGGGGTGATGAAAAGGACCAGGACAAGTGGGAGATGCCCAGGGCTGGGACTGGGGTGTGTGGGACCTGGACCAGGACCAGGACCAGGACCAGGACCAGGACCAGGACTGGGACCACAGGGGTGCCCAGGACCCAAAGGGGGGGTGATGAAAAGGACCAGGACAAGTGGGAGATGCCCAGGGCTGGGACTGGAGTGTGTGGGACCCGGACCAGGACCAGGACCAGGACTGGGACCACAGGGGTGCCCAGCACCCGAAGCGGGGACGATGAACAGGACCAGGACAGTGCCCTGGTCTGAGAATGGGACCAGGAGGGCACCGAGGACTGGGACTGGGATCAGGGCCAGGGGGATGCCCAGGAGCAGGCG
>NW_010972831.1:4401825-4402035 GCF_000737465.1 Haliaeetus leucocephalus | reverse complement strand
CCCCTCCCCGGAGCCCCCCGATGTGCCCCCAGTGCAACGCCCTGGGGAGGCCCCCGGGGTCCCTTGGGGCATCCCCTTCCCCCCCTAGGCATCTCCCAGTACACCCCAAACGTGACCCCGATAACCCCCCGTGCCCTCCTCAGTGCCGCCCCGGCACACCCAGCGTACCCCCGCTGCACCCAACGCCTCCGTGCACCACCCACAGCCTCT
>NW_010972831.1:4400009-4401315 GCF_000737465.1 Haliaeetus leucocephalus | reverse complement strand
CGTGCCAATGGCCGGATCCTGCCAGGAGAGCCGTCGGCACGCGTGGGCGCGAGGCTGCCCTACCTCCGGGTGCGTCCCCCCACCCTCACCCACGTTGGGGGGCTCAGGGGTGCCCGGGGCGGTGCCGAGGCTCCCCGCTGGGGCGGGGGGAAATGGAAACCAGTTTCTTCCAATCTCTTATCGCCCGGCAGCCATGTGAGGAAATGAGTTATAAAGTCCAGAGGCCGCTTCCTACTGCGCCGGGAGCACCCGCCACCGCTGCCGGGGATGTGCTGCCCAGCCCTGCGTGGTGGGGTGCACGTGGGGTGCCCCGGTCCCTCTGCCCGGGCTCCCCTTGGCCAAATCCTGCTCCGATGGCCCCGGGTGAGAATGCCGGCCGGCCCCAGCCCTCCCCTCACCAGCGTGGGGCTGAGTGTTGGGGGTCTCGGCGTCAGCCCGTACCCTGGTGCGGGGCTGGAGGTGCCGGGAGCTCCCTTGGGGCTCCGGGATCCCTCCCAGGTTTGGGGGTGTCCCCGTGCCAGCGCTCCCCGAGCTGCTGCAATGCCCACCCGCATCCCACCGCATCCCGGTTGCCCCCTGCAGCGGGAAAGGGTGCCGTCCCTGGGGGGTACCCCAGATCCGCCGGGTCGGGGGGCCGCGGGCAGCCTCGCCGGCCGGCTTCCCCCCCCACTCGGAGCGTCCTGTTCCCGGCAGCGCCCCGTGGGCAGCGGGTGCGAAGGCACAGATGCCGCCGCGTCGGCTGCCAAGGCGCTGCCATCTGTGTGTGCCGGGCTGCCAGGCTGGGGCGGGGGGGGGCACTGCTCCCCCCAACCACCCCACCTTGGCCTCAGGGCACTGCAGGGCTGGGTGCCCCCCAAAATGACATCCTCAGGGCTCTCGGGGGGGGCTTGGGGAGGGGTCCGGGACCCCACGGAGAGGCAGGAAGCATGGGAGGCCCGGTCGCCCACCCGCCTGCCTTCCTCTGTGGGGTCGCGGGGCCACCGTCACCCCCTCGGGGCTATTGTGGCCGGCCAGTGCTGCCACCCCCCTAGACCCTGTGCCCCCCAGGCTGGGGGGCTCCCCCCCTCCCGTGGGGTCGTGCTGTGTTTGTGTAGGCCCTACAGAAACAAGGGGTGGTGTGGCTGGGCAGAGGCTGGCCGGACTCCCCCGTGGCACCCGGCGGAGGGACCACCCAGGGACGGTTCGGCATTGTCACCCCGTGCCTTGGCCGTGTGTCACGGGAGGGGGCTGTGACCCAGTAGGGGGGGGGGATCCCCAAATCCTGCCTTCGGTGCTGCCGCCAGCAACTGCGGTCCCACAGCCACCC
>NW_010972831.1:4393952-4396202 GCF_000737465.1 Haliaeetus leucocephalus | reverse complement strand
CCCCCCCGCCCTGTGCTCAGCACCCCCCTGCCCTCCCCCAGACGCCCTCGACTACTCGCTGCGGAGCCAGAGCGACCTGGACGACCAGCACGACTACGACAGCGTCGCTTCCGACGAGGACACGGACCAGGAGCTGCTGCGCAACGCCTCCCGCAACAACCGTGCCAGGGTGAGCCTCAACCCCCGCCCTGGACCCCCATCCTGGCTCTGGGATCCCGGCGCTGAGCCCTTCTCCCCGCAGAGCATGGACTCCTCCGACCTCTCGGATGGCCCCATCACGCTGCAGGAATATCTGGAAGTGAAGAAGGCTCTGGCCGCCTCCGAGGCCAAGGTGCAGCAGCTGATGAAGGTGAACAACAGCCTGAGCGACGAGCTGCGCCGGCTGCAGCGCGAGGTGGGTGTGGGGCCGGTGGGACCCCCCCCCCGACTTCAGCATACCCCCCCTCCTCGCTGATGCCTTCTCCCCCTTGGCTGCAGATCCACAAGCTGCAGGCAGAGAACACGCAGATCCGGCAGCAGACGGGTCCGGCGCACCCAACCCCGGCTCCCAGCGAGCGGCCGGAGCACGGGCACCCCCCGGGCACAGCCCCCCCACACCGCCGGGACCGCCAGGCCTTCTCCATGTACGAGCCAGGCTCGGCGCTGAAACCTTTCGGGCAGCCGGTGGAGGATCTGGTGACGCGGCTGCAGCCCTTCGGCGCCGGGGTGAGTGTGCTGGGGTGGGCGGGTGGTTTTTGGGGTGCAGCCCCCCCCCAGGGTGCTGGGTCCCGTCCCCGCGGGGCCGTAACCTTTCCTGTGTCACCAGGAGGTGGAGGATGAGGCTCTGTACTCCATGCACATCCCGGCCAGCGTGTACCGGGTAAGGGGGCCGCGGCGGGGGCGGCTCCTGCATGGAACGTGGTGGCCGTCCCCCTCCTGGGACGTGGCCTCCGTGCCGTCTTGGGACGTCCCGTTCCCCCGCCACCCTGCGCCCCCCGGGTCAGGCCGGGGACCTCCCCGGGGGACGGTGGCCGTGGGACGTTCCTGCATGCAGGGTGGTGGTGTCCCCTGTGCTCGTCCTCCCCTGCACGTCACCGGGCTCAACTCCGGACCCTTCTGCGCCCTGGTCAGCACCGGCTTCCCCTCTCTTCCCCCTCCAGATCCGGAAAGGTCCGTCTGCTTCCTCGGTGCCCTTTCCCCCATCCTCCCCGCTGCTCTCCTGCCCGCCCGACGGTGCCCGGCACATGGTGACGTACCAGGGAGCGTGGGGGGGCAGCTCCCGGGGTGGGGGGACCCTAGCCCTGCGTGGGGATGGGGATGGGCAGCGCCTGACGCCGCTCCTCTCCCCTCCAGAGCAAGCTGGACCGGCATGGCAGCGGCACCGACAGCGACTACGACAACACGCAGGCGGGTGAGGTCCTGATCAGGTGAGTGCCAGGGCTGGGGTCTGCGCCGGGGACGGGGGATTGGCACTGACCCCAGCGGGTCGGTTGATCCCTGCAGCATGGAGGGGAAGCGATTCGTGGAGCTGAGCAAGGATGAGGACTTCCCGCACGAGCTGGACCCGCTGGACGGGGAGCTGGACCCCGGGCTGCCCAGCACGGAGGACGTCATCCTCAAAACCGAGCAGGTCACCAAGAACATCCAGGAGCTGCTGCGGGCGGCACAGGAGTCCAAACACGACAGGTAGGGCTGGGGCGCAGCTTTGGGGTCCTTCTGGACCCCCAGACCAGGGGGCTGCGTTCACACAGGGCCATCCCTGCCACCCTGCGTGCTCGGGAGCCGTTGTCCCCCGCCGCCGCTCACCCGTTCTCCTTGTCCCCAGCTTCATGCCCTGCTCGGAGAAGATCCACTCGGCTGTGACGGAGATGGCATCGCTCTTCCCCAAGGTAGGAGGGATGGGGGGATCCCCACCAGGCACCATCAACCCCCCCACCGCCCCGGCACGGGTCCTCATGCTGCTCCTCTGCCCCACTGCAGAAGCCGGCGCTGGAGACGGTGCGGAGCTCCCTGCGGCTGCTCAACGCCAGCGCCTACCGGCTGCAGAGCGAGTGCCGCAAGACCGTGCCGCCCGAGCCGGGCGCCGCCGTGGACTACCAGCTCCTGACCCAGCAGGTCATCCAGTGTGCCTACGACATCGCCAAGGCCGCCAAACAGCTGGTCACCATCACCACCCGTGAGAAGAAGCAGTGAGCGCCGGCCCGCGTCCCCCTCCACCCCGGTACTCCCCCCGGCCCCCCGCGCTCTCCGTCTCTCCCTCCCCTCCGGCAG
>NW_010972831.1:4391552-4393568 GCF_000737465.1 Haliaeetus leucocephalus | reverse complement strand
GCCGGGGCCACGCTCCCTACTGTAAGATGTGTCCTTGTACATTTGTATCAATAAAGGTGTGAGCATTGCACGGGCCCTTGGCCCACGGCTCCTGTGGCGATGGGGGGGTCCCGTCCCCCCCCGGGGCATGGCTGTAGGGGATTCGCACCCCCCTAGCGCCGGGCAGAGCTTGGCCACGTGTCCTTCCCGTTTCACCCAGTCCCCTTGGCCACTGCTGGCGGCCAGTCACGCCGTCCCCGGCACAGCCTCGCCGTGTCCCCGCCATGGCCCCACCGCTCGCCCAGCCCCGGGGCAGGGCTTTCCCAGCACGGCCCCGCCATCGCTCTGCGAACCCGCCGAGCACCGGGGGCTGCCGGCCGGGGCTCCCGCCATGGTGTCCCCCGAGGGTTTGGTGGCCGCGGCTGCGGTGCTCGCCGGCCTGGGCCTCCTGGCCTGGCGCCTTTGGGCAGGGAGGCTGGAGGTGCCTGGAGACTCGGGAAAGGAGGAGGAGGAAGAGGAGGGGATCCCCTTCATCACTGAGGATGGCTCAGGGCGCTGCCGGCTGCTGTGCAAGCCCTCGGCGCTGGCCCAGCACCTGGTGCGGAGCTTGGGGCGCTCGGCGGCGTTGCGGGGGGGCCGCTGGCCGTGGTCGCGCTGGCCCCGGCTCCAGATGCTGCGACAGCTCCTGCAGCCGCCCGAGCCGGAGCCGGCGGTGGCCCGGGAGCTCCTGCAGCTGCCCGATGCCGGGCTGGTGGCCCTGGACTGGCTGGTGGGGCCGTGGGGGGCCGCGGGGGGCTGCGGCGGGGGCCCCAGCCCGGTGCTGCTGCTCATCCCCAACGCCGCTGGGAAGGTGACGGGGGAGCTGCTGCGGCTGGGGCTGCGGGCGCTGGAGCGGGGCTTCGTCCCCGTCATCTTCAACCGTCGGGGCCACAACGGCTGTCCCCTCACCACCCCCCGACTCCAGCCCTTCGGGGACCCCGGGGACCTACGGGAGGCGGTGACCTACCTACGGTACCGGCACCCGGCTGCCCCGCTGCTGGCCGTCAGCGAGGGCTCGGGCTCGGGGCTACTGCTCGCCTACCTGGGGGAGAGCGGTTCCTCCAGCCGCCTGGCCGCCGCTGCCTGCATCTCCCCAGTCTTCCGTGGCCGGGACTGGTTTGAGGCTGGGATGCCCTTGCTCTACGAGTGGCCGCTGCTTCTGCACCTCAAGCGGGGACTCAGCAGGTCAGTGGGGTCCCTTGGGGGGGGGGCTGGGGTATGAAGGGGGTGCCCCGGGAACCCCTCGGCCATCCCTGGGGATGCGCATGCAATGGAGGGGGGGGGTTGCCGCTGGCAGCGGGAGCCCCAGCGCGGGGGCAGAGGTGCTGAGAGCAGCAAAAACGCGTTGGTTAATGAACACCAGCCTGGAGCCGGCTGCCGTGGGGCCGGCTTGGCCATCACGCGCTCCCCTGACCCGCCTGGGGCTGTGGCAGCATCTCGGGGTCCCCAGGGGGGGAGATGCGGCATCTCGGCACAGCAGCACCAGGTGTGTTGGCAAAGCCCCTGTGCTGTGCTGAACCCCGGGGGGGCTGCCTGTGTCCCCCCCAACCCTCTACTGCTGCTTGTCCCTCGCAGCTGACCCCAAGTGTCTGCCCTGTGGGGCTGGGGGGGTCCATGACCTCCAACCCACGGGCTGGGCAGGGTGGGGGGGCTGTGGCAGCTGCCACCCCCTTCCCAAAGGCCCTGGGTCCCTGTTGCCCAACATGGCCAAACGCTGGTGTGGGCTGGGACGAGAGACGAACCACCTCGTGCCAAGGCCTTGAGCAAGAAATACCTCCTTGGGCAGTGCTGAGACCTTGGGGGGGGGCCACACAGAAAGGGACCCCACTGCTGGGCAAATGAGGGCCAAAAATGGTAACTAAACCCCAAAATGTGGGGGGTTTTAGGGGGGTTTTAGCCAGATTAAGCCTCAGCAAAGCCCAGGTGGGTGCAGGGTGTTTACTGCAGGGCTGGGGTATTGCGGGGGGGTGGGAGTCTGTTGCCCAGGTGGTGGGGGGG
>NW_010972831.1:4385181-4391421 GCF_000737465.1 Haliaeetus leucocephalus | reverse complement strand
GGGGGGTTGGGGCGGTTGTGTCCCCCCCCCCCCCCCCATTTCCCGATATCCATTGCAAACGCTGCTGTCACGGCAACGGCGCAGAGTGCTGGCTGCCTCCCGTTGCCATGGTACCCGCGTTGGCACAGGCTGCGCTGTGGGGACCCCCCCAGCATCCCTGGCAAAGGGGTGGGAGGGGACCCCCTCAAACCAGCTGCAGGGGGGGGGGGCTTGAGGCCACCCCCAGTCCCTGCGTGCAGGGCCGTGGCCGGAGCGCAGCCCCCCCCCCAGTTGCTTAGAGTGGGCACCCAAGGCGATGGCATCCCCAGGACGGCCACCCTCTGTGTGTGTCCCCCCCTCAGGTACGTGGGGTCCCTGACCGAGGCGGTGGACGTGGACAGGCTGCTGGGCAGCCGCTCGCTGCGGGAGCTGGAGGAAGCCCTCTTCTGCCGGACCAAGAGCCGCCCCACCAGCTGGGAGGCTTACTGGGAACGCAACGAGCCCTTACGCGACGCCGACGAGGCGGCCGTGCCGGTGCTGTGCCTCTGCAGCGCCGACGACCCTGTCCGCGGACCCCCGGCCCGCAGCCTGCCCCTGGAGCTATTCCGCAGCAGCCCCTACTTCTTCTTGCTGCTGACCCCACGCGGGGGACACTGCAGCTTCCCCCGGCGGGGATCGGGACGCTGCTGGGGCCACGAGGCCGTGCTGGAATACTTCAGGGCCATGGCCGAGTTCCTGCGGGCAGAAGAACGGAGGAAGGGGCTGCCGCGAGCCCGCAGGTGGGGGGGTCCCGCCGTCGAGCCCCCCGCCTTCACCTGGCAGAGGTCCTACACCCGGTAGCCCCCAGGGAAGGTTCCCACACGGTGGCGGGGCGGGGGCTCAGAAAGGCAGGCAGACACTCCATGTACTAAAATTACTTTATTACAGTTGATTTTTTTTTTTTTAACATTTCCTTTGCTATGATACAAAGGATACTTACAAACAAAATATTACATATGACCTTATTTTTTCTCTTCTCTTATTTTCTGACAACTTGGTAACAGCTTTAAATGCACAATCTATACAATTAATACAGGTTATATATGAGCTATAATGTATGCTGAACCAGAAGAATACCAGAATACTGACAATATACTGTACATTAAGCCTTACCAGTTAGTGCTCGTGGCATTTTCTACAAGAAGGAAAACGCACACCTGTAGATTCACTCATACCAGCTGGTGCTACCAGACATGGAAGCAGGAAGGAGTTTAATTCCCCTAGTTAAATCCTTCACAGCCCATCACCGTGGTGCTGGGCCTGGAAACCTCAGACCAGTGTTCATAGTAAAACAGCAGATATGTGTGTGTTTTTTTCTAACTAACGCTCTGCGGCGCAAAACCGCGCGGCCGGGCGCCTTGTCCCCGGCACCACGGCAGCCGGGCTTTGCTATACCTGGAGGATGCTCCAGAGCAGACAGCCACGGCGCTGGGGCCGGACGCTGGGCGAGCTCTTGGTGGTGAGCTGGACCTCCTTACGGAGGGGGAGAGGAGGAAGAGGAGGAGGAGGAGGAGAGGAAAAGCAGCAACAGCTTTGCTGTCAGCAGTAGGCAGCTCTGGGGTTTGTGCACGTGAACAGGCAGGCACCGAGGGTGGAAAAGCAAGCCCAAGGCACATCGCTCCCCCGGCACGGCTCGGCCGAACCGTGGGGCTCGGTCCCCGGCTGCGCGTGGAGCTCCTGCCCGGCAAAACCTCCGCGGGGTCGGGCAGCCGGCGGGGCTGGGAGCTGCCTTGCGGTTACCTGCTCACCAGGAACGGTTTGCTTTTGTTTCGCAGCCAAAGCTAGAGTTGTGTGGCTACAGGTGTGCACTTCCCCTCCTCCCATCGTGGTCTACGTCGGACTGATAAGGTTACTTTTTTGTTTGTTTTTTTTTTGTTTTTTTTTTTTAAAGCAACCAGCAAGTGAAGCGTTTTTAGTTGACTGGCAAAAGACCTGGCATTTGCACAGAAGCTGCAAATGGAAAATAGCCATCCCCTCCTCCCACCTGCTGCATCCCAGCCCAGAAAATCCCAAACTGTTGGTGGAAGAAAAAAAAAAACCACAAACCAACAAAATGAGTGGAGGAGAGGAAGGGGAGGGGGGAACAGGTTGGAAAATACCAGGTTGGAGTTAACATTTCCTTGACTTCACACAATGCTTGTGCAAAAAAGACACAAAACAAAACCCCCAAACAAATAAAAACCAAAACCGGAAACATGCTGGAAATAATGAAAACAACTGGAAAGTAATATATAAAATTAAAAATATAAATAGGATGTCTGGCTGACTGGTAGAAGAATAGGTCATTTAGGTTACAAAAAGGAATATACATTCAAGAGGCTCTGAACCCAGTGGGGTAACTGATGTTAAACTTGTGTTAATAGTTAGGCTAGAATTCTCAAGTTTGTCTTTAAAATCTTCACAATACAAGCAAGCTATTTTTAAAAAATATACACTATACACACCTCACACAGCTTCTCCTATCCATATTACACACGTTACGCTACCCTCCCATCCACTAAACCACGGGGGTTCCCCACAGCTAAGGTACACGGGGGGGCCCCCCCTTCCCGACCCGCCAGCCCCGAGGTGTCGGTGGGGCAGCGATGGCTGCGGAGCCCCAGGCGGGTCGCTCAGCCCTCCACGTCTCACCACAACCTTCTCAAGCATTTACAAGTCACCAAAGGGCTGTAGCCTTTTATGTTATACACACTTCACTTTGCAACGTTAATTATTTACATCAGGGCTGCTCCCCCCCCCCCCATCTTTCAGCTGTTTCTAGGCAGGTAAAAAATGTTCCTGTTCCAAGCAAGCAGGGGGAAGAGCTGCGGGGGGTTAGGAGGGAAGAAAAGCTGAAGAAAGGAAGCGGGTGGTTTGCTTGCCAGAAGCCAAACCTGTACACGCACGTATGCCTCTCCTTCTTTGATCCTTGAATCCTTACAAGCTCCCATCCCCTACGACCTCCAGGACAACCAGACCTGGAGAGCGCGGCCTCACCGGCGCTCAAACTCCCCTGCTCCCAGCTTCCCGGGACGCCCGGCAAAGCTCTTCTCGACTTGCGGACTTGCCTTTGCCCCAAGACAAGGAGCATGGGTCCTTCCTTCGTTCCTAGGAACCCATCCCTCACTTAGCGGCAGGTCTTGCAGTGCAAGCCAGCCGCAGCCGGGGCAGGGACACCGGGACCCCCCGCAAGCCACCGCATCGCACCCACAAACTCGCCCTTCGCGGCTGCCACCGGCTGCAGTCGGGCTCTGCCGGAGCCGTGCAAAAAGAGCGGCGACGTACTTCAGCTCGTTAACAACCCTGTGCTGATTTCTAAACTCTGCTGAGCTCAGAGTTGCCATAGAAATGCGTGATCCTGGCACTAAAAGCAGGCAACGATCTTAAATGAAAGTCTTTTTTTTTTTTTTTGTCTTTTTTTTTTTTTTCCCTCCAGTAGGTTTAGATGATCTCAGGTTTAAGACAAAAGCAGTCAGAAGGGGAAAACCAGATCATTTCCAGAGAGGTTGAAAAATAAAAGTCATAAGCCAGTATTAAACTGCAGCAAAGAACCTGAACTTGGCTCCCGTTGAGTTCAGCTCCAGAGAAAGCTCAAAGCCACCGCTCCGTCCCTCGCACTGCCCACCGCCCAGCACACGACGCCAAAGGGAAGGAGATTCCACGCAGTCGAACACGGAACACCCGGCTGAAGGCTGGAAGCCGAAAGCCCCAGGCGAGCGGCTGTTGGCCTCCCTGGGCCTCCTACCCCCCTGGCCCTCCTGCCCCGTCGGCTGCTTCGCCTCCCCAGCTTGCAAAATTTAAGCACAATTCCTTACAGCATCGCTTTGACAAGTCTCGGGGATTAGATGCATGCTGAACTACGACTGGCAATTACAGTAGCTTTTTGCTAGCTGGCACATACTGTATCTATAAATTTTAGTACAAAAACTTAAAAAATACAGAAACTAGGTCAATTTGTTAACTACATATTTACAGATAATTACAATTCTTTTCACTCACAATAATTAAACTAATTGTCAGTGAAAATTCAAACTGTGCATGTTCTGAGGTACCCGTACTCAAGGGTGGGGAGCGGGGCAGGGGACCGGAGGGGCGAGGCAGCGGGGAAAATCCCCCCGGGGTTGTTCGCATCCGCGGGGGCAACGCTCAGCCCTCCTGTTTACTGGTTCCTGGACTCAGTGTGCGCACTCGGAGAAAGCAAGGAGAGAGGGAACCAACGTTGGGTTTTGTTTTTTTTTTTTTTTTCCTAGGACATGGCTTTAGGATGTTTTGAGGACACCAGACGGGTGCAAAGCCAATCGTCACGTACCAAACTGCCTTCCTCCCCCCCGCCAGAGGAGCCTTCAGGTGAAGTGCAAGTATCGAGACCCACAGCTCGGTGGTTAAGGTGCTTGTTTGCCGGCAAATCCGATTTACTAAGTCCCTCTCTGGCTGACAAAGGCCTCTCCTTCCTCAGCAACGCCTGGGCTGAGGGGCAGGGCAGGGATGCAGCAGGCAGCGTCACGGCCCCAGCTGGCTGAACCTCATTGTGCAACAGGAACCAGGGTTATCTGCTGCCATCGTTCCCTGGTGGGGTGATGTTTACTATAACCACTAGATCTATCAGCCTTTTTTTTTTTTTTTTAAGCTGTAAACAGCTACCCACAACCCTCCAAAGCACCTCACACGTATTTCTCAACACACTCCGGCTCAATCGACTCGTAAAAGTGCAAACTGAAACAAAGATAGCAGAGGGACACCGACCGGCATCCCTGTCTGGGCATCCACCACTCCTCCATCCTTGGCACATGGCTTTGGGCTCACTGCCAGCCAGCACCAGGGTGGCAAAGTCCCAGAGGCAGGAGCACAGCTAAAGACAACACTACTCCCTTGTGAAAGGGTAAGGATGTCCCAACCAAACCCAAGCCTCTCCTAAAAAACTCAAAAGAGACCATCCGAAAGGGACAGTGGGGAAAATTGCCTCCAAATTCTCCAGTAGCACAAATAAGAGAGCCCATGGTTGGCACGCTTGCTGAGCTGGCTGGACTTCCCTGGGGGGTAAATATCGCAGCTGGATGAACATTTGTGACTCGACACATGCTATAACCATTTATCCCCCAAACTGCCAGATGTCTCACTAAGATGGGGTCTGTAGAGGACAAAGGAGAAGGTGAGAAGGGTCTTCACAGCTTGAGGAGCTCGTGGTGTCCAGCATGGCACTCGCCCCTCTACTATGAGAAAGACCAGGGCAAGATTTACTAGAAATGCAGAGCAAGCACCCAGGAGAAGAACAAGGCTGTCCTCTGCCTACTGGACTCAAGCAACAAAACACACATGCCTAAGCAGAATAAAGAATGGACCAAAAAGTGTCTGTGTGTATATATATGTATGTATATGTTGTACACACACACATATTTTCAATCTTCCGATTTAGCTTCTCTTTTGATCCTCCACATAACCTGCTCTAGTTATTAGACGCACACAAAGGTAGACGGTGTTCAGAGTTAGCGGCGGCTTAAACTCAGGACTGCCAAAAGTTAGTGCCAGTGCAGCGTGCCAAGACCGTGCCAGGCATGTGATCTTTCATGGCGAGACGCAGCTGGGGACTCTGAGCTCAGCCTGCTGAGCACTTCACCGGCCCACTCACCGCCTCCCCAGCAGATCGGTACGCTGCCTCAACTGCTTTCCTATCGCTATACCATCTTGTTTTCTTCTCTGCTGTCTTCTGACTTTCTGGCACCCTCTGGGAGCTCTCTTCTCTCCTTTACAGCACACCCATAGCAGTTAGCCTACCCTCCTGCGCCCCAGAAAAAGAAAGCTACAATTAGCAGGGCAGTATTTAAGCAAAGGCTTTTGACTGCGTTCAGCCCTACCACAGCTTGCGCAGACGTACGTGCCCTCGCCCTAAAGAGCCCTGCCGCAGGGGTTGCTTTTGCTTATGAACAGGAGTGCTAAAGAATGGCAGAACTTAAGTGCCCTGACAGAAATGCACAGCATGAGGTGTGTGTGCACGTATACCCACACACACGTACATACAGAGTATATAAATATATACAAATGAGATACCATATATATCCAGAGATGTGCGTATTCAACAGAGTAATGGTAGACAGTGGTACAATACAATTTATTGCCTCTCAAGAAATGGCACGTAAGCAGGGTCAAGGGGGGCAGGGCAGCCTGAAGGGCAAGGGGCCCTTTTCCCTGGGGGGGGGGGGGGGGGGGAAATTAAAAAACAAAACCACCCCCAGAAGCAGCAGGGGG
>NW_010972831.1:4315568-4385171 GCF_000737465.1 Haliaeetus leucocephalus | reverse complement strand
GGGGGGGGATATTAATAAACAGCATCATCCCAGGATCAACGAGGGTGCACCCCATGCAGGTTACAGCTAGTGTGCAACGCACGTTCTTCTGGAGCAGGAGGGCTGGGTGGGATAGAGAGCGATGCCAGCCTGGCCCCAAGCCAGGCAAGGAATGGCTGCAGGGAATTTTCTGTGGAAAGCTCGGTATCATACCACATTTAGTTCTTCAACCCCTTTGAAGCTCACAGGCTTGGAGCGAATGCAGGTGAAACAGAGCTGTGGCCTCCATTTCAGTGCTGCATCTGAGGAAGAAAGCACGTAACGTTCAACATGGAAGGGAGAGGTGGCTGCTGACTCCCTGGGACCACGGAGAACAAGAAAAATGTGGTCCCTTTCACTGATTTTAATTAAATAAGACCAAAAGAAATTCAAATTAGAAAGAGGTGAAAATGCTGACTCCTCTGTTTTTTTCATCTCTGGGCTAAACTACATCAGAACTTTAGGTCTTTGTAAAGGGGAGAGAAAAATAACCACAGAATAAGAGATTTCAGGGGTCAAGCTGGTGATTCGAAAATACTGCAAAAAAGTTTGCAAAGTAGTCCGCACAGAAGAGTTTGCCCAGTGTTAAATATGAACATAAAAGATGTAAGAGAACATCTTTGCTGAGGTACTGGAGTAGTTTCCACAATTTACAGATTACAGCATTTTTAAAACCAAAGCTAGGGCATGACTGCAACAAGTACAATATGGAGTAATTGGTGTTACTTTTAAAAATAGAGTTTGCAAACTGATTCAGAGAGCGTTTGCGTCTCTCTAGTGTATAGTTGTTCGTGTATCTCAGAAATACACCCGAGATACATTAAAATTCTCAACACCAAGGGCCTCCTCATATACCTCCAAGGCACAGCCTGACCCTGAGTCCCTCTGGCTACAGCTGCATAATGGAGTGCTTTCTCTCGAGATCACACTTGTTTGGGACAGCTTTCCTTCCCCCACGTACACACAGGGACACACACATTTAGACCAGTTGATCTGAATCAGTTTTTGCAAACTATTTTAATTAAAATATTAACTTGTTGGAATAGTCCAGGTCTGCACATGATATACATGTAAAAATGGTTACTACACAATTCTTTTTGAATACAAAAAAGCCAATATGGGATAGCCATCATTTGGATTCAGCATTCAGTCATGCTTGACATTACACAAAGAGATGGGTTGAGAGAATTCTGTTGAAGTAGCTCAATTTAAGCCAGAGACTTTGACCAAATTCAAACCATAACAGAAGCAAAAGAATGAACCCACTGAACTTGCAGGTATAGCCCGTCCCTGCTGTCGCTGCTGCTGTTTGTGATAAGAGGAGCTGAACTTCAAAACGCTGTGTTAGCACCATGCTCTGGGCACACCCTCCACACTCACATGGTAAATCCCAATACAATTTTGGCCTTTCATTTCATTTTTGTCTTTCCTTCTAACCCCAGGAAAATACAGGTACCTTTCCTAAATCAGTTTCCCTGCATTTCAACAACACTGCAATGCAAAAGAATGACCCCAAAACATCCAATTCCACATAAAAACATAGCAGAGGAAAGGACAGGACAATTCACGGTCACCACTTGCCCCAGGGGGCAACCAGAGTCACCTCCATGGGACCACCGCCTCATCCCAGGCTTCCGTCAACTGTTAGTACTACAAAGCTCCTTACTAAGGGGCTGCTCAAACATATTTCGGTAGAGTTTCCATCTTCAATTAGAGTAATATGCTACGTCAAGATGCTAGAAATCCCAGTTGGATTCACCGGACACTGGCAAAGAGTTGAAGGATTGGGAGTGGATGTTAATTTAGCTAACGAAAGAACGTCGCCCTGTTGAGAGTACTGAACAGCAGCGAGACACTAGAGTATTTACTATATAAATATGTCACGTGGACAAACACATTCGGAAAACCTTGCTTTTGAGCCCTATAAACATATTAAAGGCAAATCCTAGAGTTAGCAGCTAGTGTTTTCTTCAAGATGATTAGTGTGCAAGGAAAAACATTTACAAAGAACCCTGGCTGGTCAGTCCCCAAGACGGAAATCTTTGCCTCAAGCCAAACTTCATCTACCTGCTCTTTCCCTAGCCCCACAGTGCTGGCTGACCCAGACCGCCCTGGCACTGGCACAAGAGCATGGGGGCATCACCAGTTCCCAGCGCTAAGGGATGACACAATGCCACAAAGTCATTTGGTTAATGAGACTCCCTGACCCCTTCATCACCGTATGGATTCCACAACCTCCTCTGCTTCCTTTCAGTAGTACAGCAGCTCCAACGAGCCTCTGGAAGTAGTGCCTTCTCGCATGGTGTGATATGCTGCCAAAATACCACAGCATCTCAAGGGACTGTAAAAGTTGTGAAGTATTGCAGCAACAAAAGTAATAAAAAGGAGCCTCACATGCAGCAAGATCTACAGTGGTGATGTGGGTTAGTCATCAGCTGGGAAAGAGTCATTGGCTCAGCTCCTCCTGGTACGCTGTGGCAACTAAACATTTAAACAGTTGGCTACACTCTACATGTAAACAGGAAATTGCAACAAGCCAAAAAGGTAATAAATTGGTGGATGTAGTGTAATAATGAAAAACCCGATCAATGGCATTTTGTGACTATGGCATCCTTCAAAATACCTCTGGCATTTGAAACTCATTGGCTGAAAGTCTAACAGTTCTGAATGGAGCAAAAAGGACTACACTGGGCTCCAAGAATTATTCTGATGCTTAGCTAAAATGAGATGTCACAGTATTAGCTGTACAAGTGCATTGCTTACGCTCCTCTGCCCAACCTCGTCTGAGCTACCAGCAGCACAGTCAGGGAGTGCCAAAGCAGGAATACAATTTCAGACATTTCTAGCCTGTTCCCTCCAGACAGGTTTACCTAACGCAGTTCTCGGGAAGCTGACCAGTGCCTTCTGAGAGAACGTCACTTCTTACACGACACGGAGCGGGCACTTGGGTAGAAGGGCCCTGCTGAGCCCTGGTGTCTCTTGGCTTCTCTTCTCACCCTTCTTCCTCACCTACAAGTCTCTGAAAATGCCTCTTGGCAGAGGCAATACCCTAGAAATGTATCCAATTTAATGACAAATAAAAATGGAACAGAAGATCCAGCTGTTCCTCCCCTGGATGTTGGTTTAAAGGCAGCTCGCCTGGCTTTTGCAGGGTGGCAGTTCGAAATTTATGGACATGGGAGGAGGTCTCCATTCTCCCTCAGACTTCCTATGGATGGTGTGACGAGGGCAGTCTGAGGCCCTTCTGTCCTGTCAGTGTGACGACCACCAGCCAACTCTTCTGACTAATTGCATATTTTTCTCAGACGCCCTCCCAAGACCCCTCCAAAAAGTAAAAAACAACAACAACAAAAAAACCAAACAAAAAACCACCCCCCCCCGAAACCCTGCAGCCAAATACTATGACATCCCAGTTAGTAAACACAAAACGTAATGCTTTACAAAATGAATACAATATTCCATGTGCACCCAGCTTCCACACGTCAGCACCGCACTGAGGAGGCTGCTGGGCTGGTGTCTGTAGGCAGTTTCTGTTGGCAGACAGCTCCAGTGGAATTGCCACCCTCAGTTATTGTTTAAGTTATGTATAAGACATGTGTGAACCATTGGATATTTGTGAAGTAACACTTGTGCTCCTGCTCATGCCCTGTTCCGTCCGTCCCCCAGAAGCTGTCCGCCTCAGAGCCTGGGGGCTGTTGCGGACCCCTATAGCACTACTTCGAGGTACCCCCTGCATGGGCCCCGAGGGGTGACCCCATGGCTGGGGTCCACCTTGCATTGGATGGCCCCAAGCTTGTGGTGGGCCACCCATGGGATGACCCCAGTGAGGTCCTGCACCCCCAGTAGGATTGTGGGACCAGCCAGAAGCTCCCGGGTAGCTGTGGCTGAACGCCTCGGGGGAGAGATTAGAAAGAACCATATTACTAAAACCTAGCCTCATGCTTTCTGAGTCAAAGGCTTCGATCTCGCGAGCTTGACGCTCCAGCAGGCTTCGTATCCGTTCAGTACGCTCGTTCTGCAACGCCAGCATCTCCTCCTCGATCTAGGAAGGAAAGAGAAAAAAAAAAAAAAAAAAAAAAAAAAGAGACAGTCTGTAGTAGCAGGACTCCTTTACAGGCATGGCCTCAGTCTCTGAACAACTTGTAACAGCAAGCTAACGAGGAACCCTCTCCCCGTGTTTCTACATGGGATCATATCCAGATCAGACGTCCGCTGACTCACAATCTGTTCTGAATGCAAAAGGGTAAGCCCCATAGACCTGCACATGCCAAAGCATGAATACCAGTTGGAGGGTCTTGGTCCCTGTTCCCGGGTGAATACAGAAGTTTTAGGGATGCAAATCCAAAGTTTGCACTAACAGCTTGACATAGATTAATCTTTTAAGATGCAGCAAAGTCTGCAGCTTCCACAAAAGCCTACTGGGAAAGCACCTTCAGGTACAGCCAAGCACAGTGCCTATACAGTCAGATACCTGCCAACATAGCTTAATGTGACCTTCACTGTTTGTAGCTGAATCTGATGACGATGACTGCTATTTTCTCCAGGATTCAATGTACGAGCCCACATTCAGTTTCCTCTCCAACGTTCACTGGCCAGATTTTCTTAGCTCATGTTTATCACCTCCTATCTACTTCTTTCCTAAATTGGTTTCTCATATTTCATTACCCTGATACTTCCTCCAGGGTGTGTGGCTGAAGAAAGTAGGCAGCGATGTTTGAACTGTATGGCAGATTACTAGCTAGATGATATGCAAGCTGGCAACTCCAATTTCTTCCCCTTAACACTGTTCCAAATCGGTTTCCAACGGTACTTTGGTAGGGGCACTGGGATCAGCTCCCTAAGTACAGAAAACATGGGGCTATGGCCTCCTGACACCCATCAGACAGGGATGAAAGCCTTTCTTATTGAAACCTTTGCAGTCAGGTGGAGAACCCAAGAATCACTCTATTATCTTCTTGCCAGCACTGAAAAAGCTACTTTTGGCCTCAGTGAAAAAGACCAAATGGGTACAAATCAGCAGCCAAGACTTTTAGCACAGCTCACTGGCATGTCCCCTGCTGTCAGCAGCAACACAGCCAAGAGGTGTTATCTTGGTCTGTGCTGAAGGTACTGGGCAGAGCCTTGTACTTGTAAGCACTCTCTTGCCTTAGTCAGGGAATATGCAAAGTGATTTCATCTGGAATTTAGGAAACAATCTGCTCCTGCCTGAGTCATCTCCTGAGCGATTTGAGGCTTTCAGAAACAGCCTTATCCACTTGCCTGCTTCTTAGCGCTAGGTGAGTGACACTGACTCTCTCCATAGGGCAGCCTTGCTCACTTGTGCTGAAAGCCACGCAGTGGTCAGCTAGTTTGGGAAAGGCAGAAGAGGAAGAAGGTGCCCTCTCTAACGTTAGCTCTTTAAAATGCTCCACTTGTTTTTCCAGTCCTGCTATCTAAGCAGGATCCTCCTTTTTCAATGTCTTCAGCATGTCCAGCTGCTCACAGTTTTCAGTCTTTGTGACAGCATAACACACAGCACTTAGCGCAACTGAACTTCACAGAAAGGCATGCCTAACACACTGCATTAAAATGACATCACTTAGAAACGACCTCAGGATGCAGGACTCTGAAGATGAGGTGTCTGAGGCATGTGGGAAGGAAATGAGTAAATCTGAATTCTTTTAAAGACACTCTTGGGACATGCTCATTGCTGGTGCAACACAAACAACATAGTATCAGGGTATAGCTTGTACAGCGCCTCAGTCACTGGCACTTAAAGGCTGCACATTGATGGGGCTGGCTACTCCCTCCTTAGCCTCAGTCAGACATGTATGCTCTGGTGAGTTACTATGGTGATGGGCACCATCAAAAATAAAGAGCACTGTGCTGAGAAGGAAGCAGAGTCCTATGCACACACTAACTTCTGGAATCTGGTTTATTATTGAACATCAGGGACTGACTTTGCCACAGGCTACGTATATATTTGTGCATACAAATTCAGACATTCATCTTGCGCACATACCTGCCCTTTCTCTGGCTGCCAGTTTCAGTTAGCGCATGCAAGCAAATACCAGGTGACATCCCTGAGCAATCCACACCAGAATACTCAAAACTCAATTCTTACAAAAACAGAACAACACCTATCCTCCCCAAAAATACCCTTGCAAAAGAAGGATGCATCTACCTTTGCACTCACGTGTTTTCCCTTGACCTGCTGCTAAATGACTGTAAACCCGCTAAGAAAGAGAGTCTCATTGCTGGGCCATGACTTTGTGACTTGCAATGCGCTAGGACTGCATGTATTACTAAATAAGCCTATGGAAGTTGAAGCACCATCCAATTTTTTGCTATGCTAAGGCAACATAGGGACACAAACACACACAAAAAATTATGCTAGGTCTTATTTTAATTGTTTTTTTCCTCTCTGTGAAGTAGCATTGCTAAACTTCCTAACACCATTACTGATGTCAAATGCTTCGCAGGGGCTTTCTATGCACAGAGACTTCAATCCTGGTCCACAGTGAAAGACTTACACGACAATACTATTGGTTGATGTGCGTTTCCTTAAGTCACTGGGCTCACTTCAACTTTTAACATAATACTCTGTGCAGTGCAATATATGCTGGTCCCACAGACAAGGAGCAATGACCAGTAGCAGGCTCACTGTGGCACACTTCTTCCCAGAGCTCTCAGCAGATCATGCCGCCAGAGGGCAATGCACACCGAGCATAAACACATGCTCAAACACAGGGCTGTGATGGGAGCTGTCCTCTTCTGGACAGGAGCAAAATAACTAGTGATGGGGTCTCAAGACAGCTATTACACATGTGAGCACCACACGGGAACTCTGAGGGTTTGTTTTGTTTTGTTTTTTCTTCACAAATTCAGTAACTTCCAGAGATTCATGTCTACTTGCAGGAGACCAAAGCACAATAGCACTGTACCGTCCTCTTGGAGAAGTTTCCTCGGCTGACCATGAGGTGGAGCAGTTACATGCTGATGAGGGCCCTCTATCAGCCCAGCATCCATCTGTTAGCCTCTGGGAGAAGCTAAGTGTAAAGTACCTCGAGGCGACGGAGTAATTGCCCTAACTTAATAATCACCGATCAGCAAAGTTGGGAACTGTTGCGTGAATGGTGATGGCTGGCACAAACAGGGCAAATCAGAGGGGAAAAAGTTTGCAGGAGGAAGGCTGATTGTGTATTTCCTTTCACTGACTGGTGCATTACCCTTCCCCTGGTTGTGTGTGAGGCCACTAACATTCCTATACACACTGTATGTCTGGCACTGCATAAAAAGCATACTTTAACAAGGAGCACTTTAATACACATAGCCAATTACAAGCTGAAATCTAGGGAGCAGCAGGTCACCCATGCCTGTGGGTCTGGCTACTTCAGTTTGCTTAGGGAAATGCTGCAGACAGCAGCATTTCCCATAACAAGCATAATTTCATAGTGAAACTGTAGCCTGGTCTCCACAGACTGACAAATGGAGCAGATGTGCAGTAAAATAGTATTACCATAAAACACAGGGTCTCAAATACATTTTACCTTTTCTTTTCCCCTCCCCAAAGATACCTACTACTGATACTATGCAAATTCCAAAATCCCTCCCGCCCCCCCCCAGCTTTAAGTTGTTATTGTCTGTCCTCTAATGAGCTGGGGAAGTTAATCTGCAGCTCAGAGACAGAAAGAACAGTTCACTTTCCCTTCTGCCCAGAGAGGCAGGACTCCCTCTGGCACACTTCAAGCAGCTCTATCCCAGCCAGAAGCTGCTCACATAGTATGGCTGAGCTGGCAGAAAGTTTAGCCTATGTGTCACTGAGCTATCATCCCGGAGAGGCAAATACCCTAATGATCTGTGTTACTATATACAGCAAGGTAAAAGCATTTCCCCCTCTATTGATAAGTACAGTGCAATTTAAGATCTGAAGTATGTAGCGTGCTAATGATGCTCGCATGCCCATTTTACCTTCTGCTCAAGGAGGGCCCGACGGAGGGATACCCTCTGTTCAAGATCACGCAGCTCCCGATCATGCTGGGCTTCTGCCTGCATCTTGATTTTACTCTGATATGCATTCAGCAGCTCCAATTCTTGCTGCAGCTGCATCTTCAAAACCTGGCACTCTGCTTCCTGTGCTTCATCCAAACGCAGCTGGGAAAAACAGACAATAGAGATGTTTCACTATGGGGTAACCACTCATGACACTCTGGGGGAGGACTGCAGGGAGCGGGAGAGAATGGGATGGGACTTTGTTTTCTTAGCAATACAATTGGTCTCTATTGTATTTCGTTTCACTGAACAGAGGACCTATAGTGACAAAGACTGGTGACAGTGAGCCCACAGTGCTGATGCAAGTGATGCTGATGAGCAGTGGCGCCTCAGGAACCACGATCCATACTGCAGAGACCAGACTGCTGGAGGTGCTAACATCCACAGCTCTCCTTTTGCTAGAGGCAAAGAGAAGATCTCTTGCTCTGTTCAACTGGATTAACCAATTACCTGTACACAGGAGGCTTAACTCCATATCCCTGCCAATGCAGGACTTTGGGCAAAAGAATATAATGACATAAACCTAAAAGCAATACGATACTGAACTTTCAGCCTTCCCATACATAAAGCAAGACAGCTACCCTCCCTCACAGCGTCAAAGTTGTACAGAGCGATGTGAGCAGGAAGCAATATGCAAGAAGTGCAAAGAAAACTACACATTCAGTTGTAGCAAGGACTCAAAGCACTGCTCATGTGCTCATTCCTTAAAGATGGAATCTCGGAATGTTCACAACACTTTCACCGTTATTTCAGATTTACAGTCAAAACTCTGGACTCAATGAGCATCTTCCACCACTGGGACATGCTTTGGTTGGTATTGTTGACAATCAAAACCTAAATGACTTAAGACAGCAAGCTGCACATTATTTAACGATGGTCTAACAGGGATGTTTATGCTGTCAAACTTCATGCAAAAGCAGTCCTCTGGCCACACAGATGCATCATTTCGCATCTCTGCAACAGCAGCTTCAACTTCAACCTGCCTGAAGGGGGTAATACCTCCTTCCTCTGCATTTGAATGCTGCTTTTTAAATACAGAGGAACGACTGTGCAGGGTATGGCACATGTAACAAGGAAGCAGATAGCCTGCTGTCAGGATACAGATCGGTTAAAATGCAAACATCCCTATTTGGCTGAGGAACCCTGGGTCCCTCGGAGGCGACTCACAGCTTGTGTAGAGAGCATTTCATTAATGCTGTGATCATACTGCTCAGCCAGGATAGCCAGCTTCCGGGTCTGCTCCTCCTTGAGCCGTTTGAGGACAGCTTTATGTTCACTCTTTGGCGTGGTCTCCAGCAGATGGTTTCTCAGTGCTTTGTACTGTCTGGTTTGGATCTTGCATGTATCCTGAAACTGCTTCTTTATCTGTAGTTCTTTTGACTGGAAAGACGGAGGGGACACAAACAAAGAAAAAAACAGCATGTTTCAAATGGGAGAAATATCCATTCAAATGGATATTTAGGATTACATTAAGGATATGAGTTCAAGATTCCACAAATGTATATTAACATCTACAGTGCAAGGAGGGAAGCAAAATACACAAGAGGCAATGACTATTGCTGCAGCTGCTTTGACACTGCTACTGTGCGAAACAATTACAATACAGACACTTTTATAACAAAGCTCCAGCCTAAATACAGCTGTCTGCACAAAGAGCCTCACATTTGTCACTGGATTGGATCCAGTCCTGGGTGTTGCTTTTCAAGAAAAGTTCTTGAGGGACAGGACTAATATTTATTAGCACCAAAAGCCATACTTACACATTATTGTGCTTGTATGGCACATATATACGAACAGCACTTAATGTTATGAAAAGAAGCAGGTCTGGTGCATGGGAAGGGACAGGGAAAAAAGCAACACGTTTTCCATTGAGTGTTTGATGAAGATAAGATGTATTCTAACCCTTGATATTAAAAGCCTGGTTTTCATAAAGATACTAACAAATGGCTGGGAAAGATTAGACGCTTGAAGACTTACACCACAGGCAACATTAGCATTGTGCTAGTCTGGCAAACAAAACAATTCCTCACTCCTAATGGAGGCTCACTGGAGATTAAGTTTTCCCTTTGCACTTGCTAGGACCTCTGTATTGTTTAGAGACATAACTTTGCAATTGCACGCAGGGCTAGGAGACATCAACCTGGAAAAGGCATCTGGACCTGACTTTGCTGTATGACCTTGAGGAAATTACTTTTTTCTTTCACCTGCCTTACCTGCCCCCAGAGCAGCTCATGAGGGTTAACATCTACTAAGTGTTTTAAGACCCTGAAAAGGAAGGTGTTCTGGAGTTCCCTGTGTCATTCTACAGGAGGGCTGGCAGGGATACTTCTAACTAAGCAAAATCCACAAGCTACGAGTGATGCTGGTTAACTGACACATAGTCAAGTACTTCATGATAAGAAGAAACAAACAAACCCCTAAACCCACCACATTAAGGCAGTCAGTACACTCTCTGGGTTATTCCCACTGTCAGCCACCACGGTCAAATCCTGAAGCACTGGGGGCAGGAACAGAGCATAGGACCAGATGCCTGTCCCTTGAATAAGTTGGAAGAGCTCTGGGATCTGAACCAGTAAGGCAGATATATGCGCATGTCTCCCGTCAGCTCCTCCACTGCCTGCTCCTGGCACTAACTCAAGGCTCTGCAGGGTAGGTGATAAGCGCAGCACTTGTAGCTACCTAGAAAGATGCAGTGGGATCAGACAATACATCCAGCCCAACGTAGACATCAGCACGCTTTGCTGCGTAAACCAACAATTCCACTTTGCTAACCTGATGCAGAAAACAGGACAAAGATGGGTTTCATTCAAACCAAAACGTGTATCACAGAGAGGAATACATCACTTTTACCCTTTCTAAATTCACAGGAAGTTATTTCCCTCCAGGAAACCTTTAAGGTTGTTTCTCGCTGCTTTTAAGGGAAGTGTCACCAGGTTACACATTCCCGTCAGGGACCTGGTCACAGCAAAACACTAGCAATCTATTTTGTCCTCACTTTCTGTGAAGTCTTGCTTGGACACCAGACTGTTTACAGGCTTCCAATCCAAAGGCTTTAACAACAGGAAACAGAAGGGAGGGGTAAGATTTCCAGTCAGACTTCTGACAAGATCATTTTGACCTAGTATTGTGCAATACCAGCAAGAGGGTATTCGCATGACAATTAACACACTGGAAATAACAACAGAGCAGTTTTCAGTGAAGGGTGAATTCTAGTTATCGGTCCTTCTAGTGCTGTAATAGCAGCAACAGACACTGACTGTTAAAAACCTGCTTTCAGGACAAAGGACCTCACTAAATGACAAAGGGAAAGCCTGAAACATGTGCCCTCGAGGGAAAAGGTTGCTGGAGAGAGAAACTGAACGAATAGTAAGATTATCTATTCATTTAAGAATACTTGCCTGCATTAGTCAGAAGCAAGAGAAGAGTTAATACCAGGGAACAGTCTCGATAAATAGGAGATTGTACTACAAACTGAATGGTTGTCCAGCAGGCTGCATTATTAGCACTGTGTGTATGCAAAGGTGCTGGATTGACAGCTCAAGCCTGAAATCCTTCACTAATCGCAGAACAGCCATGCAAAGCAAAGTGCAAGCCTTCCATGCTGCCCGCAAAACGCTCCAGCCCTGTCCTCACTGGAAAAGGGAAGGGGTTGAAGAGTCTGCAGAGGTGAGAGGGCAGCCAAGCCTCTGCAGCCCAGAGAGACTGCTGATCCTGCTGTCCCAACTGCCAGCCAGGGAATGAGAACGGACATGCTGCCCACTCGTGTTTGCACCACATCACCTTAGGGAGGCAGAACTCATTCATACTAATCTCAGAAGGATCAACTTAATACAGCTGCTTCAGTTTTATTCAGCTCAGAGTGCAGCGCAGCTTTCCTGTGAAGTCATCAGCTATTTATACACTATATCCTTGGAGATTCTCAACAGCGATCAGATGGTCCCTTGTTCTCACAAGCTAGGTTTTCACTATTTAATATTATTCTAATATTGACAAACCAGGTATTTTTTTTTTTTTGCTCAAGTTCTATTTTCAAATTGGTTATTTTCTCTGTAAGAAGGTAACTTGCAGGTGGTGAAAATTAAGTCAGATGGGAAATATCACAAAGAGGAAAGACCTAGAACAACAAAGAAACCCCATGTTCAGTATGCCATACACTCATTTTGTTACTGGCACACACTGGGTGGAGAGAAGAAGTCTGCCTCCTCAAAGGAAATGTACCAGGCAGCTTTGTGAAAGGCCTTATACTCCCTTCTCAGACACTTCAGAATAAACCACTGGACTTCTTTGGATGAAGTGAAGGCTTACAATGAAAACACTAAGAGCCTCAATTACAGAGGCCCTATAGTTCTGGTCAGCCACCACAGTTACAAGGGCAGCATGAGAAACCCATGAGAGCACAACACAGCAAAGGTCATCACTAGGAGCTTCCTGAGGACACTGCAGTTGGCTGGTGGTATCTCTCTCTCTTCCCCCTACACTTGCTAGCATACCAGCTTTAATATAAAAACAATAACAAGGTGAGCTAGCCAAGACCAATAGTGCAGTTCATTTTGCTGCATGCAATAACACAAAGCTTTTGTTTTGTTTTGTTTTTAAATGACACTGCTTCACTACAGAAAAATAGATATTATTTTTGTATATGGAGGGAAGAAAAGGATCAGAAAATGGTGTAGGAGGAAAAGGGAAAAAAAAAGGACAGAGCAAAGATTAAATGCATTTTAAGCTATCACAAAAAAGAAGGCACGTTGCTGTGAACAACAGCTTTTCAAATAAAATGAGGATACACTGCTGCTATGGCCTGCCTACAATACACTGCAACCCTGATCACCATTGCTATGGTTCATACATATGGTGCTTGCAGGGCTGCAGTTGCACCCTGGCAGTTACACAACTTGTCAAATATGACACTTTTTAAAAAAGGCGTTCATTACAGAATGAGACACCTCTTCAAATTAACAAGCTTCAAAATACCTTGGACCTGCATACACTGCAAATGAGAACTGAGCTGCAATGTACCACTTTGCCACCACCACCAGCAGCTCGTGCCCAGAGCTCCTACATCACTTAGTACCTTCAGGCTCTTGGGCTGCTGCCGGACCTCCATGACGTGCTTACGCCTCAGCTCCCGCTCCCGGCGCTTGTTGTATTCCAGCTGGTTGGTGAGCTCGGTCTGGTGCTGGAGTCGGATCAGCTCACAGCGCATCTTCTGGATGGTACTGAGATGGCGGAACTCCAGCTCCTGCATGGACTCGTGCTGACGCAGCAGCATGGCGTGCTCCAGGTCCTTCTGTGTCTGCCTTTTGTTTAATTCCTAACAGGAGGACAGAGAGAATTATTAGATTCTTTGTACTTACTTGGATTTCCGCTCACAACGTGACATTTCACTTTGTTCACAAGGGCATTTCTCTCTTTCCAAGGCATTTGAGGACAGAGCGCAGTTTCTATGTCTTATCAGAAGCAGACAGCACCGCCACCGGTAATTTTTCCTTCCTCATTTCACTTTTCTTCTTCCTGTTCTAGATGCTCAACAGGATTCACAGTAAGCATTTTCTGGAAAGGACTGTAACTGTTATGTCTGTTGACTTTTTGGATCTAACAGTTCTCCCACAACAGGGCACTAATCTGAACACTTGATTCCACATGATCCCGTAAATGCCAGAGGGATTACCAGATGGCATTGCAAAACATATCGAACCATTATTTTACCAAAAAACTTTAGATGTAGTAATTAACACTTCAGTGAGATTGGAGTTGGATTGCAGATTGCTTTCACACAGGCGGTTCCAGGTCTTATCTCTGCCTATTCCTCACCTCCCGAACCAGGTCCTGCTCCAGATTATGGCGGCCAAGGAGCATCCGTCTCTTAAAGCGGCGACACTCCAGCTCTAAGTACTGCCTCTGACGCCTCAGTAAGTTGGCTTCTTCCTCTGCCTGGAAATGCTGGATGTTCTCCTTCTGCTTGGAGAGCCACTCCTGCTTCTCCTTCTTTGGAGTGCTCTGGTTTTCATTCAGCTCCTGATAACAGCAAGATAATTAATTGTGGAATAGTCATATTAAGCTTCTTGGCCCTGAACAACTGGACGGACCTGCCTAATAAACTATGTTTCAAAGCCGTTCCACCTTGTCTTCTCATGGCCGATACCATCCCAGCCTCTCCAAAATGCATCATATCGCATATCTAAGGGAACACCAGGAGACAATTCACAGTGAAGCAAATTTAACTACAACTTGTTTTTGCATTGGCCATTTTAACTGGCCAAAATACTGGTTCATGTCCACAGTTTCCAGACATATGTATTAGCTCAAAATGTAAAAATGATGGTTTGCCACTGAAAACAAAGACACTTGAAGGTCCTGCCATACTGCCTGACAAACATTTTTACAGGTTCCCAAAGGACTGAGAGGTGAAGGAAAGCATTGTCGACCTGTTGTTCAAACAAAACTCTAGCCACATGAAGCACATTAGAAAATTTTTGTCTTGCTTCATCAGAACACATACACATTTTTATAAGTAACTCATCAAGGCAGAGCCACTCACTGAGATGCCATAATTTACAAAAGCAATATAAAGAAAGTTCACAGGTGAAATTTAAGGCCACGGTTTCCACATTTGTATTAAATTCAATCCATAGCTTGAAGTATCCTTGGCAAAAGTCTTTGCTTGCTTGAATTGCATACTAGAGATGCCCATACAGTAACTAGACTTGTTGTGATACATTTCAACTTAAGTATGAGACAGAACTCCTCTGTATTTCATCAGTGTTTCTTGGTGCTCTCTGATCTGCTGCCCACTTAGAAAAAGATTCTATGTTATTATAAAGAGCCCACCCTACTATAGTTTTTGTTAGATCTTTCTTGGCTCTGCTGCTCTTTAGCCTTTTTTTTTCTCCTGGGAAATGTCTATGTTTGGGAATATTCCCCTTTGGAGCAAGTTCCAAAGTTGCATCACACAAGTTGGTGGTTGAGCACTAAATGGTTCTTTCAAAAAAAATTATTTATAGTGCTTACGGTTTCAGCCACTCCACAAAAAGAATCAGGAAGTTTGATTCTACAGTTTTTCTGCATTTCACAAAGGTAACGATTTTCACTACAATACAGTGATTATTAAACTATTATTACACAGCTTTCTCCATTAAAATTAAATAGTGTTTTTCAGATATTTTCCTTAAAAAAAAAAAATAATCTACAGGTCATCTTTACTGCTCTGTTTTCTTGCTGCTGCTACAGAAATATCATTTAAGTGATAAGAAACTTCACTAAATGCTGCAGTGCCTGGTCAACATCTGCAGCAACAAGGTATGAGAAATATGCTCATGACCTTTCTTAAACTACCTTTTTTCATTTCTTAGGATTGCCAAATTTGCATGTTTCTGGCTAAAAAGTACTATTAAACAATGGAGGAGTTTGTACCTTCACAAGATAAACATATAGGTGCCAATATATAAATAAACCCTCTTACTCTTAAGGTCAAAGATATGAAACAAATACAGTACGTACAGGACTGCTCATGAAATGCAGAACTTGCTGCAATCCACAGCGTGCAAAAGTGCACAGCGGCACTTTTATTTCTGAATGTTCACCACTCTTGCACTGTATCGTACACTGTACTATATTCACGTTTCTCATTACAGATGAGTTACCTCTTTCAGCTGCTCTTTACGGAGTTTATATTCTCTCTTCTGGGACTCCAGAAAACTGTTCAATTCTTTTTTCTGTTGGGCCTGAATATGCTGTTGAAACTTCTTTTCTTCATTGGCCATCACTTTAGCCTACAGCAAATCCAGCAGCAAATCAGTTTGAGTCCCGATGGATTACAGCTCATGTTCCATTTCAGCCCCAAGATTGGGAACTCATGGTACAGTCACCACGATACTCACCATGATTCTGAATAAGCGCGAGTCTCAAGAGCTTGCCCTCAACTCTCTTCTCATTTCAACCCCCATCAACGCACCTTTTTCAGTGCCTCATTTCCTCAGCCCTATTGTTCAGCTAGTCTTGCCTAACAAAGTCAACACCTTATGATAAACTATATCCCTAGCTCTCCACTGAGATCCAAGATGAACAAAGAATCAATAATAATCGCCGTAGGCGGCACCACTTCATTATCAATTATTTAAAAGCATAAAAACCCCCATATCCATAAGCAACTAGGCGGCGAACATTTAAGCGTAGTTGGCGTACTTCTCTGCAGGCTAATCTGCCTCCATAACACTTGATGGCAGTCAGCTATTGACAGCTTATACATGGCAAAAGAAAGGAAAACCCTTACAGTATTTTTTCTGGGCTTAGTCTACTAACATTTAGTATAATGCACTGTGATGAAGGACATACCTTTCCTCTAGTTACATAAACCCCTTAGTGTAAGGAGGTGATGTATTAGCCTTTTTCTAATTAGCAATTTGCTTGGCTCCTGAAAACAGACATGTAAGAGACTACAATGTCATCTCTTCATCAGTGAGGGGAAGTGGACAATTCAATGTAATTAAATATAGACTGGTGTGCTAAACCGTAATCTCCTACCTCTTTCTCCATGGCTGCTTGGTGCTTTTTAATTAGCTTTTCCATTTCTGCAGCAAAATTGTTACGCTGTGTTTCAAGATCTTTGTCCAACCTGAGGCGATGCTCGTCCATCTCTGCCTTCAGTTTATTCTCTAATGCCATCAGTTGCTTCTGGTGTTGCCGTCTCATACGTTTATAGCCAGACATCTGCTCTCGGAGTTCAGAGTCTTGTTCGTGTTCCTGCATTTGCCTTGTCACCTAGGAAGATAACCACATCGGGCCAAAGTAAGTTAATGCTTCTTAATCTGCTTTTCAGCAGTCTTCAAACCACAAAATAAAACTATTCAGTAAAGAAATATGATTTTGTTGTAAAAGAAACGCACACATCCTAATGGCAGCAGAGCAGATTAAAAACTGAATTCTGCTGTAGAAGATAGGTTCTCATGGGCTCCAGCAGAAAAACTGTACAATTGTTATAAAGCTGGTACTAAATAATGTCTTTTTAGCCCACTGCAATGAGGGTGCATCTATACACACACGCACACACAAATACACAAATATACATAATACGCATATGAAAATAAAAGCCAGCTTACTATTATAAACAGTTTCCTATATTCTACTAGGCATATTGGTTTTGAAAATATCTAATATACAAAAATTACATTTGCTCAGGTGTCGCATTTAAACTTTTATTAACTTACATTAAACTATTTCAGTGATAATATCTCAGCCAACAAGGGCAGCTCATATTCTGATGAAATCTTAAAAGCTCTAAGTAATTTCACAGAGCAATGTTCAAAGGCAACCCGTCCTATACAACCTCATCAAAATAAGAACCTTAACATACCAGCGATGCTGTGCGTATAGTAGCAAAGTGCTCTCGGTTGCGATAATGAGACTTGTGGCGAGATACTTGGGGAGGAGACTGGGGTTCTGATGCCCTTGTTCGAGGATCTGACTCCTCTCTGTAGTTTTCTTCCTCCTTATCAGCAAATATTAACATGAGAGAATAAAGAGAATCTGTGTTACTAGGGATTTTTATTTTGGTCTGGTTCAAAAGACATTTAAAAGGAAGAAAAAACATTTTACATTCATCAGCCTTCAAAGATCCTCCTGCCAATAAGCTGGATGAAGGAATATACTGCAACAAGTGCTCTGATCTAGGATCTTTGCTTTTGGAAATTTCACTGTGCATTTTTATTACTGAGAGAAAAATTACTAATTAAAGCTCAAAATGAGAAAAATAAATGGAAAACTGAAAACTGAGTTAAAACAGTTTACTTCAACAAAACATAGAAGCTATAAAGTAGATTATACCAAGTCTGAAAGACAAAAACAACGTCTTTGTAACCCTGAAAGACAGAGGAAGATTTTCATTACACCCACTACAGAAATACCTCAAAGCAAGTTTTAAAATTTGTCACGGTGTATTCCACATTCTTATTTTGAGTTTGTCATTCATCACAGAGCGATTAGCAGTTAGATATGATATACTAATTAACTCCCTGAGGAAATACCTGCGTCTCTGTTGCATATCTGGGCAAAGAACAAAACATTCTAACCACACCTATCATTAGCTAAGGAAACGTTACCGCTTTGCGAAAAGGTGCGATAACCCCTCCATAGCAAGAGCAGCATGGTTCAGAGGGACGCTCCCCAGTTTATCCTTCATCATGTAGAGGTAAAGCAGGGGAAGTGGTTTCACAGCTTGCCGTCGCCAGAGTGCTGCATTTCTTTTTCCATGCATCTTTGTTCATTAAACAAATATTCGAATCAAGTGCTGGGAAGCTGCGTACTTCAGGAACAGATTTCAGCCACTACTGTGGATCCTGTATTTAAGAATTCACTAACTAGAAGGTAAAAAGGTGGAACTCTCACATCCGTTTGTCCCATGAAGCAGTGCTGCAAATTAAGGGCATCCACTAAATAAACCTATTCGCAACCTGCCGTTCCAACTCCTCACGGTAAAGCAAACTGCTTTTGAAACAATTCAATAAGTAAAAGATTTTTTAGTGAATCAACAGAAATGAATGATTTTTACAGCAATATTCCAAAGTTTCCAGCATGCATTAATATATTTAGGGCACAATATTAGAACCTGCAGAAAATGACTTGGGATAGGAAGCATTTGACTTTTTGTCATCGTGCCAACCAAACCCTGTCCCATTTTACACCTTCAAAGTTATCCAGTAAAAACCCAATGCTTACCGGCTTTAAATGAATGACAGAGCTATTTGACATCACGGTGTGGTCCCCCTCCATCATATCCAGCTCGCTCTTATCATCCGAGGCATCTGGAAGACTGTTAACACTACTGCTTTGGCTACTGGCACTGATAGACATACTAGGAATGGACTGATTACTTCCGACACTATTCACTGTTCCTGTCCTGCCAACACCGTGATCTTGTTCCTAGGAGAAAGGAATTATTAAGAAAATCCAAATCCATCACTGTTGTATCTATGGACATTACCAAATGAAATGTTCATTCCATTCCTTTCTAAGGGCATCTACCTGCCACGTGATGGCAGTTCCCACCCTCCAGGCATTGCCATGAAACATTTCTCTTGTGGGATGCCAGGGAGAGAAAGAATCAACCTTGTCAAGATTAACTGGCTGATGTCAGATTCTTTTCAACAGCGAGTCTGTTAACAAGCTGAACTCTATCATGTATCAGCAACAGCGTGTCACCAGAAACTGTTCTGACACCAGCATCATCTAAGTGCTCAGCTGGGACCCTGCACCTTGCACAGTTCCTTTCCGTACATGACAGAACTGCAATCTAGAGGAATCTCAATTTCTGCATGGTGATTGCAGCATGCAACCCCGAAAAGATACTTTTTTTTTTTTAAATCAAGTACAGATTTCTATGTCTTAGACTCAGAACAACATTCTCCAGACAAAACTAGAAGACTGTCAAGGGCCTTGTACATATGGTCAAAACAGACGTTAACTGCAGTTGCTGAAAGAGTCCTCACGAAGCCTTACAAACAGGCAAAGAAAGCTAGGATTTACAGAACTGGAAGCTAACTGTTCAAGCATGAACACATGGCACAGCTTCTTGCCAGCACTAGGCATCTACCCTGTTTGTCCTTGTTTGTGCCTTGAGGTAGCTTTATTCCAAGCATAGAGGGGAAGACAGACTTTACAGTCAGGTATGTAAACAGCCTCCATTCGTTTTAGCAATATCTGAGTTGTGGTTATTTAAATGACAGCATCATTCTCCGGTTCAGTGATGAAATCCAAAGTTTCTCTCACCTCCTCCTCCTCCTGTGTTTCGACTGCAGGGCCATTGTGCGCCTCCTGGAAGAGGAGCTTCTTCATTTTACGATACTGCAGGTTGTCCAGTTCTCTCACTGCATCCTTTGTTCTCTGAATCAAGTCTATTAACACCGTTTCAGGCCGCTCCCGAAGAACAAACATGTGCTGTAGAACACACAAATAGGTGAGTGACCTCTTATGCCTCCATCGCACATGCTTTGAGGATAAAATTATGAGCACTAGTTGGGTTTGTTAGCCCTCTTCCCTGAAAAGGAGGAGAATACCTTCACAGCTTACACTGGCACTATTTGTAGGCTTCATGATCCAGATAGATTTCAGAATGATTACTTTCTGATGGGAGAAGTAAAGATGTAAAAAAACCAGAAATGGTATTTCATGTACCATGAAAACAGGCTCTGTTTAAACCTAGACTTCTTTGGATGTTGGGGTATTTAGAGAGTTATCTACTTGTGGTTTAGAGGGGGAAGAGCAACAAATAACATATAAATGCTAAAGGTGTTAGACTGGTTAAGTATCTCTGACCAAATGTTAATTAACACAATCGGCTAACTCCCACTTTAAAACCCTTTTCCTTGTTTAGAAAAGCTTGATAATCAAATATTCAGCATATAGCTCTGAGTCATAAAATGGACTGTGAACCTTCAAGCGCAGCCCTAGAACATTTAGCCACGTTATGCTCTTTTTCTGGAAATATTCACTGCATTTCACTGCAAAGGTGGCTACATTTTGCCAATAGGTAAAACAAGTCCTGTCTATGTATGTCAGAAGCAGCTTTTGCAGTCTCCAGATGAAATGTGCTGTGCAAGCATGAGTCATTATTAACACCACTGCTAGTTTCATTTTGTTCCTTTGGAGAACTGCATTGCCATTTCCAACATGTCACATTCCCTACCTGTCTCTATTAAAGTGGCATGCAGCTGTTTCAGACTATAGATATGGAAGTAATACATTCACAAACATTTAATTTCCATCAATGTTCTCTTTAATTGCAGTGCATTGCTCAAAATAAAACCAATCTGCAGAATTCTGAAATGGCAGGACTACACACCCACACTGAAACCTCTACTGGATAATTGCATTTAGTTTCCGAATACACAGTTTTTAGAGGCAAAAGTCCTCAGAACCATTTAGGTAAAAACATGCAAAAAGGTGATGATAAAACCTTCGTAAATAGCATCCATTGCCCTACAATGCAAAATTTTGGAAAACCGTTGTTTAGCAGAAACATGGCTGGGATAAAAAAACCCAAAACAACAAAATAACATCACGAGCACTGTAAAGAAAATGACAAGTTAGTAAAATTCTGAATGCCACATGATGCCACAAAGGAAATCCATCGAAGTCACACTTACAAAAAAGCAGCTTTAACACCTAACTTCTACGCGAGTTGCGTTCACTTAGGAACATTTCAGCTTTTTGCAACAATCTACCACATTGGCTTTGTTTCCAGACTAGAGTAAGGAAAACCAAGTATCTGCAGCATACAGGTGCACAAATGAAGAAAAAAAAAAAAGCTAAGAAATAAAGCAAGAGAAAACCTGCAGACAGCTGAGGCTTATTCATGTCAAGGAAACGTATGGGGAAGAAAAACTGCTTTCCTCTTGCCCCCTTTCCCCCAGGGATACTATTAGAACAGCGGATTTCAGTTCTACGTGTAAAGCACATAGGTGATGGGAGAGGATAAAAAGCCTTTAGGTGTGTATATAGCATAGAATAAAGAGGGAAGTAACGAAAGGTATTTGTTAACTAGTGCATGGCAGCTCTGTCAGGATTAATTATAATCACTGGAAGGATAGACTGAGCTTAAGAAACTGAAACTCTTGACAAGTTGATGGTCATCCAGTGTCACTTGATGGGGTGTCCTTTTATGATGAGAACCATGCTGGCTAGGAGAGTCACCTGGGGAACTGCCTGAGACACTGCAAAGGGGCAGTAAAGCTAGGACTGCCAGCTCGGTACACTCCACAGCACCCTCAGCTCAATAGGGATAACGGGCAGAGACAGCATTGTTAACCGTAACCTAGTATGGTAGGTGAGACAGAAGAACATCTCAGGGGATGGCCCCTTTTTAATACCATGTGGAAAAGAAAAAGGACAAGCAAGCCAACCTTCAGAAGCTCCTCTGATGTAGGCCTGTCTTGAGGAATTTTCTGGAGGCAAGAATCTACGAAGTTTCGAAAATAATCAGACCTGTGGCAAGAAGAGGGGGAAAAAAAAAATCCATCTGAGTTAACGACCCAGTTTAATTCATTAAGGAATCAAGATACTCACATCTGGGTGCTCCTAGCAGAAAGAGTGGGGAGAAACCACACAGACCCAGTACTTCATACTACAGCCTCTGACATCCCTAGTCAAGCCAAAGGCCACTGCTGTTAGTAGGTAGATCCCTTTAACCTCAGCTTCCAGACAAAATGTTTCAGCTTAAGAATGCAAAAATATTAGCCAGTTCAAGAGGAAGGAAAGTTCTGTATAGAAGGCAGACACCCATATATCTCAGTGCAAGCATCAACCCTGTCAAATTCTACATTGCACAAACTCTTCAAGGTCTAACCAGAGCCCCTGCCCTGTTCCACCTCTGTGTGCCAGTGTTTCACCCACAAACTGTATTAGCACACAATCCCTGAAATGCCTTTGGCCCCTCAGACACAACTTCTACACTATTGTGCAATCTGTCACAAGTAAGACTTAAGGTCATGATTTGTTCAGTAACTTCTCTCCTTCTGTATGCTAAAATTCTGTATTTTGCCCTTTCTCTGACTACAGGTTTTCAGAAGGGCAGGATTATACCCTGAAAACAGCGGCACATCAGTTGTACAAAGTTTTATTTCTTTCCTCTCCCACCGCTCCCCCCTCCCATCATGTAATGGGGAGTTTTGCTACTGCAATACTTCAGTAAATTAAATTATTGCATTTTTTGGTCAGAAAAATGCATAAAATGAGTTGAATGTTTTGTCAAGCACCAGGGTGTGAAATAGCCTAACCAGAAAATCTCAGAAGTAGAAAAAATTTCTAAAAATAAGGTAAAATGTATTATGTTAGAGGCCTAGGACTATGGCTCGGAAAAACATAATTAGGAAGTTTTTTAACTTTTAAAATTAGTTTACTGTGTTTGCTGTTTCAAAAGACAGTTGCTGAGGCTGGGAGGCACAAAATGTTACTACTGTGCTTTATTCTTCTGAAATTTATGCAACAGACACTTGCCACACACAAGCAGTGTCTTCATCTTGCAAAGCACTACTTCAACAAAACAAGATTTAGGAATTGACAGTGTGGTTTGCGATTAAAAAACACTAAAAACCACATTTTTGGCTAGCCTGGGAGCTTCAAAAGTTTACTGACCATTGAACTGAATTTTTTTACAGGATCTTATGTTCTTCCAGCAGCATGTCCTGTTTCTACTACATTCTAGAGTCTAAAATGCATATTTAGCAATTGGTCAATTTTGTATATAAAATGTATAGTGAACCTAATAAGAACCTTCCAGCTCACATCCTCCCAATAGGAATCCAGCCATTTCAAGAACTCAGCATGACAAAGCACTCCATTTACAGCAATTCCCTACTACATTCCTCCCTCAGTAATACTCACCATTCATTAGACTGTAGTGTAGGGGATTCATTCTGCGCTATGTGATATAAGGCACTCATTGCGTTCATATTAAACAAAGGAGGCTTCCTTTCCGCTACACACAAAAGAAAATAGTTTTTATATAGGGAGATAGTCTCATGTTTTTGCTCTTTTTTAGTTTACATCCCTTTAAAAAGAAAACCACATCAGCAGAATCACTATTGCCTGAACATGGAACCCCAAACCAACCCTACCCTGCAATCAGACAGATATGTTGGCATATGTCCTATACCACTGCAGAAGATGAAAGCACTTTGAAGATCAAATGCCTTGTCCTCTCAAGCTTTTAAATTACGTGGTTTATCATAGTTGAGTTCTCTGACTCATTTTAACATACTAAAATAGGAGTAAGTTAACAGTAAGCTCTGTACTCGGTGTTTAGCCACTAAGCATTCTTGGTTACGTACCCCCCCCCCCCCTTTTTTTTTAACTACAGTTGCTAAAAAGCTAACAAATATTTAATTCTAGAAGGACAGCAGCGATGAAGAAAAAGCTGGTTACAAGAACCATCAAATCACACTTAGCTGACTAAGCACATGGGCAGGAAGTCAGTAACAGGCCAACTCTTTATACTATTTTGAGAGTTGCATTCTCTTTGGCTCTTCTCTCTCTTTCAAGCTTGTGTTACTCTTATAGACTGACACAGCATGAAAGCTTAATGAGGAAGGAGATGATCTCACTGTAACAACAAAATCGAAGCTTCATCAGAATGTTTATGGGGTAAACCTATAAAGCTCAGCCTTGCCATAAACATTCCAGAGAAGCTGGTCAGGCCACGAGGACCTTCCTACACTAGTGAAAATGTAAAAGAAAACTTTCCTTCCCCCCCAAAAAACAAGCAAAGAAAAAATAATGCTAGTTTTCTTATTCTGCTTTTCAATTTTGAGTTGAATAGTAGCAGTAAGCTATGTATCGGAGACCACAGTTCACTCAACGCTATCACAGGATGGACTAAGCCCTACAAATTCCTCAGAACAGGTAAATTGAGGAGTTAAGCCTTTCCTCAAATGTAGCACTTCACCTTCTCTAATCTGTCAGATAACTAGTTGCTGCTATCGAGGATCAGACTGATTATCCATTAAACTATTTTAATTGACCTCTTAAACTATTTTTAACTGGCTGTTCTCCCTAGCTTTTTTTTCTTAACTCACCTGAATAAAATAGAAATCTTCAGGAAACTCAGTGAGGCCATTTCTAAGACTAAGTGATAATTTGAGAAGGCTACTAGACATCTCATTTTTCTGCTTTCTTCCTTCTCGGCTTATCCAAACCAACACAAATGAGATAACCACACCGACCCAGCCTACAACGCTCTACTGTCCTGACCTAGTCTCACCTCCCACCACACTAGAAGCCATAGACGAAGCCTAACGCTTCATATTGCAAAAACGCAGCGTGCAGGAAGGCACCCGGGGGTGTGGTGGCCATGAGCTCACTGCATTCCTGGAGCACTGCAGCCAGCCAAGTCTCCTTACTCCACTCGGAGCAGGATTCTGTCATGACAGTCACACCCCTTCAACTTGCTTTATATTGGCAACCAAAAAAAATCTCTGCTCTGAAGAAAGAATCTATTTCACGTCCTGGAAGAAAGTGAAGTTGACAGTTTGGAATGCCAGACAGCATTTTTAGCTAAACTGTGCAGTTCACATGGATTAGCGTGTTCCTGAGAGCTCTTGCTGCCCAGCCAGGCTGCTCCTCCACTGACATCGGTTTGGAGTACGAGCAATGAGATCTGACAAGGATGGTAGGACAGCCTCAGGTGCAACGAGCACCACTGAACCTCACCATCCTGAGGAAAACATACAGCTAAGTGCTTCTAGAGAGCTGGATCCTGACTAAAATCCGAGTAGTGCTGTGCATGGTGGTGTGCTTCCATGAGTGTATTTTTGTTCCAAGAAAATACTACATGTTAAATTTAAATAGAATGCCATACTAACATAGTCCTTCTAAATTGACATTCTGCTTTAAGGAGTCTGTTCTAACAGCAATGCCATCATTTCTTTGGGGTTTGATTTATAGATTACCACTTCAAAACTGGATTATTCTGTATCTTTTTCTTAAAAAAAACCAACAAACAAATGAACTATTCACAAGTGAAAAGATACACTGCATATAGCTTTGAAGCTGTCCACTTATCCAAAACTTCATTATTGGAGGACTTGTTAATGTATCTTAAATTTTCATGCAAACAATATCAACTTGTATCATTAAATATATTTTTACACTGGTACTTTTATTGGTTCATTTCTAAAGCTGTTCAGCAAATAGGGTGTTTTTCAGTTCAGAAGTTAACTGCCTCTCCCACAGAACGCGAACACCTTTAATGAAATAGCTTGGCTATTTTCTTTGTCTAGAAAACTCTTCTTCTTCGGGTAATGAAAACACCAGTTCAATAAACATCAAATTGGAGACTTAGCCTTGAATTCTAGAGAGCACATTTAGATCTTTTCTCTAAAACTCAAGTCCCAGAGAAACCTGGACAAGAAAGGAAGCATAGATTTCCTGCACTGTGATTCAGCTGAATAAGTTCTAGGTATTAAATAACTACATTTTATAATTTTTCAAAGAAAATAACTTACCTAACTCAATACAGGTAATTCCAAGAGACCAAACATCTACTTTGCCATCATACTGCCCTTCATCCATGGCTAAAATCACTTCTGGGGCCATCCTAAAATACGAAATTGGTGCTCATAAAATTCTGGGCAATGGAACACATTATCATCATCAGAATTTCAATGAAACAGGCTGTTTTGCTGATTTCAGCTACCATAAACAAATCATTCCCCGACAGACCAGGCACCCACACTAGTACAAGCCTGTAGAGAGGCTGCGCAATGTTCTCCTACTCTCCTACTCTGAGAGTTCTCCCAGCTCTCCATTTATGAGTATCACCACCTTCTCACCCTCCCACATTTCCAATAGTTTAGCTGGCTGGCTAACTCTGGTGAAATAATTATAGCATGCAGTTGTGTAAACACCACAGATTAGGTGTAAGAGATCAAAAGCATACAAGGGATCTGCAAAGGGTTTTGTTCAATGAACCTGGCCTTTCCTATGAAAGAAAAAACACTTCAGTTATTTCAACAACCAGACGCGGTAAGAACATATGAATTGTTAAAACAACTGGGGGGTGTGATTAAAATATATTACAGATGATTCAATCCCACCTCTACCACTTAAAGTCAGCATAAGTAGAACAACAATTTTTATTAATTTCTGTGAACTACAAATACAAGGATTCACAATTTCTTGAAGTCAGAGCCTACTTACTATTTAATCTTTTTTTTGCAAAGTACATTTTATCCCTACCACAACCAGAAGATTACAAAGCTAGCTCCAACAAAGCCCAAGTGTATTACATCCCAGTAAATGATCTTTTTACTTCACAAAGCCAGAAATGCATAAAACTCTTGGCTTACCAATATGGCGTCCCCACAAATGAGTTGGCAGGAGATGCTATGGAAGCAGACCCAAAGTCAGCAAGTTTCACCTGTCCTGGCTCTGTCAGCAGGATGTTTCCTGCCTTGATATCTCTGGTTATAGAATACAAGTATCAGTATTACTCCTCTCCAAATAAGAAAACTTTCTATAGGACAGACTACAAAACACACCAGTATTCACATGTTCAAGCTCCAGAATACCCACATTTCCTCCAAATACAAAACATTTAACCTTTAGGTTAATTGCTTAGCACGGCCTTTGATCTTGGAATTTAGTTTGTCTTAAAAATCAACTTAAAATGGCACACCTGGATAAGCTCCATATACAGTTCAGCAAAACCTTCTGAACCAACTACGTCCTTTATAAATGTTTTTCAGAAAGTCCTAATAATGTAACTATTCAAATCCTTCATCCTACTAAAATGCAGCAGATACTTTAAACACAAAGAACATTTGCATCCCATACTTACTGTGTACTTCTCAACATGTGTGTTCATGTAAAACTAATTTTTCAAGTATTAGTGCTCCCCCCGCCCCAGCAATCTTTGCCTTGCAGTTGCTACAAGCTATTTAGGTGAACTCAGCCTGCCTTGCTATTCACTGCTTTAGGGAATAATCAGCATCGTATCAAGTATTGAAAAGCCTAGCAGATTCAAAGCAATTCTGCAGAAATTATGAACACCAGCTGTAAGAGATAGTGCATATGGAGATACATAGCTTGCTAGTATTTGACTACTATAAATCACTAGTTTGGGAGCATATGGGCCCTGCGAAAAGAAAATCTCTGCTTACAAATACTAACTTTGGGACGAAGGGGATACAATCAACAAAATAAATTACCTGTAAGTGTGTGAGACAGCAAAAGTATAACCACTTACCTATGGATCATATTGTGAGAATGCAAGTATGCTAATCCCTGGAGAGCACCATGGGTAATTGCTGCTATTTCCACTTCTTGCAATGGCTTTTTATGAACTTAAGGAAAGAATTTATTTGAAATTCAATATTAAAGAAAACAATGCAGTTTGCAGCATGCAAGTGAGTACTGTTAACAATGTAAACAGAGAGAAAACACTAGAAGTTCATTTTTACTAGGTTCAGTATGAGAAGCAAATGTAAAAATAGTTTGTAGTGTACATTCTATAATCAGATGTAATCTTCTAACTGTAAAACGGCAGCTATTTACTATCAAAAAGAGACTACTTTGCAACCACAAACTACATTCCTGTCAGTTCTGTGACCATTCTCCTAAATACCTATTTGTGACTCAATATTCAATTTTCCATTAATGAAGCTAAATCCCAAACCCTAGAACTTTATGACAATTCATACATGAATAAACTGTAGCAATACAGATGACTCTCCAGTGGCTCAGCCTTTTGTCCTGAAACGCTTCTGGCAAGGAAAGGAGATGAAAAACTTACTGGCCACACATATATCTTCAAAGAAAGTTCACTTCAAGTAGCCTGATAGAAAAACGACCATTTAACAAAAGCCCTCATCAAGCAAAACCCTAATACTGCTGCAGTGCTATTTTAGTCAACAGGCCTACAGTTGTTAGTAAGTATTAGGATCAACAGCAAGGGTTTTCAGAAATAAATCTTGAACTGTCATGACGGGAGAACCTTAAACTCTGAAGAAAAATAGCTGACTGACAACTTTAAAATATGAACCAAGGCACCTAGGAAAGCCGACATTCTACAGAAAAACCATTACAGACGTGCAAGAATTTGAAAAACTGCACCTGTTCACATACACTCTGCCCCCAAATAAAACTATATACTCAAGGATGATTCTGTGATGCTGTAACTACACAATACTATACTTCTGACTTTCAATGAAATAAACGTGCGTGCCATACCTTCTAGTAAGTCTGATGCTGATCCTAAGCAATATTCCATAACAAGCTGTATGGGAAGAAATCAAAATAGTTGTTAGAAAATCTCTAATAGTAAACGTATGTTTTCTAGATTTCTATGGAGAAATCTAGAAATAATCGCTGATGCATACAATGCAGACTGCCATAACAAAATAAGTATTGCTTATAATATAAGCTCCATCCTAGCACTGTCACACTGACCCCTCCCACAAGGACAGCTCTAACTGGAACTAGCACAGCCTTCCTGGGTAAGATAACAAGTAACAAAACTTGTAAGGAAGGCAAAAGCATATTCATAACCAGTTATGTATTGCATTACATACCTTATTTTATATGCACATACTTAACAGGAATGTTAAATTGCACTTAACAAGCTTATCCGAGTATTAAAGGGCTATTTAGGGATTTACTAAAGATTTTGTCCCAGTCAGTTTTCAAAAAAAGAAACTAAAACTTTGTCCTACAGATTTATTGAAGCTAATACGTGAACAGTACTTACAGTTTAAACTATTAGTTCAGCAATGTGATTTCTTTAGTATATCATACTACAAAAACTTTGTCAATGAGAAGCGTACGTCACTTTTTGTTTGACAAAATGCTGCTTCTGCACAGCTAATTGCATCTATCCCTACACACATATTTTTATGCACACAAACTCAAATAACCCAAATTTAGTTTGGGATGGTTGGGGTTTTTTTGTTTGTTTAAATCAAATGTATTCATTTAATTAGGAGATGACAGCCAGAGATAAAACCAGCTAGTTGATTTTTTCCTCAGTGTGTGTGTTCAGGTGACATGACAACAGAAGTAAACGATATAAAACAGAATAATTTAGTTAGTTAACAGAAATACTAATGACTCAAAATATACTTTAATTACAATTATCAGTAGGATAATTCTAACCTATTCCATTAAAGTACAACAGAACACCTACTTCTGGAACATATTCAGTCAACCTGTAAAGTACTGAATCATTAACACGCTAGTGGCATACCAAATGCATTGTTAAATGACCTGCAAGTATCTAATAAAGTTGCTATATTTGTCTCCCAGGCAGTACAAGTGAAATTCTCACCTTTCCTTACGGCAAGAAAAGTGATGGATAAATTTTACACACCCCCCATTTATCATTTATTTCAAATACTCAGTCCATCAAGGTAAGTACACTAGAACAACAGCACAATCGCCTTACTCTGCAAGTGAAAGGGAAAATTTCCCTAAATCTTGTTTCCAAAAACTACATTCAGTTTTGCTGAGCATCTGTAAGGTCCTTGGTTATTCCCATCTGAGTCTGTGCAATGCAAGTGTTCAGGTGCCTCTTGAAAGCCAGCTGGAGATATTTTAAAGCGCCCTTAACCAAGGCAAGAAGTGCAGAGTGCAGCAGACGCTTACCCATGCTGTATGCTCCCGCAAATAGCAGCCTTTGTATTCTATACTGTTAGGGTGTTTTATTCTTTGGAGGAACTTGACTTCCTTAATAATATCCTGCCATTTCTGTAGAAAATAAAAGGAATAGAAAGACTTAATAAAACTGTTACCTTTTTTTTGGTTGTTGTTAAGTTAGTATGTCATTTAATTATTTTAAGAGGCAAAATCATCTTAAGGTTCCAAATCAGAATAAATATACATCAACATCATGATGTTCACTGCTTAACTCTTCAACAGATCTACAAAGTAAGTTGTTGATTGATTAGGCTGTATGTAAGGATCTCTCATCAATGTAATAGTTTACACGTGTGCATAGGATATACTGGTAAACAATATCTGAGCAAGTCCTCAAAAAAGCAGCGATCCTTTTTTAAGGGATACCACTTCTGTTGTCAGATCAAACATTTGTCCCAACCTGAAAGAGATGTGGACAATAAGTGTCCTTCAGCAGGATCAGCTCTCGCTTAACTGTTGTAGATATAAAGACCTATCCCTACTAGTAACTATATTACACTGGATGAGGCTCCATTTATCAGCCACCAAATATCTGACTACATTCTTGATAATGTTTCTCTATTACTAGTTTAGTCTTCACAAGGACTGACTTAAAATGAGTTACCTACCAGATAAGGGAATGGTCCTGCAGGAGTATAAGAATAAACAGAGAAAACAAAATCCAGGTTTATAATAAGGGGAGCTCTGCCAGTGCAACTTTAAAGTACAGAAGAGGCCAAAATGTCATGTTCCAACATGTGCCTAGACACTGCCATTACCCCCCTCGGAGGAAATCACCAAGTCCTCCCATTTGCTGCATATCCACACCTCCTCAGGCAAGAAAGGCAAAAGCTTTTAAGTGCAGCAGCAAAAATACAACTACCAGAAAAGATTTTCAAAAACAAATGCAGTAGCTGAAACCATTTAAGTATGCAGACGTCAACACAAGAGTGTTGACACTGAAAATGTTTTTGAGAAAGAGTATTAGTTCTAAAGTTAATCAGAGGTAGAGAAACCTCACCCAACACCAAAAGGTTCAAAAGCTGTTTTCCAGGTCCTGTTAATCTCTCAGCACACACTTCCTCAGGCAGACATGTGTGGTTAGGATTCACACAGGGACAGAGGTCCCATATACCCAAATGCTTTGGAAAACGTGCAAAATCCAAATCCTCCTCAATAAAAATTGTAGGGTTACAGAAACCAATTAAACCAGGGAACATGGTAGCCACAACCGAGGCAGCTGATTGACTAAGCATTTCTCAACACCAGAAATTTAATGAGAATGACATTAGTGCAGTTATACTAACATAAACTCTCTCACCAACACCCTCGTTTCAGTACAAGAACAACTTTAGTTGCCTTTTACCTTTAGCCTCAAAGGCTTTGAGGTACTAAGCAATAAAAGCCAAACCAAGAAAGCAACACGCTAAACTTCTATATTAGGAAGAGAGAGGTGATATATTAGTCAAGAGGTATCCATGATTCCCTGCGTAAAAAAAAAAAAAACTCTGGGATCACATTAAGAGCACAGTACTACATACGTCAAAGGTTTTTAACTTATTTTCAGTAAAAAACATGTCCCTATTTTAGAGAATAATTGTTGCCACCAATGATAAAATCTTATTATGAAACCAAAGTAAATATAAATGATACCAGAATGGCCTTAATCAATTTTCTTTACATAGGCTAGATTATAACTCTAGCAAACTTCCGAACAAAACAAATAAATATAGAAGTAAAATAGAAAGTGTTTTAATCCTGGTCTTATTACTTTCTTCAAAATAAAGAAACATACGCATTGGAGACAAACAAAAGCTATTTCTGAAGCATGCACAGTTTGTTTCATTCATGTGAATAGAGTATTTATAGCTCACAGTAATTAAAACAGTAGGACAAGTAGTAAGTACAAATTATTCTTTCATCAGTACACAGTTAAACAAGTCACCGTAGTGACAAAATAGAAACATGCATAGCAAATGTAACTATGAAGCTAGAATTTAGGACTGCTGGAGAGACACTGCCACCTCTACCTCCTACACAGATACACACACACACAGAGAAATGAAGGAATGGTTCAGCTCCATGTAGCGCAGATGATCAATACACAAAAGGCAGGTACAGAAAGCAACGAGTTGTTAGTCAAACTCATCGGAGCAAGACTGCTTCTAAGACTGGAATATAGAGAATGGAGGGAGGGAATCATAAATGCCTTGAACAACTTGCTTAAAATAAATACTTCTGTTGAAAAATCATGCCATGATTTGATAGATGTCATTTACCAGAAATAATACCAAATCAGCTGTTCATGTCATGTTGGGCTTTTCAAGAATCTGTATTAACACTTAAACATTTCAAGTATAAAATCAATTATCTCTGTTAAGCGTCCTAGGGAAAAAACACACATCTGGGGTGGCCATGAAAACATTTAACATTTAAATCTCAGAGGCCTACTTTTACAGACCTCTCTGCAAAGACTGCCTTAATCCCTAGCTCTGGCAGTTCTTCCATAATTATGCTGCTGTTCAGATTTTCACACTCATTCATTCACTGCTGTTTTGCTTTTGTTTTAGCTCCTCATCAGCACAGTCATTCTAGGGAAGGATGCATTCTGCCTTACTACTTTGTACAAGCAAGACTCCCTTTGAATCTCTCACTACTGCATCCATTGCTATTATTTCTTTGTCCAGTAAGCAACACGGTTATATTGAAAGGTATTTAAAATGGAACATTTAAGGTCAACAAGACATACTAACATACAAATCTACCATTTTTAATTTTCTTTTTCGCTTTCTACATATTTATCTGGTCCCATAAAGAGCCCTTTCTGTCTGGAAGAAGAGTCCTACCCACCTTTTCCAGGAGCAGACTAGGCAGAAATACAGTGTGAACAGTAAACTAATTTGTTTTGTTTACACAGTACCCTCATTCACCTTTACAGTTATAGGAAAGATTTCTCTTGCTGTAACCCAAGCTAATTAAAATCATCACAAATAATAAGTATTTGCAATGGTCAAGATTTAATATGCAACGTGTTCTACATACCTCATTGGACTGCTTCCCACTATATGACATTTTCTTGATGGCCACCACTTCATTGGTGCGCACATCACGTGCCTGTAACATGAAAACACGGTGCATCAGCTTCTTCAGATCATGATTTCCCATAAGACATAAACCAAACATACTCAAACAAATCTTTATCCATTAGTTAACATTAGCAAAGAGTTAAACTAAAGTATCTTTCAAGGGCTGTGACTGCTGCATCTCTTAGAAATTTCCTTCTGAAGTTAAAGATCACCCCCCTGTTTGTGAGACAAGGTATGACATTTTTCCATGCTCAGCATCCAGCAAGTCTCTGCTGGAGTCGAGTACCGTCACTTCTGAACTAAAAAGCACAGCTTATAAAAGCAGCTCTGATTCAAGCAGAATGGATTTACCCTAAATCAACTCCTCTCTCTGCCCAGGTCCATTCGAGACAAAAGCAAGGCTCAGCCCCCTTTTTCCATTCCAAACATAAGCAAAGATGTCACAGATGCACAGGAGATACCAGACAGCGGCGGCTTTCTCCCCAGTGCTCCCACAGATTAGCTTTTGTGTCTTAAAGGAAGGCAGATGATATACTGAGATGGCAGAGGTCTAAGTGACCCATCTTCAGATTCCTATTCAGACTTTCACTTTCTCAGTCCAATCATATTCTTATTTACACTGCACAATAAATGTACATGGGTTTTCACACTTCAAAGGCTGACTTCCTGACTTCAGACAGCAACAACCCAAGATAAGACTAGACAAGAAGTTTTGTTTCATTTAGCACCAAAGCAATGGCTCATTCACCCTGGCAGGAGAAGAGGCAGGGCTGCTTGCAGGAAGGACGACTCCAGACAAGACCCCAGCCACTCCTCTGTTAAGGATTTCAGCGGCACAGGAGGGTGGTGGAGGAAAAGACCTCCGAGTCTCTCTGATAAGAATAATCAACTTGGATAAGAAGCAAAATGATATAAATCAAAATAATGTGCACCACAGCATTCACTGACGACTGATGAAAAAGCTGATTTTTAATATATTTGTACTATCAAGCACAGCTTATCAGAACACGGATTAATGAAATACCAGGACTCTGCCTTTTGTAACAAGGTTTTTCAGTCATGTTTTAATTCTGCTGTTCATTCAAGAGATTCCCAGAATTCCCTGTCAGTCCTCATTTCAACCAGTTATGATAAGCTTGAACCAATAATATTTTTAGTTTTCTTTCTCTTTGAGAGGATCCTTCCTACTGCCTTCCTGATATTACCTCTAAGGCTGGGGGGACGACTATTTTTGGGTTTTGAGACAAAAAAGGAAGAATAAAATTCTGACTCCTAGATCTTTACTAATTAGAGACAATCTCTGAAACATTCAAATCAGTGAAGAACTGCAATAAAACAGGCAAGTACAATATTGGAGTAGAGCAGAAGGAACACAGCTCTAACAAAAGAGAGTGGGTTATTCTTCTGCTCCATCTGCAGTGTTCCAGTGTAGTAGGTTTCCTGTGTCAATAAAAAGCTATTATTACACTGCAGAGCAGGGAGTATGGTAAGGATAATACCAAAATGATTCAGAGGTGCCAGACTTGCAGTTTCTAAGAAACTAAAACCATGAGGTGAACCAGCAAAATTCATGTCAATTATGAAAGAAAAAAAAGAAACTTTCTGCCACTGCAGGATGTAACAGAAACAAAGAAAGAGACAAGAGTGAACACTCTTGGCCAGTTACCACATAAGCTAAATATACCACACCTTCTCAGGATCACCACTAAAAGAAAAGAAAGGTAGGCACAACTAACAATGAGAGACTAAACTGCATTTAAAAAAAGGCAGGGGGCGATTTCAGGGTTATATGGATTCTTCTACTTGTTAATTACTACCACATCTATTTATCATCAACATTTTTGGTCCAGGCTGTATGCAATGAAAGCAGCCTGGTGAGCGGGGTGCTATGGATTAGAAAACCCAAGCAAGCAAGCCCTGACTGTATTTGCCTAACACCTACAGTCCTTCATCACTACAGCGGGGCTGAGAGAACCATCCCAGCTGACACCCCATGAATGTTAAAATCGTGGAGTTTCATTTGCTTTTTTAGTTTCGTTGCTATCTTGAATAATTGAAAAAAGACAGTTCCTAGACAAGAGCCATGAAGATGTTACAAGGCCAGCTAACTTAAATGATCCAAATGAGCGAGGCTTGTTTTATGGCAGACATTTACATGCATACATCCTGCTTTCCTCTGAAAACTCCATACAAAGGATCAACATCTGGTGACCAGAGTAACTTCAGCAGTGATACAAGCAAAGCATGAGCAAAGAAAAGGTGGAGTATGTCATCGGCTTTGGTAATATGCTTTTAAGCAGTTATTAACTATAATCCAATATTACATTGATTAGAGAAAATTTGTTTGCATTAGCAGAATCAAAATCTTCTTAAAGAAACTTAAGAGAAGTTTTTTCCCTAGCTTTACAGGGGAATAAAGGACCCAAGACATACACTCCCCTACTTCAGTTCTTTATGCTTATTTAATTCACACTAAATTTCTCCCTCCGTTATGTTCTTCTCATCTCTTGGGCTTCTGTTTGAGGTATCCAGTACACTACATGAAACAGTTTAAGGTTGAAGATCCTAGACCTACCAGTAGTAAAAAGATACCATAATACAAACACAAAACTTAAAGGTTAAAACTTTGTAACACAGAAATAGCAACACCGTATCTTCTTTGTTGGAAACTCCCTCTTACTTGACAAAAATAAAGCCCCCAAATGGGTTGGAGTAGTGCAATGCACTGCTTACACTTGTCTTTTTGCAAGTGCCAAATTAGACGTACTTTCTGTCAAAGTAGTACAGTCCAAACACCAGCAAGTAATTGCACTCTTTAGTGAATAAATACCAATCTATAATGAATTGGTAGTCTAAAATGGTGGGGGGAAAAAGAGAAAGAAGGGCCTAGAAATTAATGACCTCTTACTTTCAATCCCTTTGTAGAAGGAGCGGGTAATGGGCAATCAGCCCTTACCACAACTACAGAGTTCGGGCAGTCTGCAAATGCCACAATGGCAGCTTCTTGCTGATGTTCGGGAATGCTGTTAGCATGCAGCTCGCAGGTCACCTCCAGCTGTACGCTGGTTCTCCATACCTGCGTGGTTCATGCATGCCTCGCAAGATACAGTGTTCCTGAAAAACTTCAGTAATATTTCCATAATAATATTTCTTCACAATAATATTTCTACATAGCAGGAAGACAGATTTGTCAGTTCTCTCCTTTTATATGCACTCTTTAACCAAAGTGAGTAAATGAGATCAAGTAAAGGGTGCAGGTGAGTACTGTTTCACTAGAAACCACTTCCTCCCCCAGATCTGTTCCCAGACAGTGGCGGCTCATAGTTTTAAGCAGGGAACAAAATTAAGAAGCTTTTCCTAATTAGTTCATCTGTGCTGCATTAAATTTGTGCTGGAAGGTTCCCAACATGGTCTGCTGCAATTATTAACAATGAATAGGCATCTCATAAAATACTGACACAAATGGCTTTCTGAAGGAAAATTGGCAGGTTTGGCCACACCTCCTATAATTATAAATGTGAAAAGGTTTTCTGAGGAAAATGTTTTTTTAATAAAGGTCTCACAGTATGCACTTTGGTTAACATACAGCAACCTGCAAATGAGGTTACCGTGAGACATCCCACCTCGGGTTGAGCTATACAAGCAGCCTGGGAAAAATTCTGCTGTCCAGACGTTCATGTCAAGTAAGTTTTATGCAGAGGAATACTGGGATTCTTGCCTGCAGTAGGGAAGGATGTGACAGGACAAATGACAACAAAAGCACCAACATTCAGGTGTCACACACAAAGAATGGCTTTAAGGGAGCCTGAGGGTATGCAGAAAGGGAGAGAGAACTCAATTTCTCTCAAGGAACAAGAGATAAGGAGATGATCAGACCAAAAGAACTGCATTGCCAGTCAGAATCGATGGAGTAGAAGTTCATGTTTTAATTTGCAGATAAATCCCTGCTTGCAGTGTAACGATGCACATAAAAGCACCAGGCAAGGGCCACATTTCCAGTTTTTCTTTTCAGTTTGCAAACACCTTACAGATGCTGCAAGTCTGTGAACGGACTGAGACTGTACAGACACACAAGAAAACATCTCTGCCCCAAACACCATAAAAAAAGATTCACAGTAGTTTCTTTTCCTCAATATGTTCAAAAAAGCCTACGTCCACAGTTTAAACGTGAAAAGAGACACAGCTAAAATTCACATGTCATGGAGCTACTTACAAAATAAACTGCTCCGAAGCTTCCATGGCCAATCTCTCGGAGATCTGTGAAGAGCTTTTCTGGATCTTCTTTGAAGAAGAGCTCTGCAATTTCTGGGTCCTTCAGGCTGCCCGCTCGGCTGGTTGATGGCATCCTGCTGGGCAGTTAGCCGACCGACTATCTGGGTTTAAAGTGCTGCCTCAACCCTTGGTTCATCTGTATGAATGGAGCCTCTTCAGCATGGATTACTGCAAGAAAAAGATTGCAATCCTTCACTGATTATCCTCTTCTCAGAGCCAGAAACAAAGCAACAGTAGAGCAGCTTCCACTTCTTCCAGAGCAAGCATCCCTGTTGTGTGAAGCAATACAACCTATCTGCTGAGATAATGTCACAGTCCCACTGTGACACCAGTGAAGCATTTCTATAGAACACCAACCAAAGTCAAAAGACAAAACGAGACACATTCCTTGCTCCAGCATCTGCTCAGTCACCTGCAGAGCAGTCAACAGAATCTCTCTGACCTACAGCAATAACCGGTTTGTCTCCGGTGAGCCCATATTACCTTGACACCCGCCCTCTGAGGAGTTATACCCACTAAGTCTTAAAGTACTGTTCGGACTTTGTGAAGTGGATGACACAATTGCATATATATATATATATCATGGTCTTTGCAAGACAAGATATATGGTACAAGTATGACGTGTATGAACCACCACTGCCGTTTACTAATCTGTATTTACACTTTTTAAATTCTGCTCAGTATTTTTTTCTTCTGCAATTGTACTCCAGTTAAGAAGCAGCCAGTGATCAATTTTTACTCATTTCAGCATGCACATGGAGACCTCTCTAAAGCTTCTCCTTCCACAAGTAAATAAGTCATAGTCCCTTTTGTTTTTTTCTCTTATCTAAATTCATGACTCTATCTTAAAGTGCCTCCTCCTCAGAGTCTTATTTGCAACCCCCTTCTTTAGAGGAACAGCATCCAGAACAGGAGATACCCAGTTCCACACACAACACATGTCTTTCTAATCTGATTCAGCAGATGCAAACATATATTTTGGTTATGATAGCATATGATAGAGCCTTCTACAATAGTCCATTGGCAAACACTTTCTTCAGAGGAACTCGCAACTTCAGATGCCATTGGGAATGTATGAAATCCTTTCTGTTTGCACTATGCATTTGCTTTCACTTACTCAAAGCGTGCCTTGGAATCTTATCCAGAACAAAAGTATACTTTCAAGTTGTGCTAAAATCTTACTGTATCTTTACAACAGGTGAAGCCAAACAACCATTCCAAGTAAAATGCACTTTTTTTTTTCCTCCTAAAGGAAGGGCCTGGCTAATGGGATTTCCTCTCAATTCCCTGTAAATTGTCACCAATAAAAACAATTCTGTGTCACTAGCAAACAGCTAATCACACAGCTCACCTCTTTCCAAAAATCCCTGTCTGGTCAAGACTTGTACTTTTTTATTTGTATTTCATGTCTCAAATTTGTTTTTAAAAAAGTTTTAGATCTTCATAATGAAAAAAAAAAAAGACAACAAACCTGAGTTAAACCAACGAATCAGAAGGTCCTATACCTGTCCATTTTGCCTCCTTTTCTGGACACTATAAACTCCACCTTTCTCCAAGCCTCTAGACCATCAATGAATCATTTGTTTTCCTGTCCCTGCAGAGCAATTCCTACAAGGATGGAAAAAGACATACTCCTGCATGTTTATGCTCAGTGGTACTCTTCTCCAGACAGTTGCAGCGTGTGCAAGTGCCAAAGACTGCCTGCTCCTTGCTAGTTCAAATAACTGCCAGGATCGCTACAAGGAGAGCACGATTGTGCTAGAGACAGCCAAGACATACCTAGTTGTAAAGTCTGCAAGAGTCTCCAGTTTTTCTGATGAAGACATGCGTGGGAGAGAGAACTCAGGGAAGGGGAGCAAAATCCAGCTTTTTCATAGCTTTTCTCCAAGCAGTCAGCATTCAAAAAGATTTATAATGCAACGCAAAACATGTTTCCATGATAGCCCGCTCTCAGGGACTAAGGAAAAAACAACATTCAAATCCCAGTGGTGGACCAAGTATAAAAACATATATATACCCACACACACAGAAAATATGCAGCTGTCCACAACTCTGCTACACTGCACTCATGAGCATGCACGCACACACATTTCATATTGATGCGGATCATTATAGGAGCCTTCAAAGCAGACGGCATCAGCACATGACATACCCAACTGCCAATGAAGCCGAGTGAGATGCACAGGAACGGGACTGCGATATCTCCACCTTCCATTGCATAAGACAGTAACTAATACCGCGTGGGAAGGGAAATAATTAGCTTCAATTCAGCCTGTACCTGAAGCACACTACATTTATGAAGACTGGAAGAAAAGGTTTTTTTGTTATTTTTCTTTCTTTCTTTCAAACAAGCCAACAATATTCCACTTGATTCCAGCTCTAACAAGCACGTAACACTGAAAGACAACTGTTTCACATTTACAGCCCCCGACGAAACAATAGACAAAAAGCATCAGTCAGAAAAGCGAGAGAAAGGAGCTGGGGGAAGGGAGCTGATAACCAGAGCACACTCAGTATTATTGAAGGAATGTTTCTTGGATCGACGGTAATGATGTCATGTTCCATCTTTTAAGAAGCATCAGATTCTTACAAAAAGGACATTGTTGTTCAAAAGCAACTGCTGCAATCCCAGAATGCCCTTTTCCCTACATCTGTTAGTCAGAGGGGCTAGGCTTGGATAAACCTGCTAATATGGCCAAAAGTCACATGTCCCCGCGAGCGAGCGTGCGTGTGAGAGCCAGAGCGAGGAGAAAAACCCTGCGCACACACAGCTGAGATGGATTACAGCTTTCTCCCCCTCCCCACCTACCCCCGATGCCAAACCAGCCACCAGACTCGTTCTTGGCATCATTTCTGAGCATGCCTCTGAAATGTCATCAACAGGCAACACTTTTTACCACTGCTAAAACTCTTACCAGGCTCACTGACAATACGTGCGGGAGTGGTACAGGACTGGCTACTGCGCTGCTGGACTTCAAATGGCAAATCCAAGCAAAACTCTTCATCTATTGCGATACACCTTAAAATACAGCTTTTTCCCCTTTAATCCTGAGAGCATCAAAACAAATTTAATTATCTTTATTCTTGGAAATCATTGCTGCTTTGAAATGCATGAGAATAAAAACATGAAGTATTAAAACCTATTTAACAGAATAGTCACAAACGTGTGCATGACACTGTGTTTATCATCTGATCTGCTTAGATGGAACAATAAAATGCATTAATGTAAATTCCATCCATAAGAAAGCTTTACACAGTCTCGCTTAATAAAGTGCTCCCATTTTTTATGGATACTACAATATTAAATTCCCTCAGTCTTCTTTTTACCCAGACAACGCACACTGCCTGCCAAAGCCCAACAGTGCCAGCAGCCGAGATGCTCTGCCTCCTGCCTTGCAGTAATGACACCTGAACACTTTGGGGAAATGGAAGTGAAGTTAGGAGAAGTGGCATGCGACATGGTTATTTCATTATTTTAAATGTATTAAAAATACAGGCGAGTCTTAAGATTGAAAAAAAACCCTGCAACTAAACTGTACTGAAAATTAGATCATATACCAGCAGGCAGCTGCACTTAGGTATTTTGCATTCTTCCACCAATGTAGTCTCTTTACTACAGGTTTTTTGGATCGGTGCAGCTATACTGTTAAACACAATTGCTCCCTGTGGATGGGACTGATCACCTCACCTTAGACAGCTCAGATCAGGTGGCCGGATCCTGGTTGTGGCCAAGAGACAGGCAATGCAAACTCCGACTGTGCTCATGTCTCTGCTGGCTGAAGAAGCAGTCTACCTACAAGCCACCTTGCAGGCTGCTAAAATTAGATAAAATAAATCCCACATTTTTTCCTAGTTGTCACTCATACAAAAAGAGAATATTGCACTGCATAAACACAACTACTGGTACTTAGATCAATTCCACTCATAACCAATAAGGTGATGTAGGAATGAGAGAAAGATTCAAAATAAACCAGAGAATGACCAAAGACTGGATCAACTCTCCTTCCATATAGTAGGCTGAACTAACTACATTTAGTTAGTGGCTACCATTACTAGTATAAATGACACCGATTACAGGCCAAAAAGTTTTATCAAATTACTTTCATCTGAACAACTACCAGTTAGTAGAAACAGTATGCACACATCCACAAAAGCCTGTGAATCAATCAGATGTTACATTCCCTGTAATTACGGTTATATTAAATGTACACACACACCTTGAACCACTGACATAAGGAAGCTGAAGATGAGGATGGGGTAAGACCTGTCCTCTCCTGAGTTTTCTGCCTCCCTGCCTGCCATGTCATCTCAAGCTGAAGTAAGACCCACCCCGGTGACTAACATCCCCTGGGATCCTGCAGAGCAGAACAAGCAAAGCTCTGAATGGTCAGTTGCCATGGTCAAAGCACATATTTAAGCCTTATGCTACAGAGTCCTCAGAGAAATTAAAATCTGTCCACACTACACTAAAATATCAGAGGGCTGTCAGTGCCATAGGTCACTGTTTTCATGTAATAAACCAATGTACTAAGAGAATGTGTTTAGCCTTCCCTGCAAAGAAAGGAACCTGCTCACTGAGACTTCCACCTATCTGTCATATTATTTCTCAAGTTCACATCCAGACCAACTCAGTGAGAGTGACAGTGACTAGAAGATACTCAGTTACACTAACCATGAGATGCATCAAAGCATTTGTAGTTCCTAAGATGGTTCAAAAGTTTGCAGAAACCAAATTATAATACAGGCTTGCTTGGAGATTATTAGCATTAAAAGGCAAGCACACTTTGTCCATACAAATGAAGTTTCAAGGAATCAACGTATTCAACATCCTTCAGCTTCTATACACAAGAATATTATAACCAGAGTTAAACAAATATGATGTGAGCACAAAACGGAACCAACAAACAGATTTATACATCCATCATCCTGTGTGTCTCTCCATTTCACCAGGTACCAAGAGGCACACTACACAGACTCCTACAATGGCTAATGAGGCCAACAGGAATGCTGCACTCCATTACTGAATTATAAACAAAAAATTATTTGCAATTTGAGACATAAATCTTGTTTTATGTTATAGTCATCTGCTATATAATACACTTAGCACAGTAAAATCTATAAAAACTTATCTTTAGTATCAAATGTAGTTACACTATGTATTTTTTCCTGATAGAATATACACGACAGTTTAAACACAACCAAACAAACCAACCAGGAGACCAGTTACAGCACCTATGATCTTTAGAGCTGCACACTCTAACAGCAAAGACTATAAAGTAAATATTCCATACAGAAAACTACTGGTCCTTTGCAGGTCTTCTTACTCAAAGTCAGAGCAGAAATAAAACAACCAGCAAAAAAAAACCCCCAATACCAAAAAAACAACAGCCCACTGCAACATAACTTCATTTGGAAACTGATATTTAGATTTTTTATTTTTTTTAAAGCATCTGCATTGCATGTAGTGCAAAGAGTTGCTAAATTTTAGTGTAATTTCCTCTGGCAGGATCTAATGCAAGAGCATCAAATAGATGGGGAATGAGTGTCATCATGCAACTGTCAAAAAAGGGAACAGGGATTTTCTCTTACTTGCATATGGGTCAGATCCGGGGAGTGTATGAAGCTGAGATTAAATTATCCTCTCAACACACTATTAAAAATTTCCTGAATGGCTTCCAGCTGACACTGAAAATTTCCACCACTATCATAAATATGGTAAACTGGAACTATTGAAAGAACTGACTTTGAATTTTTTTTTTCTTTTACTTGCAATTATGCCTAAAGTGGAGAGTTAGATGGTAAGAATGTTTAAAATACTGACTTTTAAACATTTCTGTATAACATTGAGTGCTTGACCTGAAAGCACAATTTTTTTTGTAAGTGGCAGACAAATCATTCCCCATTTTTGACAGACTGAATAAAAGCCTGTAAGGCAAAAAAAGTAAGCAAAATTCTAGAATGCAAGTTGCTGCTTGTATGCAAAATGTGAAGTAGTCACTATTCCATGCATTTTCAGAAGAAAAAAAAAAAAAACCAAAACCAACACACCAAACAAACCTAGATAAGAGTTTTCTAGCATATAAACCAAAAATATCAGTACACATGAGCTGTTTGGTCATAAACCATGCAGAGGAAACCACAACTGGACTTTCAGTATCATATAATACTGCCTTTTGGGTAGAGGAAGCTTCTTTGACACATATTTGAGACACCAAAGAGGCTCTCCCAGCACAATCATAGAATCATTTAGGTTGGAAAAGACCTTCAAGATCACCGAGTCCAACCATCAACCATGCCCACTAAACCATGTCCTGAAGTACCCCGTCTACTCGCTTTTTGAATACCTCCAGGGATGGTGACTCAACCACTTCCCTGGGCAGCCTATTCCAATGTCTGACAACCCTCTCAGTAAAAAAATTTTTCCTAATATCTAACCTAAATCTCCCTTGCCTCTACTTGAGGCCATTTCCTCTCGTCCTATCTCCAGCCACCTGACAGAAGAGACCAGCACCCCCCTCACTACAACCCCCCTTCAGGCAGTTGTAGAGAGCCATAAGGTCTCCCCTCAGCCTCCTCTTCTCCAGACTAAACAGCCCCAGTTCCCTCAGCCTTTCCTCACAAGACTTGTGCTCCAGACCCCTCACCAACTTGGTTGCCCTTCTCTGAACACGCTCCAGCAACTCAATGTCTTTCTTGTAGTGAGGGGCCCAAAACTGATCGCAGTACCCGAGGTGCGGCCTCACCAGTGCCGAGTACAGGGAAAAATGTACAACAATGTACAACTGCATACCCAAGCACATCACCACTTGATCAAGAGTGCACTGCCAAGCACAGGAGGCTGAGCTGCGGCTGTTATGTGACTGTGAGTAAAATATCTGATCTACAACACTGAAAAACAAGGCCACAATGTATGGAAAGAAAAAACAATGTGTTGAACGGCTTATGTATCATCCGAGTAGAAATAAACAAAAAATTACTCATTTTACTCCGAGATGTACTCTCTTCAGGCAAAACTGGTATTTTGCAATACCAGCGTACTCTCTTTGGGCAACAACGGTATGTTGCAATACCCACCCCTCAAACTCATGGGGATGCATGTGCAATGATTTGACTCTAACCTGGTATCAGAAGTGGAACGGCTGTACAGTTGCTGGGGACGTATCAGAAGAGATGATGAAGATCCAGCATCAGAAGAAATGAACACTCATCACACCAGGCACTGCTGATATATGTGACTTTAGGAATAATGCTACTACCCAACTTATTTCGCGATCTGCATATAAATCAGCCTTTAAAATTTTAGCGTGATGAATTCTGTGCATGGAGTTACCTTATCTGGAAAGATTAAGGGCAGACACATTACCTACTACACATCCCATCACTTTAGTTGCTGTTCATCAAAAGCCAAGCACTAGCCAGCTTGCTGTGGTGGGTCCTTTCTATAAGGGCACAGACAGAAGTAGTTCTGTTGGCTTATCTGAAATTCAGGGGATCTGCAGCCAGTGCATTACTGCCAAGATTCAGGATTGTCTTCTATCCATCCTCTGCACATCTCAGCAAACACAGGGACACATGTTCATCAGGTTCTTCATAATCACGACGTATACCATGTTTTTTATTGCTTTCCAATTAAAAAAAAAAAAAAAAGCCCCGGCAATCCACCAAGGGCTGTGGACATTCCTTAAAACCTCTTTTAACCTAGGCTCAGGTCCACCCAGTCGACTCTTTTTTCCTGTTCTGACAAAAGCAGAGCAACTCTCAGGTGCCTTAACATGCACTGCACACATGGAAGACGAGTTACCCCCTGCTCACAGCAGAAGGCGGCTGTTTTCTTGAACAGCTAAAAAATCAGCTTCCCATCCATGCTCAGTTACACCACGGCAGATGGTATCAAGACAGTTGTATTCTAGGTGACTATCACAATGGAAAGTCTATCAACATCTCCAAGCCTCTCAAAACGGACAGCAATTTTAGTCACTTGATTCATGTGAAACCACATACCACAGACTACTTGCGTACTTGGGTAAGCCTCTCCCACCAAGCTAACAACATGTTACTTTTTCTCCTCCTAGTTCTGCAATTTGGAAACCTTCCTAGAGTGGTAATTAAGGAAGAAGAAAAAAAAAAATCCCAGAAATGAAACAAAAAAAACCTGGAGATGCAGCAAATGGCATTTAGCTTCTCCCATGTCCTGCAAAAGGGGCAAGAGGCACTCAGGAACATCTCCCTCGGGATCCTACTAACTTACTTTTACCACTTAGTAATGAGCTGCAGCTGAGAAAAAAATGCTGACAAAGTAATGAACTTGCCTTTCTCTTAATTATCTTAAAATCATTCTTTTTGGTACACTTGTTCTCCACACTGGATCCACTAGGACTATCTGTCATTAAGGAAAAGGGAGGTGCAGATGAATAGCATTCTACAAGACAGTGTTAGAAAAATGTCTAATATTCAGAAAAAAATTCAAAATGCTGTCACAAAACTGATTAAAAAAGGAACCATCCTGAAACAGTGCCAAGTACAAGCAGAACAAAGACACCTGGAATGGGTTGAGAAAACTGGATTGTGGAAGGTAACTGTGGACCACAGAAAGCCCCACTGAGACGTTGCTCTCTTCTACATTGCTTTTCACTCTCAAGCTTCTATATCCAAGATGCTCCTCTGCTTTCTGCCAGTCCCCAGGGGAAAGGAAAAGACAAGATCGCCCCACCTCCGAGTCAGGAGCCCCTTCTGCTGCCAAAGCCTGAAGCAGGTGAGATCTTACAGCTGTGCTGGACACTTCCATAACTTGCATTATGACAGTAAGGAGCACTTCATGTGGTTTACAACCCCACGTGTACCCGTGTAACAACAGTACTGCTTACTGCGAATGAACGCAGATCCTCTTCCGTAGCAGGAGTTTACAGCAAAGAATGGTCATCAAATGCTGTCCCCTTTATATCTTCTACATTCCCTCATCTATGTATTTCTAGAAGGAATAGATTATAAGGATAAGATGGATCTGCACCTGGATATTATGGTGAATTCTGGCAGCTTTTTGTCTGTGTGAGCACCTATGTTCAAACATGCTTTTCTTCCCCAACACGGTAAATTTTCTTCACCTGACAAAGAGCAAGCCTATCATTCCAGTAAGATTCCTTTTTCAATTTCTTTTAAAACTATTTTTGAGGAATGGTTCTATCTTGGAAAAAACTCTTTGCAGATTTTTTTTTTCTTTCTTTCTTTCTCTGCTTCTCTACCTGTGTTTTTTCTTGTATTATACTTCTTCACAGAATAGCCTCAGGAAGACACTTTTATGTTAGAATACTGCTTGCATTTCTCTTATACATGCACTTGTAGACTCTGTGGCTTACTTTGATTTCCTCTCAAGATTCTGACACTAAAACGTCCATCATCAACTCCCTGAATTACTTACCCCAGCACACTTTCTGATCCTGCTGAGCTATTCTGCTTGGATGTTTACTTTCCAGGAATGTCACCAGCAAAAGGGTCGGAAGTTTCCCAAATCTCCATTGACAAGCCCAGGATGATCCAGACCTGCAGTAAAGCCAACAGTGCAACAATTATCCTGTGCTTTCCATTTAAAGCAAAATGGAAAGTTTTCTGTATTTCTGATTATTTCTACAATCTTTCAAGTTTTCTAAGTAGTGGAAAAGATAACTCTAACTGGGTAAGCCTCTTCCTGTGTTAGACAGATATTCTGAACAAATTCAATCTATTTTGACAAGTTATGTAGGCCAGCTATAAACAAACACGAATACACCTAACACTACCAGTACTCCTGAAAATACGAGTTTTGTTAACTGGCAATTTTTGCAACGTCACTCACCCAAGAAATGCCAAATCTACCACTGACCCTGCCACTTAAATAACACAAATAAAAGACACTACTGATAAAGTTGAAAGAAACATTAATGCCAAAAAGCATCCTGTATTTTTTCTCCTATTTAAAACAAAACATCCCATGGGATCAAAAGTTAGACCTACAGAAGAGCTGAAGAAATAGCCAGCATTCATTTCTCAAAGACCAATGTCATGAAAGTTCAAGAAGTGCTAACCATACCCTGACATATTCAAGATTAACATCTCCTGAATGTCTTTGCTTGTGATAGTTCTGGTACATTTATTAAGAAGGTCAGCTCTAAATTTAGTAATTCCTTAGGCTAGCAAAGCTATGAGGAAGGCAACTGGAAAAAATGAAATCTTCTGTCCCCCTTCTTTTGCAATTCATTAAGTTCACAGTCATTGCCAACTCTTTTCCTTTACTATGTAAAGTAAAGCATCGCATTAATACACATTCTGTGACTGCATCACCTACAGACAGCTCTCTGTGGCCATGTCTCTCGGACTAAAAGAGATTCCAGTGCAGGAGATGCTGTGCTGGCAGCACACTGGCCAGGAAGAGGTTAGCAAGTGGCCAGCAGATGAGAGTCAATTAAGTCTAGAGGCAAAAATACTGGGAAACTCCAGCTGCCCATAAAAAAAAATTACTCAGATATCCTAATGGGACTTGAGTTTAAAGAAACCTTTTCTTGACCCCTAAGCAATTTTGCCCCAGAACAATAAATATAGTAAATGTAAGCAAATTAGCTCTTTTGGATTCAGCATAAATAACTCAGAAATAAGCTACTAAAGCTCACAATATAGATAATTACCCTTGAGAAAAGAAGTAATTAAAAAGTAGCAGTACCACACACAGCTTTAGAAAGGAGGCCTGAAAGGAAGTAATTCAGTCTTTCTGACCAATAAGTAAAAAAAAAAAAGGAAATGTTTAAATTGAGCTTGCAATTGAATTCACTGGAGTGCAGAAGAATGCCAGGGCACATGTCCACCCCAGCCAGAGGCTACGTCCAACCCCCCAGTCCACAGGTCAGACTCTTATTTGAGCAAGTATGAACCTGGCAGAACTGAAGCCAGTAGGAAGGACCTAAGGCAGAAAGTAGAGTCAAATACAAACAGAAGAATCCGAGAGAGAAAACTGGAAGATTCTATGGGAATAATCTTAAGAACCAAGCTGTGACAGCAAGAAGCCTCAGGTGGTCATCCAGCCTGATCCACTACCAGGCTGGAAAAAAGCCACGCAGGAGAGCAAGGGTACAGGAAAAAAGGTAAATTATCTGCACAAAGAAGATGACTAGGTATAAAGTATGGTGCTGTCACAGACCGTACATCAAGAAAGCTGGTCCTTCAATAAACTCGTAAATTAAACATTACTGACCTATGGAGATGAGTAAGTCGCTGCCCTAAAAGCCTGATGTAGCTCCAGAGTGATGTATACTTTTGTCACAAGTGCTGTCTCCTTCCAACAGTTGCTGCTCCAGAGAAGCTCCCCACAATGGCTGCAGCCAAACTGAACAGAAGAATTAATTGAACTAATAATTTGTGAAAATAACATGCTAACCACTTGGTGACTGTGATACACTAAGAACTAACAAGCCAAACACTTACGCACTACACTATATGTCATTAAAATAACAGAATAACTCAAAAGGATATTCGAAAAGAAGTGGGCAAACTCTTGCACACAAAATTATGTGAGTATTAATTAGTCATAGGTGGCGAACAGAAACATCACCTCTAAACTGATATAAAACTCTGAAAAAATCAAGAGGTCAGATATGTAATTACACATTCTGATCAAGGGAAAAGGCCCTTGCAACCAGAGTGACCATAGTTCTCTGCAGATCCTGCATAATATTTGCATTTAAGATCTGGAATGGGAGGGAAAGGACACAACAAGTTTTATTTAGGGCAGTTGATAGTACCAGAAAGTACACAGGAACCTTAAAAAACAACGTGAATGAGCAGCAAGGCAGGAGATAAAAGGTCAAAAAGTAAAGAACCATCAAGCACACAACTACTTTTAAACTAAACATAACTCAGGAACTGAGCCTGTGCAGACAGCTCAATGAAAGTAATTGCACAATTATGCAAAGACAATGTCAGGCTTTTTTTAAAAAAACAACATGGAGAATAAATTAGGAAAATAATATAGAATTTCTGACAATACATTAAGGAAGTCTCTGCCATGGTCTGCTCCTGGCTATTATTCTTCATGCACTCCTAGTAATAAAATGAAAGTACAGTACAAAAAGGCCTCAGAAACAGGAAGGCATAAATGCCCAAGAAGACAAACTAAGCTTGAAGAGAAAAGGTGTAAGAGTTAAAAATCATATATAAGAAGGCCATGTCAAGTACTCAGACTTCAAGAACAAGGGGAGAGTCCATAAAATGTAAGAGCAGCATATTTATAACAGAGTGAAGGAATTCAACCAATCAAACTATGAAGAGCAAAATTAACCTGCAGAAAACACTGCAAGGTACTGAGCCCAAGAGATATAAACATTGCTTTTTAAACTAGACATTTACACGAGTAAGGACATCCACAGACAAGTCAGGTAAGGTATTCCTGAATGCTCCTGGCACCTCTTCTGAAGCAGCCAGTTGTTCACTGCCAGAAACAGCAGATAGGACCAGACAGGCGATGTATTAGAATCTGGATGACAATTTTTATATTGATATTCTTCTAGGGTCAAACAAGCATCATTAAACCACACTTTGTTATGAAAAAGGTCAATTTTGTTTAACACAGGAGTTTATAAAATATATGACTACTATCACAAACAGAAAAAAAGTTTATTGAAAGGCTGCACAGAAATAATGAGAAAATACCTTACTAGGTTCTAGTCACATATGTGATGGACCTTCATCACTAGGCAAATGCAGGAAAACCTTTTCAGAACAGTCATTACCAATGAAAGACTATTCTGTTTTTTAGGAGTGACCAACCTAATGGAGCACACAGAAAGAGACGTTAGCAGTACAGTACAGCAAGGGTATACAGCTGCTTACGCAAGTTTGTAACTTAAAGCAGGTTCAAAAAGGGGTTCAAACATATTTCAGCATCAAAAGACCTTAAAACCTTCTGTAACTGTTAAATCTGTTCTACCAGATTATCTGTACCCATAAATGGAGTACCTTTACTGAGCAATTATTTCACACATTTCTAGAGCCTGTGAGCACCTTCTTTCCTGCTGGAATTCCCCAAAGTCATGGCAATTTGTCCAGTTTTACTCCAGCTTGAGTATTTATTTTTCCTGTCTCCACATGACTGAGCAGGACAATCTTTTAAACAGCATACAGCAAGGCATGAATCAAACAACCAAAAGCAAGCAACAACAAATCAAAAAAACACCTTTTTTCACTATTTTACCTACTTGAAGAAATGCTTCTCCAGGGAATTCTGCAAGGTCTAGATTACTTCCCTTTATGCCTTTCACTTAAAACAAAAATAGTTCTCAGTATGTATTATTTAAATAACAAGCATACCCTTTTAATTTGATGAGTTTTATCTGCTTTCATGGAAAAAATGCTCCTTTCAACTAATATACAAAACAATTTAGGTAACAATGGTTCAGATACAGAATATGTCTCAATCAGATGGTTAAGATCATAGGACTGAAGGTCTTATTAAGTCCTGTTCCTGCTATTTTAAGCAACTATATAATAGAATCCAATCATCAAATAATAACCAACTCCTGAGAACTTCCCAAAGCCACTACTCTGATTACAAGGCTGCTCCAGATCCCCACTCCTATTTTGATTAGCAACCAATTTAAGATTAAGAACTGATTAAGACTGATTTACAGTTTGTATTTATTATTTGTCAGTTTATACTGACCTACTCTTTTTCCCATACTGTCCCTAAAGTTTAAAGTTTTTTTCTCTTTTCAATATTGAGGGATAAACACAAGTACAGAGATGCAATATGTGTCCCCTTAGCCTGTTAGCTCAAAAAAGCAAGCCAGTTTTACCTTCCTGTATGACACAAGAGGGAGAACTGACTTCCCAGACTGTCCTAACAGCCCTTCCTCATATCTGTCCCAAACTAAGGCTTTTTTTTTTTTTTTTTTTTTAAACATCCCTGACCAGAATTCTCCACATCTGCTGATTTCCTGGACACAAGAGCATTAAAATTTTAACATCACCATGGTATCAATAGACACACTCAAGTCTTTTGCATCTTTCCATTTCTAACTGATAAACCACATTTTTATATATATTATATACATATATTATTATATATACTTATATATTATATATACTTATATATTTGTTGTTACTGCATGACCATGTACTTTGTACTATCCTGTTTCTGTCTCTATTATTGCAAATCCTCCAGCTCAATCAGTCCGGCCGAGTGAGACTCCAGCCTCCTCCGGATTGACAATACCCCCCAACTTTGCCCCAGCAAATTTTATTAACACAGTCCTTTCATGTGTACATCAAGACCAAAACACCATTCAAGCAGCTTCCCTCTAGCCCACACTTCCTCCTTCAATAGCATGAATTCACCTTCCCGTAGCCAGTCCCTACACCATTACACCATACTTGACTTTAAGAAGTCTCCAACATGATGCTGTGTCCTGTGCTGTACTGACGTTCGCCTACGTGAGATGAACTGTACTCGCAGTGCTCCTCCATCCCAGCCACTGTCTCGCTCCATCAGCTCTCCAGCAACTCTCCTGTTGAGGCTAGTCCCCCTCACAACCCATTCGTCCCCAAACATGGGAAACACCATATACAAGTAGTTTTTAAATCAGAAGGTGTGGGTGGGCATACAAAACGTATCCTTCTGCAGATGGGTGAAGGGAAGGGATAAGAAGTGTGCAAGAACCATCATCCTTTCCACTCTTGTGTCAATGGCTACCCCACATTTCTGCCTGGCACTCCCCAGGATGCTCTTGTTCCCCATCACCTTCCCCAACTGCTACGGCTGAGCAAGACCACACCATCACCAAGCTGCCACAATGAAAGCAATGGCTTCTGGCAAAGACTTAAAAAATAGGTACCAGCTGCATTACCTCAAATCCATCTAGACAGGGCACCAACAGTGAGGAGGGGGAAACTGGTTATGTGACCCTGGGAACAAGTCACCCACCCATGGCTCAGCCAGCCCCGACTTTCGAGCAAGGGGGAAGGAGGGTGCCAGAGCAGAGGACAGGCAGCACCAGCCCGCTCCCATCCCACAGGCTGGTGGCCCAGCTGGTCAGCGCAAGTGCACTGGTCCCGCACTTCCAGCAGCTGGGTGGGAACAGAGACCTCCCCGTCTTGGCACGGAAGGGAGGTATGCAGTCTGTTTACCTAGAAATTTTGGGCACATCTGCTGAAATTCTGTAAACCCGAAAGATTTCTTGTAGAAACTCTTACGTCACTTTCACACAGGAAGAGACAGTGAGATGTGAGACTTAAGCAGGAGAAGTTTGTAACGGCCTGCTTCCCAAATTCAGGCAGTCATAGGTTTGTGTGCTACATTACAGCTGTTCCGTTTTCTGACATCTTATCTCTTATGTACTTATATACCCATTACCATAGTAACCAAATTCCTCAGAACATATAATGTAATTTTTGTATCTAGTGTATTAGAACAAAATTATTAAGGTTACAAAGGCAAGCATTCCAAAATTAGAAAGTGTCAGAATGCAGACTGCCATCTCCCTTGCCAACCCATCTTCACCTGCTGCCTCCCTCCCCATCTCCCAGGCTCCCAAGTCACCTCTCCTGCAAACCTCCAGCTCCATTTCTCTACCAGCTGTAGCACCTTCCTCTTCGATCCCTCTGCAGCCCCAGTTTCACTATACTTCTGTCCTGACGTATTCTTATCTCCTCTCTCATCTGACTTTTATACCTCCTGCATTCACACCAGGCATTTTCCTCCTCCACACTGCCTGGGTGCTCTCCAGGAATGATTCACTGAACACAGGACAGAGATTCTCCACAGTCTAGGAACTGGAAACAAGAGGAGCCTCTCTTGCAAGGAAAAGTCCTTCTGATCTCCCATAGCCCAGGGCTGGAGCATCTTCAGCTGCTCTCTGAGGATAACTGCCTGCTCAGCACCAGGAGCTGCAAAATGCCTACGCAACGCATAGTGCTGGTTTACCCTCTTATTACCATTGCACATTGCACTGTAAGAGTGGGTGCCACTAACGACTAAGCCCCTGTTCCAGGAGGTGTTTTGCAAATACAAAGAGTCTCCATCTTGATGGAACTTATATAAAACAAATTAACCTTTATGCTTTACCTGCCTATATCATTGTTTTATGTATATATCGCTAGGAGGAAGACACATGCATGGAATGCTCAAGTGCTACGTTTTCTCTGAACGCCAGCATCTGCAAGCACTATAGAAGCAAAGAGTGGAATCCACTGCAGTGGAACATACTCAGTAAATTCAGCAGATCTCTCCTTACAGAAGGTTTACTAAAAAGCCCATCAAATCACAGCCTTAGACATCCTGTTGCTTGACTGCCTCTCCACTAGAAAGACAGGTTAAGTAGATACATTATTGTGCACATACAGAAGGTAAATGACTACATCTTTTCTCCAAAAACCTGCTTTAAAAAAAATTATCTGGCTCTTTTCTGGTTTTGGCAGTATTACTAATTGTCCTGAATACAAGGGATGAAAGAGGTAGGTCAGCATCTGCACCTGAAGCAAATACTTGGAACGACAATTCAGAAACAAGGCCCACAAAGCAGGTTTTAATGCCCAAGGTCCATCCTACCTAGGTTGACTCTTACTGGGAGTATTTAAAAAGATTTTTCTCCTGTACAGCAACTCTTCAGCTCCCAAGCATGAAATACAGCACTTTCTTCTGGCCTGAAGAGAGGAGGAAAGCGCTTAAGTCGCTTGAACGTACCTAGTAAGCGTTAAAGTATTTTAAGGCTGAAAAGGCAATTTCAGCTCAAGTAGGAACACATCCATCCTAAATTTGACAGAAAACTGTAATCAGAGATTGGTCTATTCCAACAGCACAGATCCAAACACCTTTATATTTCACGGGTTCTTTGTGTGCTCACACACAAAGCCGCTTAATCCAGCTGTTCTCAGCAATCATTCACAAAAGCAAATGAACGAAAAAGAAATAATCAGCAACCATTTCCACTCCTACCCTTTAGCTGAGGTGAATGATAATTTGATTGCTTCAGTCAATGGACAAAACTATTTTCTATGCCTTTAAATAAAAGGTTAATTGAGATATGGTGGAACCTGCTCTCACACTTGGGGTTTCTGAAAATAAGGTTGTCCTGCCTGTTTCACGGACTCTGGCCTCAGCTTTTGCATGAGGTGAGGCAGGGAGCTGCCAACAGGTGACTTTTCCAAGACTGACCTAATCTTTGAGAGATGTAGTAAAGGAATAGCGTTGCAAAGAAAAAGCCAATTAAAATGATCTTATACTTTTCCTTAAGCATTCACTGCTGGCAGGGATTGAGCTCAAAGGCCTTTGTCTCAGGCAGCACAGCAGCCTGCACCTTGCTGGATGGCAGCAGCAGCTGGACTCTGATCTGAAGGCAATCAGTGATTTGGTCAAAGCTAAACCATGCTACTCAGAGGCACACAATCATGCCATCTAATGAAGGATGGTAACTGAAGATATAAAAGCTACTACCCAGTGCTATCACCACATGGCTCAGCTATAGCAGGATTAAGCTGTATGGTCTGAAGGGCTTCCTTAAGATGGTCTGCAAATATGCAACATAGGGGTCTGGCTCTATCAAGATATGGAAGAAGTAAAGCACCAGGGGACAAGGACAGCCACGAGAACAGTCCCAAGAGAGCAGTGGGACAGACCTTGCCAGGAGGACATTAGAAATTTTCAAAAATAAATCACCTGCTGGTTTGTTTGGGGGGGGGTGGGGGGGGGGGGGTTTTGCTGGGTTTTTTTTTCCCCAGAAACAGGGCTTGGTATTCTTTCTCCATTTTAATTTTAACAAATGGACAACTCATACAAAACACTACACTTTTCTTTCATGACACCTCCCAGAGACCCTCCTACTTCCCTGGAGAGTTTATCAAAGATCTTTAGACAAAACAAGAGAAGTTGCCTGCATTAGAGTTTCAGTACTGTCACCGTATCTGTCCAGGTTCCCTTAAAACAGTCCTCTTCCTTACAGTATTTAAGAATCTACCCTACACACAGCTAAGGCTGCAGTGAACTAGGCCTTATTCTGAGGTAGAAAAATTTGCAGCATTTTTCACTTAGATTTTAAGAAAACTCATGGAATTTAAAAAGTAAAAGAGTACATGAGAAGACAATCAGTGGTTACCTAAAATCCAGCTTAATTAACAATAGCTATGCATGTTTAGATTTTATCATGCCACAGATACTTCATACTGAAAAACTGTATTAGAAATTCTGTCCTGGTGAACAGCAGAAGCTTTTACAAAGAACTTTTCCTTTTGGGACAGAAGCAATGGTTTGCACTGGGGTTGATGGTATTTAATTGCTGGTGAAAAGTAAAATAAAATCATCCCTCTGAAATAAAGACCATTCATTGTGAAGCTGAAATATTACCAGTCTGTGGCATTCAAATGTGTTTTCTACATGGATTGAAGAAAGCAGATCACAGCTCAGGCTGAGGGTTTCACAGCCTGCAGAGCGAGGAGGACAGCTTTGCATGACTAACATCAGCTGACTGTGTCAACTCACCAGGATGGAGAGGACCACACCTGCGACATCTCCATTCACAGGTTCTTTGGCATTTCTCAGGTCTTATGCTGGGTCTGGAAAAACGTGGAAAGACCAGAGCTTTGGTGACTAGAAGTTGCTCCATCTCCCTGATTTTTTTTCATTTTCACTACTTTCTCCTAAGAGGATATTATTCAACTGCCAAAACTCACAATGTCACATCTGACCTATACTTTCATTACCAAGGCTTAAAAAGCACCTGATATTTTCTGAGTATTTAGCAGAGTTGCAATAAACTTTCTTACCTTACAAACACGTAAACCGTGTGAGTAAGAGGTAACCTGTCCAAGACCACACAAGTTCACAGCAAGAACAGAAAGGTCTGACATCCCGTTTCTTATGCTAACCATCAAATACATAGGCTCTATGTTTCTTTTTCAAGTTTCACCCAGTGCCCAGTCTACTAAAACAAGGACCAGTATTATTTACCTGATTTCATAATCTTATCTCTCAATAGAATTTACATTTATCACAAGACAGAGTGTTCAACTTTTGCAGAAGAATGGCTAAGTCAGTGAATAACAAGACTCATGACTGCTAGCATCTTTTGACTCAAGAGTACCAGCCTGCATACAACCAGAGAACATGGGGACTGAAGGCTGCCTTTGCTCCAGTGGCTGTTTAGAGGTAGATGATATCAAATTCCTTTCACATCTGTTTAGATTTCAGGAGACAAGCACCCACATCACACACAAAAAAACCCACCCTCACATCCTTCTGGCAGCCAACTACTTGAAGGGGCACAGAGAAAAAAGGAGCTCCTTGCCCCTGGAGGCTGCCTGTGAAGGGCACTAGTAGGGTGTAAAAGCAGAGTAATACAGCAAATTTTTGCACTGTTGCAGTCTGCACTGCACCTACTCTAGGGATAAATAAAATTCCAATCTCCACAATCTCCAAGGCTGTCAATCTGACACCTTTTGTGAATACTAAATTCACACATACAAAGAACTTTCTCCTTTGTAGGTTTTGAAACATCTCGCATGCCGTTTCCTACTGGTAACTGAACAAGCAGCATAATTTCATACCTGGCAATTTGAAGCCTCTTTTTCAGCAGTTTGGAATAATGGATTATGCCTTTTGTTTGTCAGTAGGAACAGACAAATAAGAGAAAAAAAAACAGTGACGTTTCAAGCAACATTTCCTTTATTAAAAGAAGATCTATTTGCTGACTGCTCCTGTTGGCTAATAAACAAAGGGAAAGTCAGGTGTCCATTTTACAAATTCTAAGGATCTTGGATTTTTGAGCTGGGAAAGTAGGACAACCTCCTGATACCTTGGGCAGATACTGCCCTAACAACCGAGCAGCAAAAAGCGAGAACTGCTCCCTCATCATGCATGCAGATCACCCATGCAGCCCAGCTGGACAGGGAGCTACTGAGAACTCAACATGCCATGCCAGAAAACAGTATTTACTTTTTGGACGCAAGCTATAAAGAGCAACCAAGAAGTAATTAAGGTTCCTGAACACAATGGGGCAAAGAATATCAGCTCCAGTGTTGCTCGCTGCCCAGTTCTTACTACATCTGGACAGCTTCTCAGAGACCACCAGCCTATCCTCTCACAACCAATACTCAGAGTTTATGGCCTCCAAATACCTAAAAAAGGCTCTCTGCAGATTATTTTGCAAAGTCATTTTGAGTGAGGGAATATCTAAAGCTCTAACCTTAAAAAAGAATAAACCTGTCCATATTTATATGAACCATATTGCTTAATATAGCTAACAAGCTACATGAAAGGCAGTTGCTGCTAGGCCACAAAAGGGCTCCCATAGAGAAGGAAGAACTCGGACACACTCTTATATTAAATTTCACAGGCTTGAACAAAAATCACCCTGGTTATATCAGTCCTGCAGTTGGTTTTGGCTGCTCCCCTGACCCTGGCCAGGACCCAACAGTAATCTTGGTGGAAGGCTGCTGTTAGTACTACCATGATATTTATACAAACATCTGAAGCGTATGGGACAGTTCTCTGGTAGAAACCAACACAAACGTGACAAGTCACCGGGCAGTACTTATTTAAATATCTCCAAAACAGTAAAAAACAAACAAAGGTTACATTAAAAGAAAAAAGATCCCTGAACTAAAGAGGACGTAGGTATTTATAAAATGCCTATATATTTGCATCTGGCACATAATCTACATCACACCCTCCAGCAAGGCAGGAAGAAGTTATTTTTGAAAACTTGATAGTCAGATCTGAAAAGAAATAACTGTGCTTCTCTCGCTCTCTTTTTTCTATTAAGCTAATTCCTGTTGTATAAAGTCAGCTTGAAAGCTCCTTTCAAAGAAAAAGGGGGAGGGAGGAGAGGAAGAATCAGATCTGCTTGTTTTTTTGCATTTGACATTCAGGTCTCGTCCCCCCGTTTTGTTTTCCTGGAGGACACGGCGGCGCAGACCTCGCAGAATGATGACATCACACCTACAAAAAAAAGCAAAACCCAAACAGAAGGGAAGCAGCTCTCCCTCAAACAAGAGCTCAGAACAGCTCTGCTTCTGGCTGTTACCTTTTGGACGACTCAAAACTTAATGTGTCCAGGGGTAAAATAATTTTCCCTTCAGATCCCTGGCCCATGAGAGCAGCCCATCAAAATGGGGGAAGGCAACAGTGCTGATGCTTTCCAGGCCAGGCAGAATAAAGTTAAAAGGTGTTTAGTTACTGTTTGCCTATAAAGATACCTTGAACAGTACATCGTTTTATGCTTGTTTATGCCTGTTTTATTATTGTTTTCGGGTTATACAGGCAAGTGGCTTTCACCATGATGAAACAAAGCAAAGCATAGCATGTTTAAGTCGCTGTAAATTGGAAACTGCTCTTACTTAAAGGCTTTATAAAGTTATTTCTTCCATATGAGGTAAGCATTCTAAAAAGCATCTTTCCTGCAGAGCAAGTGCATATGCCATACCAGAGACAGAGGAATTGCTAGATGTGTATGCATGCAGAAGGTAGCACCTGCAGAGGGAAAAAACACGCCTCTTGCAGTGAAGAGGCATTTATACCTTGTCTGTATTTATTAAAACTCAGGAGAGGCCCGTGCTAGAACATGTGCACTGACTGCTCCATGTCACAAGGAGATTTATTCTTCATGTAATAACTGAACTCAACAGACCGACATGACTGGCAAGCTCAGAAATAACAGGTTTTAAGTGAGAAAAGTCTGCAAATCTTGGAAGCAAATCTCCAAGATGCTTCCTGGAGATTCAAGACACCAAACTAGATGGTACATGACCATTTTCCTTGCTCCTAACAATTTATCACTTAAACAGCAACAACAAAAAACAGCAAAGATAAAAAAAAAAAAAGGAGAATCATAGAAGGGGAAGATATTAAATACCCAGTGGTCACATGATTCCACTGACAGCTACTGAACAGCACAATGGTGACAAATCATTCAATAGCTCTTTGCTGTGATTTTTTGGTAATTAAATATGAAATTAAGGAGATTGCCATCTCCACCTTATGCACAAGCTAATCAGTATTAGCAGCCTGCTCAATTCAGACAGAATACTAATAATTTCTCAAAGCAGCAGAACAAACACAGCCTTGCTATTAACTTAGGGACAATACTCCAACAATAACATCAACTAACCAGGTATCATTCTCAGATTTTGTCCAGAAAAAGATTTTTAAAAGATGCCATTATACAGGATGTCTCACACCTACCCAGAACTTACAAGGCCTGTTATTACTGTTCATCATCTATTTTGAGAAATTCTGGCATAACAAATGGTTGATTTCAGATAAAATGCAATTACAGATTTCTGTGAAGCAGCTGAAGTTTTCTAGAGAGTTTGACTTCAAGACTTTTAACAGTAAAATGGTAAGACACTGGAATACGCTATCTAAATATCTCAATCTCCTGCCCCAGTGATTAAAAAGAAAGAAAATGAGACAAGCAACTGCCATTAAGGAAGCATCAAAAGGAGGTCGTCACTCCACTCAGAGAAGGAATTTTACTCCTAAGTTTGAAGTCCAAGGTCTGTTATATCGGATGGGCCCAATGAAGCGTGCTGAGTCCTGTTGGGTTAACTCTAGAGACTAGTCAGGACAGATGGACAATGACCATCTCTGTAATTTTCTGTTTACATATTTACAGAACGTATTTTAGTGGTGAGACCGTATGTGTCATGTCCTTAGAAATGCTAATCACAGGCATGAAATCACATATAGAAAACCCCTAAATCAGCAGGTGCTCGATGCCTCCAAACCAGAAAATAAGCAGACAAGTAGAATCACAACTCACACCATACTCTCCTTCCACTCATGCTGCTCCGTACCACTCATGCTAGTCCGTATCATCCTTGTTTCCCCAACGCCTATGTAAATAGGTAGGTAGATTTTGCAATGCACATGATAAACACCTATGAACTATTTCAAATCAGCACAGGTAGCATTAGTTACAAAGCTGAAAGCAAATCTTGGAGAAAACTTGCTAAATTTCATACTCCGTGGTTGTGGCAACATTGAACAAAAATCCCTCAGAAAACCAAGGTCCAAAAATATAGAGCACTTCCACACAGGGACTCAAATTTCAAGGTTTTTTATGCTTTTTGGGTTATTCTAGCTTAAAAATAACATGACTGAAGCAACAAAATCCTTAGTTTTATTGTTTCGAAATAAGCCCCAGCAATTTCACTGCACAGATATGCTTTAAATGAATACCAACACCATAAACCTCTCTGCAGAGACAGTTAAAGTAGAATCTAGAACAGATAAAAGTTGCTTGTGATGAGCTGAGCAACGGCTCGCTCAGCGATGCTTACAGATTCCTGACAGGTACAGGGGCTCGAAACTCTTCTTCCCTCCTAGTGCACCAGGTGAGGACGCTTTCAGCTTTTTACAGAAAACAGCAGCATGCATTTGCATTACACAATAACCAGACCCTTAAGAAGTGAGATTCAGCTGTAGTAGGGACTGCACAAACAGGATAAAAGGATACACTCTGCCTCCACAGATCTCCATAAAGATGTCCAGACAATCCCCAAGTCTTGCAATTATATCTGCACAAGAATATTTTTTTACTTGGGTGAGCAGTTCCCAGTTATCCCTGTGTGTGACTGACTCCCAGAATGAAAAGACTTAGTTTGTTGTTCATCAAGTTCAGAGACCAATCTACAATGCACTAAAGGCCCCTTTCAGATTTATTTAAAAATAAAAATCAGCAACAAGTCACATCATAGTAACATATAATATAATTTTCAAGATTTAGCCAGCTCATTCATGAACAGCATCAAACTGCCATTATGATAAGAAAAATCTACATAGCACTTATATGATGAAACAAAAAAAGCAATCCCCTGCATCATTAGTAGGTCAGCCAGACTTTCAGGAAGAGATCTGGGACAGTGGTGCTGCTGAACTTTGAGATCTGTACTGTTCCACCACACACCACAGACAATGCAGCATCTTGTATACTTCTGCTTTCACTTTACAACCTAGGAGGTACGGCAGTCCTGCTGGTTAGATGTTAATTGGGGACCGGGGAGACAAATTCTTCTACCTCTGTCACCAGCTATGCTGGGCAAATCGCTCACTCCCCAACCTGTACTTCAGTATCCCCACCTTATAAGTGTGAAAAATAAATATGCATTCATCATCCATTTCAAATACCTTGATATTTACAGATGAAATTCAGAACTGGGAATTACTATTATTATTCTGCCAACTCAGAGAAAATTATAAAAACATCACATATGTAAGATAATCTTTCTGTGTTATAGCTTACTTAAATTTCTATTTGTGTATTAATATTTTATTTCTCATCATATTAATATTAATGCTAGCTATTTCTATTTAAACATAAAAATATTTGTAATACCTACAAAAAGCATAGTGATTATACTAATTTGTAGTCACTACAGTAATTAATTTTCAATACCAGGGAGTGCAACAGGAAGACTATTCAAATGAGGATCACATACCCTGGTGCTGGACCAGCCACTGTGGAAAGACTCCATGTGATTGCCTGCCTGCACAGTCACCCACAATAACCAATTCCAACAACAAGGGAAAATACAAGATAGTTAAAATAATGTGTGAATTAATATCTTCAAGACATATGGGCTATTTAAGAAAAAGAACCTACCATTAAAATATTTTTGAAAATGTAGAGACTTTTCCAAAATATTTTAAAGAACAGTGTGCATCAAAAACTGCATGTCAAATCTTTTTCAATAAAGTAGCAAATAATTCTTTAAACCTTCTTTATGGTTTTGTGACTAATTATGAGCTGGTAAAGGTAAATCATGTTCTTTGTAAGTAAACTATTTTCATGTTAGTCTAGCACATAAAGCGCTCTGCTTGTTAGTGTCAAATCAGGAACAAATTGTTTGCCCAGTCTTGTTTTTTGCAAACAAATTTAAAACATCAGTATTGCAATGAAATCAGAGGTAATGGTGAGGATGAGAACTTGCTTCTTCCATAATGTTTTATATTGGATAAAAAGCCTGCATACTGACCTCTTCTTAAGTACAGGTTATCTTAGTGTTTGGGACCCTGCACTGTGTCTTCCCAGTGAGCAACAGAGTGAAATTTTGAAGACTCTGGTCAGTTCAGGACTGCTGTGTAGGTTGATCTGGTAAGAACATGGTCAACTTCTGAGCTAGCAGCTCACAGCAACATCTTCTGAGAGTGGGAGAAGGAAATATCTTCAGTGACTGTCACGCAATCAACTAAACTCAGACCAAGCGTCCTCCCCCACGAGCTTGTACAGCTCTGGGCACCTGACGTGGCTTTTGGAGTGAAGATGCTCTAGGATTCCTTTGCCCATGTATTGTGTCAAATGAAGGAAAAATAGTCTTCCATCCTCCACAAAGGACAGATGATCAACATTCAGATGGGTTCGCCTGCATTCTTGCTGCAAAACGGGCAGGTCCCAGCAAGAATTAGCAGGAGGTTCTACCACACACCTCCAGCCAGAGACTAACCTAGTTTTAAATACTTCAAAGCATGGGTTAGAGGGGGTTTTGTGTGGAAAGGGAAGAAGGAAAATTAAGCCAAAAACCCAGGTAAGAGCTCAGGGTTTGCCTATATGGCAATTAACCTATAATAAAAACGGAGCTTGGCATTCTTAGCAAGGCACTGCCTCTGAAACGTACCATTATTTCCTTCCCAACTTTGATACGCACTTCTAGAAGCCAGCATGAAATTTTGTTAAGGCCTAGGTTACCCTCTTTTTTAATTAAAGTTGCAAACCTCCATAAAAACCTCAATCTAGGAGCCTGCCTGCATACTCGGGATATACCAAGTAAGTATAAAGTGGAGTTTATACCAGTTCAGCTGATGCCTGGGAAAATCATATCACTGCAACACAGTTAGTCTTTATGGATGGTGAAAACACATTACTACGTTTAGGCCAGTATATAATTCTCAAGACAAGAGTTCGATATGCAAAGTGTAATAAAAAAGCCCAAGGAGATGTGGGAGGGCAGTGGATTTAAAGGCAGAAGACCATGTGCTGTGCATAGATCCTGTGCTGTTTGACCCTTGAAGAGGCAGACAGCTTACCTAGGGGTACAGAGCCAAATCATACATAAATAGATTTCAAAACCAGGGTTTAACTAGTTTGCTATCTAGGCCAAGAAACAGTTCTGGAACATATTTAACACAGTTTAATCGCATCAAATCATGGCTGGCCCAGAACTGATTTTAACAACTGTCAACTGCTCTTTGGAACAGGCAAAGCCAAAAAGCGAAGATCACTGCGTACAGTTTACAGAGAACACAGAGACAACCCAAACATTCAGAGCAGCAGCAGAAAAGCAAGGCACATTCAAATCCCATGATCTTTATTCAGATTGGGTTACAAGGAAGTGAGAACTGGGAGGAGTTATGCTAGTGACAACTGCAAGCCAGAACTAAAGAAGAAACATGTTGCACTGCCACCGGGACCCAGCTTGAGAAATCCTAGTAACTGATGGTTTCCCATGGAGAAAGTTGCTGCACTACTTACTGTATACCCGTGGCCTATTTGAGAAACAGCGTTAGCAAAAATAACCTCTCTTCTCATCTCCTCGGCTGGGGGAGGGAGTGACAGTCTCCAATTAAAAGAGGACTGAGGCGGGAAATAAGAACTGCATATTAAGAAGGGGGAGGGAGGCAAAAAATAACAAACATGTGCAATACCACATGTGATTCTTTCCAAGAAATCCCAATACAACAATTCTCTGGGAACGGGCTCATGGGTCTGTTATTGCCTTTGAGTAGCGGTATGTCAGGGAAGAGGAAGGATTGCTGGATGCTTGGAAAACAGACTGAACACATGGACGGGGAACAAGCCAAAAACTGTTACAAGAAATATTCCCTACCCTTTCAACGTACTTGCATTTGCATATTCTACTTTCCTACGCTCCTGGATCCCAAAGCTTTCCACGGGTTAGAAATCACCCAGACCGGAATGAAGTGAAGCTAAACCAGCAACGCAAAGAGAGGGACTGATCTTAAAGGGCCTAACCCCTCAAAAACTGTGTCTACCGATGCTTAGTAAAGGGAAGAAAAAGGGATTTTGCAGTTTAGCTGAGCTAAGTGAAAGGCTGAAAGCAATTTTATTCACATTTTAAGAATTCAGGTGTAATACACACTGGCTTTCAGTCTGAAAGCTATAAGCAAGAATCTCTGAGATTAAGATTAAACATCAAAATTTACTTTTCAAACATGGCTTGACATCACTGACACGCAGCAAAAGCTTCCAACTAAATTCACAAGCACCACTCACCCACATTCTGATAGAAGGTTGCCCTGTAAACACGCTACACTTGATGAGCGTAGGAGAAAACTGTTTTTATAAAATTACATCTCACTCTAAAGAAAATATTTGCACGGCTGTAGCCAGGAGTGTAGTAAGGGTCAGTGGAAGATCACAGGCACAGAAAACTGCACAGCCTGCCAGCTTTAGAGTTCTGTGATTTTTACTTCTCTCCTGAAGATCTAAGTTTTCCCCAAAACAAAACATTTCTAGCTTTTTCCATTCTAAGGACAATATTCAATATGTAAATCTCATGCTGTCACCCCATCCTGACCCCTAGAGAAAAATCAAAACTACTTCTAGCCAAGCAATACAACAGGCAAAACTATTAGCTACTGTCCACTCGTATTAAGAAGCCATCATCACCGTAACTCAGAATGTCTGTTGGTCTGTCCTCACCACACCTCTACGAGAAGGAAAAACCTCATCTCTAAGCTACAATGTAGGTATGTAACTAACTCTGCATAACTGGGCTCAGCAAGCTCCGATCAAACTGGAGAAACTTTTCTGTTTAGACAAAACTTATTGCTGCTTTGGCAATTTCATGCTATGTTTACAGTGGCTACCTTGTCTTTTCTTCTGGCAAAGAAACCAAGATTTAGCAGGATGTGGGAAAAAAAAATTGTCAAGAGTAACAATGCACTAATTTCTGACAAAGTATTAAAAGTTCTCAATGGCTTCCCTTTGGTAATTAAAAAAATACTGTCATTCCAGTGATCACCAAATATTTGTTTAAAAACTGCTTTAGAAAACCTCGTTTGGAGCACTCATTGTGCTGTCTAACATCCATTGTGTTTCTAAAGGCCTTCAGAAAGTATTCCTTCCTCCATGTTTTGTACTGTAAATGAGCACTTAGACAAGGAGGAGGGAATACAGTGTCTAAAAGCCAACTGTGCTTTTAAACAGCTCTCCATCCTTTCCTCCCGTTTTGTGCACACTTTTTCCCCTCAGACACTTGGCACTTCACCTCTGATTTCATGTTTTTAAAGTTCTGCCTTCACAGGAAGGACTCTGCTTTGCAGCTCTGCACAGCTGAGCTCCCTCTGGAACTTCACATGAGGGGATTAGTGGTTTTCTGACCCTTTATCCATTGAATTTTTTCCAGTCTCTTCTCCACACAGAAATCAATGTATGATGAGCAACTCCTCAGCATGTTAAAGAACAATGAAAACAAAGAATCCTGAAACCTAACAACTACAAGTTCAGGGAAAAGTGCCACCAACCACCTCTGTCTCCAAACATTTCTCTTTGTACAAGCTGTGGTTCCATGGCAGCATAAACTGATCTAATTGCTGGCTGTCGTGGTGCAGCCCAGGCCCTTGGGTTGTCTCTAGCATCACCCAACTGTGCACTGAGCCATTTCAGATCACCAAGCCAACACAAAACTCTTTGCATTTTTCCTTAGGTTAGCTTTCTGCTGGTGTGGCTCAGTGCAGGATCAAAGACCAGAGCCAATGGAATGACATACATGGAAAAGCAGGCGGAGGATGGGACCACACACCTAAATCAACTTCTAGCCTAACAGGAACTCACCAGCAAGTACAAGGCCACACAGACCGGGGTTTCACCCTGCATCGTGTTGGTCAAAAGTGAGCAGTTTGTGGAGAAGAGTAAGACACATCCAAGAGTTATAAAAGAAAGGACAGCCATCAGCCTCAGAAGGTATTAAATCATCCTCTCTGTACTGCTATAGGCAAGCTTGTCTCAAACATGGTTAACCGAGGGACGACATCCGTGTTACCCATGATGGAGACCCTGCTGTCAGACCCAGGATAACTTTCTCATTCAGACGTGATTCTAGTCCAGAGTTGAAGTTAATCTCTTCCCTTTGTCCAGTTTCACAAAAGGAAATAGAACTAAAAACCTTCATGCTACATAGCATACTTGAACAGGAAAAATGTAATGGCCACCCATAACCATTGTAATTCAGAAGAAAAGAGCCTGGGTCACCCCTGGTAATACCAAAGATTTCTGTAGTTTCTAGTGTGCACTTCAACATAACAATATGTTGTTTACATGATTTTAATACGAACAAAAACACAAGAGAAAATGCTTCTAAGATAGGATCTTAGAGATTATGCAAGTGTTCTCCAAAATACATTGAGAATGGAGTAACACAAGTGATATTTATCATAGCTTCCATACCACTTCGGGATCACAAAGAGAGCCAGATCAACACTAAACATTTTCTTGTTTGACACAACATCTATACTGTCAAATAAACTTTTATGAGGCATATTTTGCAAATTACTGCAGTCTCTATTAGGTTAGATCAGAAGTACATCCTTGCAGAAGAGAGAGACAAGAGAGACAACAGCAGCAGTGCATCCAGTCTGTCTTTGCTAGAAAGAGAATTAGCACCTGAAAACAAATTACCTGGAAACCACCCAATGTTCCTGTTGAGCATGCAATGGTTGTGTCAAAGTGGAACTCACTACTGCAGAGTCAGCTACCTACAACATCTTTAAAACAAATCTCTGAATTCGTTGCCATATCTATTGTTCTCTACAAAACATCCTCATTACAGGAAATCCACTACTAGGATACATCTGAAGATGTAATTATTAGTGTGATATTTGCTTCTCTTCTAATGTATCTCACCAAGCATAAAAACTGAGGCTGTCTTACAACTCATTAAAAATACGTTATTCTGGTGACAAAACCTGATGAATTATAATGGACAGGCAAAGATGAAAGATGCACAAATGGAAATGTTATTTAGATGGAAGTAAACATTTAAAGTTCTCCAGCTTAGCTTACACCAGAATTTAAAGGAAGGACATACGATAGATAACTTTTTCCAATAGTCTAACTTGAGGCCTAAGTCACCTTATCTCTACATAATTTTAATGCCAACATCTGGTCCTCTACATGCAGCACTTAATTTCAGTCTAGTTGAGAAGGGAAAAAAAAAACCAAAAACCAAAACACCAAACTATCCACGGAGTTTTTACTTCAGGCAGCTGTGTTTCAACAGGATTAGATTTAATTTAAGCTGTTCTACCAGAATCACTTTCTCTTCAGTGAGATATTCTTAACAGAGAAGAAAAACATTCTCTCAAGTTCAAAGGACAAATTAAGGTTCAAGTTTATCAATATATTTCAGTCTACAGATAAAAGAAAGAGGAGTCCTAAAAATGGCAAACATACCAGTCAGAACTAGGCCAATGTTGTGGAGAATCTAATATGAAGGCTCAAACCAATCGTTGATTAGGTTTGCCCTTGGACATAAGTAGCAAAAACTATGACACGCTCACTATGAACAGGCACAAAGGCAAGGAAAACGTAGACTCAAAGTACTTTCAAGAAGAATGTATCTAAAACCATATTTAGTGCACCAGCAGTTGTTATTCTGTAATCCTGAAATGTGAAAACAAACCTTCACTAGTGTCAAAATACATCACAGTTTTCCACCGTGTTTTCACTATTATGATGTGCTACCTACTAAAGCTATTTTTCAGATACTGAAGATCTGAACTATACCGTTCAACAATATATATATGTGTGTATATATATATATAATGTTGGGGTGGTATTTTGGGAACATTTCATTTGAAGCGTTCCAAGCTGATAACCTTTATCTAAATACATAAAACAAGAGCCATGTCAAATGCACTATAAATAGCATTAATAGTAAGGAATCAATAACATCCAAACCTTTAGGTAACATCTTATTAATCCACCCTTGGCATGCATGGGCACACTGCTGTAAGGGCTCTCAAAATGCAACAGTCAAAGGTGAAGGACACAATTGGTTCAACTAGTTAATGCAACTGCTATTTAACCAACTCAGCCACTAAAATGCCACCTAATGAAATACTCCATACCATGATAAGCAGCAGAGACAAGCACGATAAACACGAAACGCTTTTCTAAGAAAATAAATGAAAGTCCTCAAGGCTAATACCGTTCTGTCATTCTTCCTAAGACATGTAAAGATCTACATTTGACAACAACCATTTTTAAGCCCTGGTTCTCCCCCCCATTTCTTGTACCGCACCCAACACAATGGTACAACTGCATGTTACGGGCGCCCAGGTATCGCGTTTATATTTATTTCTGCTTTCACAGTGACAAAGGTGAACTCTAATGCTCCAAAGATGCTTGCAGCAAAGCACGCTGAACGATATTTCTAAAGACATACCCACACGCGGGTTACAGAAATCTAGCCTCCATGAGATGTTTTAATCTGACAAATTAAAATGGTTGGGAAACGCTATTTGGCTAACGGAATCGGCCGCCACATGCATTGCTGAGGGGAAGCAATAAAAGGTCTTTAAAATAGGTCACTTTCATCCAAATCCCATACCAGCACCGAACAAAATGGTATTTACACTGAAAACTCACCACTTGGGGAGGAGCGAGGGGTATGGAAGAGAGCTCGGGGGAAGAAAAAAAAAAAAAGGGGGGGGGGGCAGGAATCCGCGCCGGTCTCCGAGGGACCCCCCAGTCCCCTGGGGGCTCCGGGCTCGGCCGACGAAGCCCACCGGAGCCACGCAGACAAAAAGGACCGAAGCGCTGGGCACGCCTGGCCGGTGGGAACGGGCAGCCCTGCCCCAGCCCTAGGCCCCGGGCGGCCCCTGACAGCGGCGGCCGCGGGGAACACCCCGCCGGCGGCGGCCGCCCCTCTGAGGGAAGAAACGCCATTTCGCCGCCCGTTCCCCCACCGGTGCTCGGCTCCCGCCGCCGGGGCCGAAGCAGCAGCCCCGAGTCCTGCGGCACTGCCGCAGAGCGCGGCGGGGGAGGCGCCGGCCCCACCGGGCCGCCCCCCC
>NW_010972831.1:4294386-4314975 GCF_000737465.1 Haliaeetus leucocephalus | reverse complement strand
GAGAAGGAGGGTTTGGGGACGCGGCAGGTGGGGCCTGGACACGGGTGGGGAGATGAAGGAGGAGGGCAGGGGAGAGGCCTGGGGGCAGGTGGGAGCTTGTTTGGGGGCAGGTGTGGCAAGGAGGGTGGGTTTGGGACAGGCCAGCTGGGGGTGAGGGTACCCGGCTGAGTGGAGCTGTCTTGCTGGTAGGGAGCAGCCTAGCTACAGGTGATAGTCCCAGGAGGTGGTAGGTGTCTGCTTGAGCTAACTCTTGTGCAACTGGCCTGACCAAATGGGTGCGTTTCAGACTGTCTGCCCTTGGCTGAACTGTATCCGGTTTATGGCCAGAAGAGGGGGGGGGAAATCTCATGGACCAAGCACATGGCCTCCCGAGCTGTAGTCTTGGCTTTCAGTGGTGGGTTTTGAACTTGGTAGGTTGTTGAGCCTTTGTGTGCTTTGATATCTCCATCTATGAGCTAGAGATAACAGTTGGCTTCATGCAGGGATTAATTATTGTGTCTTGTAGTCACGTATTTGTTTATTTGTTTTTACTATAGATTACAGCTGGAGGAATTCTAAACAGTCCACCTCTCCTTGTCATGGTGTTTAAGTGTATTGTGCTCCTGTCTGAACAGAGGAAATCACTGAGGTCAGTCTCCCTTGTGTTTATAGTTGCTTTCCCTTTCAGAAGTATGGGGGCAAGGAATAATCAAAATAACAATTTGTACTGACATCCTGATAATAAATTAATAGAAACAGTTACATAAGACACAAAGTTTGTAAAAGGTGTGTCTGCAGGGATTGCTTCCACTTTTAAAGTCAGGATTGTATCTGAAGGGACAGTGTTCTCAGTTATGAAGTACCCTGCAAACATTCACAGTTTTGAGGTGTCCCCAGTATGAAATAGTACAATTCTGTAAATCCAGTATTACTGATACCACTGAAATAAAACCACCAAAACCAAACTTCCTTCCTATTTTCTCATAAACTAACAGGTATTTTGTACTATAACAAGGCTTTGTATCCAGCAAGTGTTGAGGATGATACTGGATACTATTTATGTGAACTTTGCATTTACCTTTAGACAAGCAGAGCTACTGGGGGCTATTTAACCTGGGATGGGGGAAACCTGAGGAAAGTTGAGAACAGAGGTTGGCTGTAATAGTTGTGGACCGCATCTAGAGTTTCACGAACTTGTCACATAGTGGTCTGGTACTTTGCCTTCTCAAATCCCAAGAGGAAAAGTAAGACAAATGTGGATCACTTCAAACATATGTTGTTGTAAGTATTGGGAGAGGCAAACTAAAGGTTTATCTGATTATCTCAACCTTGAAGTTGGCAGCTATGACAGGAAACTTGGTTTCATTCATCTGCCAAAGATATTTGTAGCGTATCGTTTGACAAGTTAAAAAGCATTTTTGTAATGGCACAAAAATAAAACCATCCACTTTCTGAAAGTACAGTTTCTGTCTTCTAAAATAATATGGGTTTGGAGGCATGCTTCTGGGGAAATTAAGGACATATTTGAAAGGTAAATATTTGTATTTTCAAATGTTAGAACAATGGTGTCTAACACAAATCTGCTCAGCATGGCCTATGAGTATAAATTTGTTCTTGTATGTGTTTTGTCAAATTAGTGGGTATCATTTGCTTTTGCAGATTGGAAAACTAAAATGGAGCAGTATGAGGGAGTGCCCATGGGGTCATGGGGTAGAATTGAGAATTGGGTTCTTCTGAATCTTGATCTTGTACTTCCTCCTGCAGACAAATTGCCTTTAAAGTTCGTGAATTATGAGAGCAAGAGCTTTGGTTAGTGAGGTCCATTGAGCTAACCTGGCAAACACCAGCAGAGAGTCTGGGCCTCAGCTCTTTGTGTTACACACATAAAAAGATAATGATAGCTCTAGGTAAAAATCCTTAGAGTCTCTAACGGTGGCTGCAGAAAAATGTGAATAATGCTTTACCATTAACTGTCAAGTATTTTACTTAAAATACTAGATCTGCATTTGATACGTATTCAGTGACTGCTTAAAAAATAACCACTATCATCTGTGGACCGTCAGTTTAGAAAGTCTGCTGAAATTCTGAAGGAACAGACTATGAAAATGACAGTGTTTATTGTTGCCAGCTAAACTAAACAGGTACATTTAACATGCTTTTCTAGCCCTGTGATATTAGGCATGCTCTTGCTGCCTTCTCAGATGATCATAGTAGGCATCTAGAAAGTTAGTTTAGCTTAGTTTGCTAATTTCCTGATGCAAATTCAGTTCATTTAAAGAAAAACTAAACAGGCTTGTATATGTCTGCATCTGGGATTTGCACCAGTCTGTCTATCAGATAGCTATACCCAAAGTTAATACCATCTGAAGGAGGTGCCAGAACATCAATAAATAAAAATTACAAATTGCCTAGCGGTTCTGCTGACAGGCAGAACTGGTTTCAACACGTTGTTCCCAATGTGCTGCCACAGAGCTGGGTCCTGGGGTAGACCCGTACGACATTTCAGTGTAGACAGGACCTTTGTAAGAGCATGCATCAGCACTCCATAATATTGTAGGAAAGGAAGTAGAGAACAATACTATGTCCAACGGAAACTGTGGCAAGAATTTATTCAAGGCACTTTGTAATTACTCGAGCTGGGAATTTGGCCAGGACATTGGGGTTAACACCCCTACTTCTTTAGAAGTGTCATAGTTTATTTTTTTTAATGACTTAAAGTGATGAGAAGCTTGGCTTTCTGTCTCAGCAGAATGACAACACCTCTAGCAGTATAAACTTCTTGCAGCAATGCGAAGGTGCTGCTTCAGAACTAACTCAGTGCAGTGATGGGGCCTAGTACAGTAATCATTGCTTTATAAATGCTTTCAGTAGATAAGAGTGTGATTAGGGCAGAGTTTCAGCTGCTGTAATCACAGTCATACCTTCCCTAGCCTTCAGTCCACATGCTGCTTTATTCTGACCTTTTTTAAATGAACAACTGTAAATTTTAGAATAAATCATAGAACGTGAACCAATGAGATTTGGTTATTAATTCCAACAGCAGTTATGAACTGCACTTGTCAATGCTTTTGTTTTAGGAAATTTGTCGTCATACAAGCAGAATGTAATTTAGCCAAATTAGGGATTTTTTTAATTCTTTCATGGCATTGAGATTTTTTGAATGTGTTCTTTGTCTGTATTATGTACCAGTTTAGAAACTAACTTAAGCTTGTTCGCTGTTCGCAAAGATGATAAGCACTTGTGTGTTTTAGTGTGTGACTAGTTGTGAAATGCAGAAGTGAGGAACTGTTTTGCTTTTACTAGCTCATGAAACCTGGTGTCACTCCTATAGTGTAGTTTGGGCCATTATTATGGGTTACAAGGTTATACAGGAAAAACATGTTCTAGAGAAAGGCTGGTCAAAATAAACGAGGTAGAGTCTTCTAGAGTGTTGTAATCTGGTTTTGTATCAATGAGGTAAATGCTTCAGTACATTCACTGGGATGAAGATACTATGTCAGGCAGTATGCCTCTGACAGTTTGTTATGTCATAATGGCGAAAATGAAGCAATACTGATGTTGTTACATAACTGCTTTTGTATTATATGACAACAATAATGACTCTTCACTCTTCTCTCTTACCTTTCATTAGTTAAACAAACATGTTTCTTGCTGTGCACTTATGATTGTCCCATGAGTCAAGGGAGTGGTTTTATCCATTAAGAAATGGGGAAACAGTGGCACAAGAAGTAGTACTTGCCAAGGTCGTATGGGAAATCAGTGTCAGAGGCATAAACAGAATCTCAGCCTTCTGACTGTCCCATTCTACCCTCTGGGCAACTAGACAAAAGTGGAAAAGCGGCTTGCTGTATGACTCAACAGCTTTTCCTTCCTCAGCAACTGCCATGCTGGGCAATTACAAATAAATGCCAGTAGGTCATTTCCACCTGAGTCAAACAGGTTTCCAAGGGACTCTAGGTAGGCATGTCTTCTGCTGGTGAGGCCTCCTTGATGGATCTCTGCAATGGTTTTGCTTTGAAATATTTTCAGAACTTGAAAAAAATTCTCTTTTTGCCAGATATACGTTTCCTCTGATTACTTTCAGGGTCTTTTGTAATATATGTTGCCCAGGGACACCCAGGAATTCTTTTTACCCTTCTCTGCAAGAGAATAACAATAAGCTGATTAAGCTGTCATTTTTCAGGTGCTTTTTTTATACATAGCTTATAACATACATGCCAAATGAACTGATGCTAGGAAGTACTTCCAGAATATCAGTACAACGTATTTTCACCAATACAGCACATGAAGATGCATTGCACTTTGATAGATTGAATGCTTAAAGGTAAGTGGTGTTTTGGGGTGTCTCTTGAACATGGTTATAGACAACAATGTTCTTGACTCCCTTTTAACGCAAAATCAAAATGTGTTGCTCCAAAAACTAACTGTTTTTCCAAGCCATAACAACTGAGTATAGGAGGGTCTGTTTAGGTATCTCAGATCTTTTCCCAACAGCAGGGCTGAAGAGGGTTTTACTCTGGAGTTCGTTCAAAATGGCTGAAATGGGCAGCAAGGATCAGTATTGTGGAGGCCTTGACCTTGAAGAGTGACTGATGGAAAGAAGCAGCACAGGAAAGGCTTGTGTCTTGGCTCTGGTCCTTGGATGGATGGATAAGAAGAAGCCTTTGGCAGAGAAGGGTGAAAGGTGACTTAATAATGTGAAACTGGGAGGAAACTCATTATAGTTATGCAATCTCCAGGTGGCTTTCTCTGTGAGAAGACACCCTTTGTTAGTTGTCCCACTGGCATTTGCTGCTCACGCTGTCTTCTGAATAGAAATCTTAAACAATTATTTTTCTGCTCGACTTAGGAAGCTTAATTTAGCTTCGTAGCAATGAAAGTACAACAGCACCTCATTTCTTTGTTCTTCCTCTGCAGAATTTCTTTTAGATTTAGTTTGTCCCTTCCCTTTCTTATTGATTCTTTTTCTGGCTGTTCAGTAATTTAGCCAAAATGAAGAAACTTTTTCTGCTGTCTTGTACTCAGCCCCCATATCTCACTTGTTGCATGGTTTTCTGTGTCCCTCTTGCCACACTTCCAAAGTTTCATGGGCAAGCTCCACTGAATTTTGGTGTGGTGGTTCAGGATGTTGCTGTTGTCTGGTCTAGACCTTCGTCACAGGTTTCCCTCCCATAGCAGAGCCAGCAGAAGAGAGTTTGTTCTGTGCCTGACCCTGCTCAGTTACAGTTAGATGTCTTAGCTCAAACCCAAGCCTAACAAGCCTGTTACTACAGTGGCCTTTGTGCTAGATTGGCTGGTGTACGGACCTGTATTTATACCTGCTGACTCTGGTACAGTGATGTAGCCTCCAGAAGAGCAACTTGCTGGAGATGATGATTTAAACTGCTGGAGCAAGAGTTGGTGGAACTCTTCTGAGAACCCTTAGATTCCTTATTAGCATGGCAGCTTTTCCAGTGATCTGCAATGGACAGCTCTGCTCTTGACCCCATCTGGATCTTGATCTTCCATTTAATAGGTAAACCGTCACATTTTGCATTGTTGTAAACATACTCCCAGGAACTGATTCTTGTTATAATCTGTAAAATGGTTGTGAAAATACAGCCTTGCTCTTCAGCAGTTCTGCAGTCACCTATCTCTGAGACATTGTGTTCCACTCTTGAATAAGATTCTAGACCAGAAAGAGAGTTAGACTGCATACAGATTAACAAATCTGTTGCTAGTATCTCTGGCTACTGCAGCATGACTCACCCATCAGCGCTTGTCAGTGTCTGGTGTGACCTCATTGAAAGCTTCAACATCTCATATATGAAGGCAGGTTGTAATCCAGTGTGGGAATCCTAAATAGGTGGAGAATGAAGTTCTGAGACTGTGATGATGCATACATCATAAACATCCCCCTAGAAATCAAATGTGCCATCACCAGAAATATTACAGATTTCTGAGGATCTCTTAATGCTAAGTCTGCCTTTCCCGTGGTTCTATTAAAAAGCACCTGCAGCTATTCACAACAGCAGTAGAAATCAGTGCTTGTTGGAAGACTTAAGAGTGGATGGGACAGGTCAGGGAGGAGAAGTTCTGTTATTTGCAAGGGCAAGAAAGAGCTAATGGTTCCTTTTTATTTATCACACCTTCCAGAGCCTTTTTCTTTTTTTTTTTTTTTTTTTTTTTTTTTTTTTTTTATGTCAGTACATGGGGCTTCTGGTATGCTGGTTGAGGAAGACAGGTGAGAAGACAGCAAGAGGGGCTATAATAAAGGGAGTGGATGAGTGAATTAGCTCATGGTACCTTACATGTGTAGCTTAGATGTGTGATGATGAGACAAAAAGTGGGAGGCAACAGGAGTTTAGAAATGAGATGGTTCGCTTCTGGTGCTCGCTGAATAAACATGAAGCTTGTGCTGAGTGCCTCTTCCTCCTTTCCATGGGCTGTTACACACTAGCAGATACTAGCAATGCTCCTCAGTCTAAACTGAGCCAGCTGCTGGCATTTTAGTTGCAGAATCCACATCTAGTAACAGACACAGCTATCGTCCACTCATGTGCTACAGAGGGAACTTAGAGTCTCTAAAAGCACAAGACTGGCATTGTCCCACAGGTATCTGCTGCCACTTGAATGCCTGGCTGAAAGTGAAATCCCTGGTCTAGTTACTGTCCTTAGGATATGCGAATGTCTGTTCCTGTTTTGCTATGGATGAATTCTGTATGTGGCAAAGTTGTCAGTGCCAGCCCGGCAGCTTTATCCATAAGCAGCAACGGTTGCTGCCTCTTGGCTTCCCAAACCCACTGTCCTCAAAGCTGCTGCTGCTCACTGGCTCTGATGAGGAACCCAGAGCCTGGCACCCTGTGAGAGAGCAAGGATCCTGCAAAAGTTCTCTGCTTCAGTGGATCACTATGCAATCCCCTAATTATTGTGATGGCAGCTTCTTACGTAGCACTTAGAAAAGTAAAGAGTGTCTGGTATGGCAGGACAGAAAGACACCCTGCCTCTAAAGGTGTGCTGTCCTGGCGACACTAAGGGATCATCCATCCTTAGGAAATCCAATAGAGCTGCTTTGTCACAAAGCAGTTAACTGCAGAAGTCACTGCATCCTCTGCTGTGCTGTGGGATGGACCCTGGCACTTGTCTGAATGTAGTTATGTCCCTGCTGCAGACCTGCTCTTCCTATCCAGACTCTTACCCGGCAAGTTTGTTCTCTTATCCTTTGCCTTAGGTGGATGATAGTATGATTTCTGCATTCCTTAATTTTTATTTTTTTTTTTGAGACTGGAAACATGGATTGGGGCGGGGGGGATGGGCAGGCAAAGGTCCTGTTCTGAGCAGATTCATTTTATGTTCTGGTCCTTCTTTCATGAAGGGATAGAAGGTCGTAGAGTTGAGGCATGGATGTGATTTGTAAGAAGGAAATAGGCAACCTTATGCCTTTTCGTCCATGATTCCTTACCATGAAGATCAGCCAGATACTATTTGCTTAGCTGTTTTGTGAATCCAGGGTGAAATAAGTTGATGGCTCTGCCCAGTTTCTAGTACAGAGATGTGGACATACACACAAAATACAGCCAGTTCTAGAAATTAACATCTCTCTGCTGTTCTTTGCACAGAGGCCAAGGCCTAAACGATGTTTTGAGACTGAGCATGCTTTCCCTGGATGATTTGATGGATATGCAGCATGATATACTAGTGGGCAAGAGATGGAAGCCCCATAGTGGTGCTGTCCACACTGTGTTCAGCTGTGGGTGTGTTGGGTTAAATGATTGATCCAGTATTTGAAGTCCTGTTGCTTGTTTTAGATCTTGATTTTTAGTATCTTGACAGACTTTTCTTTCACATACTAAAGCATACCTTGGGTTCTAGTAGAATCCTGCTCTTACATCAAGCTCAAACCTCATTGCTGGTCCCTGTGTTCAGCTGGAAATGGACAGACACCATTTGTGACTGCCTGAATATCCTGAGTCACCGATTACCAGCTGGCTTGTGTGCTGCAGTTTTCATTTCTTCCTTTACGAGTGCACTCCCTAGAGGAGACTCGGAACAATTGCAGTTGTCAGCTAAAGCGTATTATTTGCACTTGTCTGGATCCACACAATTGGTGGATGACCTCTGACTACGTCTATGGGGTGAGCTGCCTGTGATTTGTTACTGTATGCCTGGTGTTTCCATACCAGAAAACAGAACAGGTGTAGGAATATTTAAAAATGCATTTTCTTTATATTTACTAGTAAAATAGCTGCATTGTGGAGATGGCGATACGATGTCTTCATTAAATAATTGGTGGAGACAAGTGATGATTCCAGTAATGCTCTCACAGTAAGATAAATTGTGTGGAAAATGGATGAAATACGAGGATCTAGACAGGTGATGAAAGGTAAACTAGTAACTCCCTACATTGGCAAAGCTCTGCTAGCAGGAGCATGGGTCCACCATGCAGGAGCTGACAGGTTATCTGTTCTGTCCGTTCTGTCAGACACTCTCGTCATGCTGTGTTTGTTACCCTGCTTATGCAGTGTCCCAAAGCAAGGCAGCTAAAGCTCAGCAGGGAAAGAATGCAACATGTTGCTATGTTAATTCATCTCACCAAAATGTTTTCACTATGTAACGCTTACTGCTAGTCTTGTGCAGAGCTCTGGGGGAAGCTGAAACACAAACCACTTCATTGAGCTTTTTGACCCAACAGGTCTTGACATATTGCTGCTGGACCCATCTCTGTGTCTGAACTGCAGCAGTTCCATTCTGTCCTGCTAAAATAACATATTAAACAATATTATTCTGTCCATGGCGTTTCCACCTATTGACTAAAAAGTTAAATTCTTACTAAGCTAGTTTTAATTTACATGTCATAAAATATTAGTTAATGGTCAGCTGATTTCACTGTTGTGAAGATTGTAATGTGTATATAACATGGACAGATTAACAGTTGCCTGGGACCAAATGAGTTAAAGCAGCTCCTTCCATGAAATGCCCAGTGAAGCACAGTGATGCTCTCTAAATCAGATCTTTGTTTGCAACAGATTGCCGGTGTTTGCCTGGGATAGTCCATCCTGTTAGCAGGCACTGCTATGGAGGAGATATGTGGGTTGTGCTGACTCATGAAAACAGGTGCAAGTTGCGTCACTAGAGTAAGGAGTGGCTCACCTTAGGAGCAGGATTTAGGTTTTAGTGTGAGAACTTTTAAAGAAGAACCTTTAGAAGAAAGTTGGGGGAAAAATACGTGAGAGAGACTTGGAAGTCTGACACTCAATGAAATTATGGTTCTCTTGCTGCATGAGGGGCTTGTCCCAAATGAGATAGGTGCACAACTGTTAATACCACTATCTGAAGTGTCTTGGGAAAACATGCACTATAGCTGAAGATGGCAGTAGTTCCAAGAGGAGTTTTCTGGGGGGGGAGGGCTGACAGCTGTTCAAGAACTCACATGTACAGTTACTCCCTTGTTCCTCCTTTATAGATCTGCCTCATCTGTCCCTGTCCTAAACATACCAGTTTCAGTATTTTCTTTTCTCTCCTCTCATTTACCTCCTATTTCCTATCCTTCAAGCTTCCTTTTGTATCTATGGGCTTAATTCTGTTAAATCCAGCTTTGGCTTCTATTCTGCCTGTGCTTTGCACCTGCTACACAGCCCCAGCAAATTTGGCAACCAACCCTTGGGCACTCTAGAGAAAACAACTGTCTAGACCAGGCACCTTCTGCCTGATGCCCTGGATGTACCCCAGAGCTCCCAGGCATTAGTCTGTATTCAGAACAACATGTTGCTCTGCAAATGGTTCCTTTCTGCTCCCCTTCTACCTTCACAGAGTTATGTGCACCCAACTTCTCAGCAGGCACTAGACTAATGTTTATTAGTCTTTTGTGAAGGTCTGATGCAAAGGAAGATTGATAAAATCTTGTCCAGTGTCTTTGTGGACTCATAATTGCACCTGCCTCCTCCTAGTGAGCGAGGCAAATGGGAGTGAGGGAGCCCACAGAATAAATAGCACCTCCTGCAGATGTAGAAACAGTGCAAGCTAGAGGACAACAATGCAAAGGCCCTACAGAGCCTCTGGTATCTAGCAGAATTCAGGAAGGTGTGTTGCTCTTTTCTAAAATTATGAGAAATCAAATCTTGGTGTAAAGAGCCCTATGGCATAGGAAGGGCAGAGAAGCCTTAGTGCAAAGTCACAAGCCATTCTCATTCACAGTTAAAGCCCCTGTTGCCCTAAGCAAACACAGAGCCTGTCAGTGTCCTGCAGCTTACAGTACAGAGATGGGACCAAAATAGCTCCACGACTTTACAATGTGGCTAAAAATAGCTTGCAGGTCAGCTTTTTTCTTAAAGGTAGTGGTGACATCAGTGGGAGAGCACTCTTGCTGCTGTTCAGTGCAGGTAGAACAGGGTAAACAAAAACAGCAGCAGTTTAATTAGCTAAGCAGCCTTGAGTAAAGAGGTGATAAGGGGTGGGAAATGACTAAAGGAGGTGCAGCAAGAGAGATGGACAAAAACATCAAAGGCCTAGGCAGACCCTCTGCCACTGACCAAGGCACTTTGCACAGACAACTTGTCCCTTGGATTTTATTTCTATGATGTTTAAGAGGCATCAGTCTGCCCATTTCCATCTCTTTGTGGCCCATGTCAGGATGTGTCACTGGATGGCAGGCCAGCCAACAGCAGTGTGTTTCTTGTTCCTCATTTCCAGACAGTGAACACAACCCATGATATCAACTCCGGCCAGTGGCAGATCAGAGACTATGGCTGTGGCAATGTCAGGTGTGTTTTGCAGTAGCCATTCAACCAGAGTTGATCTTTTACAGTGCAGATGTGGAGAAGTCTGGATGGCCCTTAGTTCTAGGGGGATTTCAATTTGTTCTTGGGCCAAAAAAAAGGCTGTTTTTATGGGGTTGAACTGTCTGTTGTTGTAAAGCATTACATTTTACCAAAGGAGCAAAGCTGCTCACCATGATCCTCGGAGTTTTAGTTCTGGTGTGTATACTAAGTCTGGCCATGGAGATAAGTCTCAGCCAAGTTTGGAAGTTACATGCCTGATTTGAAATGTTATGGGAATCTAATGTAGGTTATGAGAGGTTTGTCATGCCTGCAGTCGCCTGTGTTGCTGAGGGAAGTGTACTGCAGCAGGCTGTGCTAGCGAGAATTTTCTATGTGCTGCAGGTTTCATGCCTAGTGATTTTTATGGTGCTGAAAGAGAGGAAGGAGGTGACAAAATTGTAAAAAATTGAGGCCAGGTCATTACTGTCAGATGAGGACAGAGTCCTGTAGTCAGTCAGATGTGACAGAACACACTTGCTGATGCTGCTACTGCTACCAGGAAGCTTGAGAGAAATGTGACTGAATCATAGCAGTGCGCATGTGCCTTTGGAGAAAGGAGGCTATCTGTAAGCTCTTGCAATGCTTTTCTCTGCCCAGCAACATCGTTGCTTCTTTTCCTTGCATTCTGCTTAAGCAGCTGTTCTGCATTTATGATCCGATCTATTCTTTGTATAGGGCCATCTTCACACTGAGCCATCTTCATTGTAACAGCAGTTATCTGAGGTGAAGGACTGACAGCACCTTAGGTTTGTTTTGAGTACGCACTATAAAAAGGGCAAAAGCACTATAGGTATTGTTCTCTTAGACTAGTGTGAGAGCCTTGTAGGACCAGCCCCAGTCTCCATCTATGCAAAATGGCTTCTGTTGCCTTGAAGGAGGGAGACTTCAGCCCAGTACATCTCCAAATTGACAAGTATAGAGAGAATTATGCGCAAGATCAGCTCGCTAAGGATTTCATTTGATGCACAGCTAAGCTGAGCTGAAAGTCAGCTGCCAATAAAAAACGAAGCCCTGCATCCCTAGCTGTGTGTTCTAGTGCATTTTGAAGCTACAGGCCATGTTGGTTGCAGACTGTAGTTAGAACAGGTTATAAGTAAAATCAACTCAATACCACTCCCATGACCATTTAGCACAGTCACTTCTGAGCACTGCAATACAGCTCTCACTACAGCCTGCTCCTTCCCTTCAGTGAGAGTTGGTCCCTGGTCTGCCCTGCCCAGCTTGCAAATGTAGCTCATCAGCCTCTGCTCCTTTGCAAATGAGCTGCGTAGGTAATGGCAGGAGGAGGAGGGAGCTCAGCAACCTGCCTATCCCAGCCAGTCGTAAAGGCTCCGTGCTTCTTAGGCTTCCTGGAGTTATTTGCCACGTGAATCGTGTGGGTATAAAACTTTGCTGTTTCCCTAAATGCTCTGCCTTTTGCAACAGGAGGTCATTTCCCAGTGGGGAAAACAGGCTGTTGATGTGGTAGGCAGTCAGCTTGTCGTTTGGATAAGATCCAGAGCCGATTAATTTGGGCGCAGCAGTGTGCTAACACAGGCAGAATGCACCCAGACTGGCTCCCATCTAGATAGCGCAGATCTCCCCACGCTGCTCCCTGCTGTCCCTGCAGTTCAGCCTGAGCACAGGTCCCTCTCCTTGCTTGTGCTGGCATGCCCACAGTAAACCATAATTTGCACCCAGTGCTGCTTGCCTGTGTCTCGATTGGTGGCAAACCCTCACAAAGCAAATAATGATTTGCCTGTCTGCACTGACTCAGCTATGCTGAAGGCAGGAATCGGAGCTAAATCTGATTCAGTAAAGTCTATAGGTAAAGAATAGCCTTCCATAGCAAATGTATGAGGCATTTTAAAGGAACTTGACTATGTCCCAGGCAGTGCACTGAAGTGAGCAATGCTGCATTAGGCAAGGAGCCATTAATCTCAACATCTGTAGCCCTGTGGTTGTAAGCACTGGGGGTTTTCTTCCCCTGCCTGCAATTACTAGATAGCAACTGGGAATCCAAAGGAATCTAGGCTATCTTTAGGAAGCAAGTACCTACTCTGTGCCTCCTCTCAGGAAGCAAGGTCCTTTATTACATCAAGGCAAGGGGCTCACGGATAAGGAGGAAGGGCAGGAAACCTGCCAGGCTTCACTTCTTTAGTGACTCTAAATATTTTCCATAGTCCTAGCACTGTGAGTCAGCATTTCTAGAGCCTAGACTTGTTTACAGCAGCAGTCAGTGAGATGGTACTAGGTAGGTGGGGTGTGGAGGTACGTGTGTGTCTAAAATGAGAACCCTTTGCCTGGGTGCAAGTGGGGAAGTTACCAACTGTATTTCTGAAATGGGACTAACAGGGAGCAAAGGACTGGATACCCTCAACGGTAACTGCAGTGGAGCCATTTGTAGGGTAAAGAGATTCCTAGTGTGAGTAAGGGCATCAGAACTTCACAAAGCTGTATATATTGTGCTTAGTGCACTTAAAATAAAAAATAAAAAAAAAAAAAAAAAAGGACTCTGCAAATATTTGAGATTATCAGTACAGTGGGATAAAGGTAACACTTCCTGCCTCGAGTGGTTGTGAATTCATTTTGCATTGGCCTGGCCAGACTGGCTGTGTGGCAGGAAGGCTCCCCAAACTGTACAGGTAACAGACCAACCACTGAGGTTTCTGTTCAGAGCCCATACCTGCATTGGAATAAGGAACATGAGCCATGGGATATCTTGTATCACCGCATGCACGCTTTTTGCCTACATCTGGCTGGGCAGCCTGGAAGGATCTCGTGGCAAAGGAACGCAACATCAAAAACAGTATGGGTTATTTTAGATCTGCAACCTCAGTTCTGCAAAGGTATTTATTTTGAAAATTCTAGTTTCCATAGCAATGTAGTGCTATTCTTTCTCATCTCTCTCCTATTACTCCAATCTTAGCAGCCATTAGATAAATTATCAGTGAGGCAAACCTTAGCATTTTTTTTATCTTGAGTGATTTTATATATGTTGATTCCTTAGTGAATCAGAGCCAGTTAGTCAAGGATTGACTCATATCCTTTCCTGGGGCCAACATGAGGTCTATTGCAGTGTAAAGATGATAATGAAGAATGAATATTATTAATTGGACTTGGTGTATGAATTCCTAGGCTACTTTCCAGTAGAGTGGGGGTCTTATATCTAGAATTCTGGTTCCATTCTAGATGAGTTGTTTATGTTATGTCTTTAGATTTTACTTGTGTTTCACTATAGCTTCATTAGGACATAATATTCTCATTCCATATGTGTAGTAAATAAATTCTTTTGTAAGGGTTGCTGTGTACTGCTATTCAGCTGCTGTTTTCCACCCCAGAGGTGACTTCTAGACACAGTTCCCCTTCCCATTGTTAACAGAGCCAGCACTTCATTTATTCTTCTCTTTCAATATGTACAAAAAAGAAGCAGTTAAGAAAACACAGCAAGCTCTTCTTTTTTTCTTCTTTTTTTGCTTTTACTTTTTTCTTTTTTTTCTTTTTTTTTTTTTTTTTGTTTCCTGGTGCATCTTGTCTTCCTGGTCAAGGAACTACTAGTCTTGCCAGAATGGTTGTGCAGGTTGGAATGTAAAAATCCCAGATTTAACCCTGCAGCAATGATGCATGCAAAAAGCAAAGATGTAGAGATGATTTATTCTGATGGTGTAGTTTGCCTTTTAAGGAGATGGTTTAGTGAGTTCTTTTGCCTATATGAACTGTATCTCCACCTGGGGAGCTGTGCCAAAATAGCTGTTCAACAAACCCTTTGCTGCGAACAATAGCCTTTGTCCTGTAATTCACTCCTCATCAGTAGGTAAGCAGTGAAGTAAAGAAACTGCGTGGGAGAACAAGAGTGGTATCATGGACCAGATTCCAAGATAAGGAAGTGGGGCTAAAGATGACGCAAGAGTTAGCCTTCGACTGTCTTCTGCAGTGTTGTCACTTAGTAACTAAAATACCTGAATTTTATAAATTGGAGCATAGATCCATTAAGTTGAGGATTCAAGAACCCCACTATGGAGTCTAGATATCTAACAGGCATCTGCTGCACAGTGACCATTGCTTGCCTTGCCAGTCATTACTGGTCTCTGGTGCCTTGCGTTTTCCTCCCTGTCTAGCTAGAGCCATCAGCTGTCTTGTTTATATTCAGTTCGTGAGTTCTTTGGAGTAGATGGGTATTTATGAGTAAATTCTGTGCTTCTCTTTGAGCTCTCCAGGTGCTGGCTACCTAGCAGAAATCTCCTCTTAAATCCTAAGAGGTAGACGCTCACTTGTGCCCTGAAGAATTATAGATAATAATCCTTCTAAAACTTTTATTTTAGATGTTAAATATTTACTTTTAGCTGAATTATGCCTCTCCTTTGAGAATACTAATACTACCTTGCTCTTCACATGTCAGTGAATTCATATATATTTTATGCAAAGCATTAACATGTGGTTGCTTATCTTTTAATTTACTTTTTTTTTTCCCCCTTCATGTTCTTGTGTTCCTATGTTTTGAGATAAGGTGAACAAAAGTTCTCAAACTGCTATCTCTAGGCCATGCATTCTGTAATACCTTCACTGTGGACTTTTGTTATTCACTCCCTCAGAGGAGAATGGTCCCAGTCTTTTTAATTTTCCTTCAGACAAGGGCTCTTCTCAATCCCTAATCTTGTAGTCAACCATCATTGTCCTGTGTCACATAATGAAACAGCCATCGTAGTAATAACTCAAATAATAACCCTTACAGGGTCAATGTTCTGCCAGTGCTGAGCACTGTTAGGTTAGAGACCCTGAGTCCAAGCACAAGTATTGAAGTCCCTGTGGGCCAGATGCAGATGTACCCAATACATAATTTAAAAATAATAATTAAAAAATCTCTGTTTCAAAATAATAGATATTTGGTATCCAAGAGGAATGAGAACAAAATGCAACTAGCGACCATGTGACTGTTGTGTTGTATAACAAGATAAAAAGTGCTTGGGATTTATGGATTGAGCTTTTTCTCATTTGTCTTCCAGAGGTCAAAGTCTGCTGCAAACTGTGACTGATACAATCTCCCATGTAAGTCAGGCTAGACTGCCTGTGTGTCAGGTCCTAACAGCAGGCAGTTTTTGCAAGAGCACCTTGCAAGGTGTTTGTGCAGATTTCTCTGTGGTCCATGTGATGATCCTAGGAAGCAGGAGGAGATCCAGAACTGTCTGAAAGCCCAGAGCCAGGATTCTTTGAAATCCTAGACAAGTAATAATGAGAGAATTGGCTCAGGCCAACCTGCTAGCCTGCCTCCCGTGCTGCTGCTTGTATGTGTCCAAGAAGCTGCCTCCAGTTTATATAATTGCACTCCAGTAAACAATTTTTCATGCAGATACAGGCAGCAGATGTTACCCATGCCTGTGTGAACACTTCAATGTGTTTACAACAGGGGACGTTCCTCAGATCTAGTCCTATTAAACAATGGATGTAGTCACCAGAAGGAGGTCCCACTGGTTACAGCCATTCTGTTACAGCTTGCTCAAAACACTTTGAAGGGTGGTCACACCATCCCTCTTTGGGCACTCCAGGGGATTGACTCGCAAATATGAGCAAAATAAAATTAGATGGTTTAAGTGGTGGCAATCCCAGCTGTGTCCCCACTGCCCAATTCCCAGAAGAGGTCATCCCTGCAGCAGGGTTGGCTGTAGAAAGCAACTCCTGAGTTGCTGTAGTGACAGCCCATTCTTAAGGGTATTAATACTTGTCTAGCTCCTCTGTGAAACAGTTCGGGAAGCTTAACCAGCACAAAAATGTGCACTTTTTCATCGGAAGAATTGTCTTTTAGTTTAATTTTGCAAACAGGCTCAGAGAAGCACCAGCGCTGCTGCTAGAACAGGGCAGAGGCAAGCAGGCATAGGGAGAGAGACGACTTTCCCTTTTGGGAGCAGCTAGCTGTTACGTCAGTTTTGCTGCCTCACAGAACTATGCCCTATGGTTATTTTTGGTGCTGGCCTGCCTTAATTTTCTGGAGAGTGAATGAAGGATTAACGTTGTGTGCTTATGGCATCTGGAAGTTAAGTTTTTAGAAGAAAAAAATCTTAACTCAGCATGTGCTATTAGGTGGAAATGCTTAAATTGTTAGGGATGGGAAAGATAAGTGTCTTTGGTATCCATTCCTACAATTCAGTCGGGGGTTAAATCCTTTCTTTTTTTTTTTCTTTTTTTTTTTTCTGCTTTTTAAGACCTCTAACCCAAAGTCTACTATCAAGCTGTCTCTAGAGAGAGAAGTCTTTAAAGAGACCAGCTTTGTACCTATAAATAATGTACACAGCAGAGTACAAAAATGGAGTCAAGGAGAGGCTCCACCTTACCTGAATGTAATTGCGAAGGCTGGTATTGTGAGCTCCATGAGGATAGCTGTACCCCTGGTGAAGCAGAAGGCTGCAAGAAGCACTGTCACCCCTGTCATCCATCTTGACTAAACTACTTCTGGGATCTGAGTCTTGCTCCAACATTGAACATCAAACGGTAAATCGTGACTGCATTGTACTGAAATACATTAGATTTCAGAGGCTAAATGTGGCAAGGTTTTGAGTAGTACGGTTAGAAACATACTTGGAACTAAACATCTGCTTGAGTGCTTTGTTAGGTTGGATGTGTTAGAATATAGAGAATTTAGCAAGTCTGAACGCTTGCTATAAATGAAAACAGTGGTAAAAAAAATGTAAATAAATGCCACACATACTTTGTATAAGAGCCCTTCCCAGTATCTATAAATGTGGTGATTTTGATGTTTCCCAATTTTGAGTTTTAAACAGGAGACAGACACAAGAAATATTACAAAGCCAGCATTTTTCTTTTCATGGATTAATTTTATAGTTTCAGTTTTAACTTACCTGAAAACACTGAATGGAAATTAAATGTAGTGTCTCAAAGAGGATTGCCTTTGAAAGGAAATTATTTGTTCTTAGAAAATCACTAGAATAGCTTCTCAGTTTAACTGCGTTTTCATAGGAATTCAAAACTCATCTTGGGTCAGACCCTCCAGGAAAACTTTCTCGTGATTTCTGTAGCAGTTGATTCATTCCTTGCTGCCTTCATTTTGCAGCTTTAAATGGCAGGTTCTCTGAAAAGCCATCTACTTCAAAGCTTTATAAAATAAAGCTTTGACTAAATTACCGAGTTAGAAATTATGATGGCTGTGCCCAACTTTGTGCCTGGACGTGGGAATGCTTGGCACTGGGTGTGGAATTCCAAGGAAAATTACCTCTTTCCTTTGCATGAGACCCTGCTGGCTTGCCAAACTCAAAAGAGCAGCAAGAAGGAAAACTCCTGCAGATGAGGAGGCACGGAAATCTCCAGTTTCCCTTTTCCACAGAGAACACATCCCAAACAACTGCTGAATATTAATACGCAGCGTAACTGGTGCAACGCTGTGCTAATGATGGGATTAATATAAAGTATAGCTTTTGAAGACTACATGTTCCAGCATGGCAGGTAGGAGAAACCAGGCCACAGTGCAGTGCTGCATGCTGGAACTTGTAGTACCTTTAAAATGCATCTCTGCATTAAGCAGGGCGGTGACCCGCCTTGCAGACACATATGCAGTTAGCCACCTCATGATGTGGGATGCCTACAGTGCGATGCCTGTGCTTCATTTACTAGGTGCGTTACTAAAGGTGATGGGCCCCAGGCTGTGTGGGTTTTAGATTTTTATTTTTTTTAATCGGTTTTTGCAAGCTTCATATAATACTGACAACATGACACTTCTAAGCAGCAAAACTGTTGCTTTGTCTTTCAGGAAGAGACAACCCGCTGTCCTCTGTATTTAGATTTCTGGTATATGTGCGTGCAGAGCTGATTTGTCCATAATTGTTTGCTTTCTTCAGAGTCTTTTGAAGTTTATGTGTTCAAGCCAGTCCCTTATATTAAATTCTTCCAAGCCACCAATAAAATGTCAACTGTGATTAAAGCCTGACTCCTCATTTTAAGACTTGTCTCCTAAGCAATGTGAGGTCACTCTGTGAGTCAGCGTTTGAAAGGACCGTTATTCCTGAGAGCATGGGTAAAGCCCAAAGTTATTAGTTGCTTGCTTAAATGGTTTTGCTGCATCTTAAATTGCTTTGCATTGTACTGAAAGAAGTGTAAACTGTGGGGCCAGTTTGGCACAGAACTCATATTTCAGGTACGTCAAATCTTGAAAAAAATCCTCTATATTAATGTAGAAGTTGGTATTTCTGGTAGGAAAAGTTCTACCTCCTATGTATTAAAGAGGAGGGTGGAGTGGGAAGCTGTGCTTGAGGCATAAACTTTCAACTATGTTCTGTTGAAATAAAACTTGGGAACTGTAAAATCTCTGGGCAAGGGCTCTGTCTTTTGTACAGTGCCCAGCAGAACAGAGCCAAAGGCTGATAGGGCTTTCTGGACTTCATTAATTTTGTTTACTTTATTAAAAAGCTAAAAAAAATATAGCAGGGCATTAAAGCTGCAAGTGGATGCCCTGAGAAGCAAGGAAATACTATTTTTAAGATAGTCTATGCAGCCTGTTTATTCTTTTTGTGCATGTTAATTATAACAGTCTTTAATTACATGATCACATTTTCTTCTGTCACTCTTCCTCCCTGATTGATGCGGTCCACACTGTGAGTATTTGGAGGCAATTAATCACGCCGGAGCAGTGAATAACTTGGAGCAGGACTCTGCCTCTGACTCCAGCTTATCTGTGTCAATCTCAGGTCTCCCCATCCCTCTCTCTGCCCTTTTCCTACCCTCCTGATTAACTCCTGCCTCGATTCCTCACTGCTCTGCATTCAAACCAAACCCCTTTGTCTCTGTGCTGCCTGGCTGTCCGTGGAGAACCCTTGGGTCTGTTTGCGCTGTTTTGGTGTTGAGGAGGCAACCTGAGGGGAAAGTCCTGCTGGCCTTTTCCTCCTGCGGTGCAGCGTGCTCAGGCCTAGAAGCAGGTGTTCAGCTCATTTAGCTGCCAAACACCCCACTGAACATGCCGCAGTGGGGATTATTGGAGGTTTGAAATGGTATGAAATCTGTTAGGAATTTTGACAAGTTTCAGGTCGTCTCCCCCATCCACTCTCAGGCATTCCAGCCACCCGACTGTGATTTTTTTCGGTGAGCACCGGTCAAGGTCTCCAGCGCTTCTCTCGGAAGCGGGCGGGAGTATTGGTCGGAACCTACTTTTCCCTCACCAGAGCTGGTACTGCAGACGTACCGCGCTCGGCCGAGAGCGGCCGGGCCGGGGCCGGGGCGCGCCGCGGACTCTGTCCCGGGCTGCGCTGCTGCCGGGCGGTCTGCGGGTGGAGCCCGGGAGCAGAGCGGGACTCCGGCTCCTGCGGGAGCCTCTGCAGCTCAACCTCGGCGTCTTTCCGAGGCTGCTGCTCCCCCGTTCTCCGTGACTGCGGCCGGAAACCCGGCAGTTTACGGTGTTCCCGCTTGACGGCCCCCTGACCCACTCCCCTCCAGTCAGCCCTCTCGGGCGCCGTTCCAGTGACCCCTGCCTCGGCAGCGGGGCGCGGTTTATCGGCTCGCTTACGGTACAAGCGAGGCCGTGCCGCATCCCGAGCCGCCCTCCTCCTTCCCCGGTGATCCTGCAGCAAAACCCTGCCGGGGCCGCAGGCCGCTCCTCTCCCGAGGAGGCGAGGCTGCGGCGCCGGGTTACGAAACACCCCGCTTTCTGTGGAAGCGAAGGCGCGGGGCTGCTCGCCAGGCTGCCAGGCCTGACTCAGCGGCGGGGGAAGGGGAAGGAGACGGCTTCGGGCTTCGGCCTGGCCCCTTTTTCCGCCTCGACCGCCTTTGCACGGGGACGGCGAAGCCCACCCGCCCCAAGGCGGCCCCGTCCTAACCGGCAGCGCGGCCTCACCTGCCG
>NW_010972831.1:4272095-4293385 GCF_000737465.1 Haliaeetus leucocephalus | reverse complement strand
TCGGAGCCCCCATCTCGCTCCCGGCGTGGAGTGGGGGGGCTGCCCGGCTGCTGTATCTTAAAAAAAAAATTAAAAAAAAAAAAAAAATATCCCATTCGGGGGCTTGTGGGGGTTCAAAGCAAGTGCGTGATTACAAGAGCAGCCAGAATGCCGCGTACGTTTATTTTATTTTTTTTTTTTTTTCCCTTGGAATTTTCATTTACATAATCAGGCGGGAGATGGGAAGGGGCCTGGCTTGCATCAGGAGTAGGGTTGGTAGTGCCCCCGTGGACAGCCTCTGGACCTGATCAGGCATACGCTAAAATAAGTTACTGAGCAAAAATAAGTTGAGTAGTCATTTCACTGGTTGCAGGGTGCCCGGGGTTTTAATATGCCCTTATTCTGACACCCCTCCCTTTCCAGCTATGAAATGATTTGTGAGGTTGCCAAATACTCTTCACCTGTTCACTTCCACATACCTTTTTTTTTTTTTTTTTTTTTTTCCTTCCTCCACTAAATTTTGGTTGCTGCACCTCTGTGTCCAGGCCGTGGCCAGCTGTGCCAAATGTTGATTTGGAGAAAACTCAGGCAGCTGAGTTGTGAATACTTGAAAATTGGAACTAGAAACTGCTGACACACTGACTTACTGAAACGGATTTTGTTCTTCATTTTGTTCTTTCTCTCCTCATCTGCGATGGTCTTATGACCACTCATTGTTTTGTTTCATTAACAAGTGGTGTCAGGAGTCTTGAGTCATACAAGGTCAGCTATAACACGTTGCTCTTGAGAAGGCTTCCTCTGCATGTCATTCTGAAATACTTAATTTTTAGGCCTTGACTCAGCCAAGAATCCCATCCTATCAGTTTTCTCTGGGATGAAGTACTCATGGTTAATATTCTTAACAGCGTATTTGAAAGTTATAGTGGAAGTTGTGGTGGTTACAAATACTTGCGTGTAGTAAAATCCTTTTTGATCCCTTTCGGCAAACTCAGTTGTGGAATTTCTGTAAAGATTCCTACAAGGATTCTTGTGTTCCCGACTTGCGCAGAACTTGAGCAGTTACATCTGCCAGACATCTGAGGCTCCAGGATGTGAGGATAACAGTGATTTTTAGTATAGCAGTTAATTTCAACAATATCGGTAACAACAAAAACATTCCTTTTCAAGCTGGAGTTTTGCCCGCTCTCGTTCTTGGGGGACTCCGTGCACTGTGCTGACTTTGTGCCACCGTGGCTGCAGATGAAGCCTTAGGTGGGTCAGTTGTTGCAGGAGATGTAAGGCTTTCCACCCTCGGGAAGGAGGACGCATGAGTCAGAGGAGGAGTGAGGCTAGCGTTCTTCCCGGAGGAGCGGGTGCAGTAGGAGGGAGTCCCTCTGCTCGCTCCACAGCTGGAGTGTATTTGTTGAGCTGGGTACAGCATGCTCTTCCCATCTCTCAGTGGGCCTTCAAGGCTTCTCTTGGGGCGTTGTAGGCAGGGTCCTCAAAAGCAATGGGTCTCTGGCCAGAGATTTAAAAAAAAAAAAAAAATGTTGAGGAAGATGAGGTGGTTCGGTCTGGACTGTCCTGGGCTTCCAGCTTCAGTGGAATTGCACTTAAATTGCAGTCTTGCTTCACTTCAGAACCGTAAGGCCTAGAAATGAACTTGAGAAATAAAAAGGAAAGCTGAGTGTGCAGCATAACCTCAGGGTTTGATGAGTTGGAGCCCTCAGCAAGTACTGTACTGCTCAGGTCTCAAGCTAGTGCTGGGTCTCCCAGGAACTCTGAAGTACGGAAGTTTCTCAGTGGGCAGGAGGCCATTTGCCAGTGGTGGTGGAAGGGTGCTTGCAGGAATGCATTTCTTCCCAGTTTTATCACCTTTCCAAAGCTAAAGAGCACGTGTAGGGAGGTGTTGGTTACTATTTTGAAATGAAGTGAGGAAATGCAATTTCCAACTGGACTAGTGCATGTCCTTTTGGAAAATGGCTTTTTTTTTCTTTTCCCCTTCACTAGAGATGGCGTTTGGGAAGAGGGTGGGAAGGAGGGCTGCTGGTGTTGCAGGCCTGGGAGCTGATGGAGATGATAGGGGTTGGCCCTCGTTCACAGTATGGATTCTGAACTTCAACAAATCTTGTAACAAAGGCAGCAGATCCCTCTGTCTTGAAGCATCCTGGGAATTAATTTTCTTTCCTCTGTGTGACCTGGAAATAGTAGCTGATGAAATAGTTCCCCAGCTTGCCAGTGATCTTTAGTACAGTATATTTTCCTTACATAGTATCTGCATATACTTTTGCTTTGTTTTGTTATCTGTACATCACAGTGTTGTATGTGAGAGTCAGTGGCAGCTGGTACTTTCTCCTTAACCCTTCTTGCTGTGGCTTCCAGCAAATAAGCATGTGCTTTTGTATGTCAGACACTAGATGTTTTCCTATTTTAAAGTGTCTGCTTGAGGAAACTGGATATGTTTGGGACTGATTACAGCTTTCTGCAATCAGAAGTTTAACATTTCACATTCTAATTCTTGCCTTTTGTTGCTTTTGGCTTTCTTCTAGGCTACGGAGAGCTAAATGGTAACGCAGGAGAAAGAGAAGTGTCATTAAAGGGCCTGTGCTCTGATGAAACCACCACCCCAGGATCCAGGGTACCCAATGGCAGCCAGCAGCTCGTAGACACCAACGTGACCCCAAAGCAGACTGTGAAGGCCAGTGCTTTGGGGAAAGCTGGAATCAAACCCAAGAACTTCATTCAGAAAAATAGCATGGACAAAAAGAATGAGAAGTCCTATGAAAATAAACTTAGAGAAAGCCAGTCCTCAGACAAGCCAGAAGGAGTGTCTATTCCAAATGGTGTGGTAACCAATAATTCTAGCTACATCACAAATGGCTACGTAGGCAAAGGGGCCGATAACGATGGTAGCGGCTCTGAGAGTGGATATACTACGCCTAAAAAACGGAAAGGCAGGCGCAACAGTGCCAAGGGTTGTGAGAACTTGAATCTAGTACAGGACAAAATAATGCAACAGGAGGTCAGTGCACCAACCTTAAAACAGGAACTTGAGAGTTTCAAGCCTGATTATAGTGAACAAAAGGGGAACCGAATTGAAAATACTAAGCCTGTTTGGAAATACGAGGCTGGGGCTGGTGGAGCAGGCCGGGGAAAGCCTGGGCTTGGGGATGTACAGCGAAAAAACTCTGATGCCAAACCTGGGATTAGCAGCAAGAAGTTTGATGACCGGCCCAAAGGGAAACATGCCTCGTCGGCTACATCTAAAGAGGACTCATGGACCTTATTTAAACCACCCCCAGTTTTTCCAGTGGACAATAGCAGTGCTAAAATTGTTCCCAAAATAAGTTATGCAAGTAAAGTTAAAGAAAACCTCAACAAAGCAGCTCAAACCCCATCCACGTCGTCGTCGTCATCTTCGTCATCTGCCGGGGAAACTCAGGCCCAAACATCAAGTCGACTGTCCCAAGTCCCCATGTCTGCTATGAAATCTGTGACTTCTGCTAGCTTCTCGAATGGGCCAATTCTAGCAGGGACTGATGGAAGTGTGTATTCTCCAGGGACCCAGCCACTGCTCTCAACTGCTGCTAGTACTGTACCATCAACCTCCTCTGAGTCAGTACCCCAGGACATGAGTACAACTTCAACAGCTCTCGAACAAAAGAAATCTAGCCTTTTTATCTACCCTTCAAATATGCAAACTGTGCTTCTGGGTACAGCGCAAGTCGATTTCCCATCGCAGACGAATCAGCAGAACCTGGGAGATATCTTCCAGAATCAGTGGGGCTTGTCCTTCATAAACGAGCCCAGCGCTGGACCCGAAACTGTTGTGGGGAAATCTGCGGATAATCAGTTAATGGAAGTGACATTTCAAGGGGAATATCCTGCCACTTTGGTTTCACAGTGTGCTGAAATCATTCCCTCAGGAACTGAACAACCTGTGTTTCCTAAGGCTTATGAGCTGGATAAACGGACTAGCCCTCAAATTCTTAGTGCTATTCTTAAGCCTGGGACTGCTGTTGAGGGTGGTGTCTTAGCTTTGGAGTCGCATCACACAGGTGACCTACAAAAGGCAGACACCGGTAGCCAAGGTGCTTTAGTGTTTCTTTCAAAAGACTATGAAATAGAGAATCCTCTGGCCTCTCCTACGAACAATTTGCTAGCCTCCGCCAAAGAACAGAGGTACCAGAGAGGCCTAGAAAGGAAAGATAGCTGGGGTTCTTTTGACCTGAGGGCTGCTATTATGTATCACACTAAAGGTAATGGCTTAACTTGCTGCCTTGGGCATTCTCTCTTTTTTTCTTTTTTTTTTTAATTTTATTTTTTCAAGTGCAATATGCTAACATGGTATATTCCTTACAGCAATTCTGATTGTTTTAAAAATGAGCTTTTTGCTTGCATAGCTCTAATGGCAATAAGGATTTGCAAAGCTATTCAAATGATTGTTTAATTAACGTTAAGAGGTATTTGTTGCCCTATTCCTGTGGACAAGCGTAAGTGATGTTGATAGGGATGATACTTAGCTAGTGTGTTTTACATTTTAATTCCTGTGGAACGAGCAGGTCCTCTTAAGCTTCTTGGCAATGGAAGGAGTTAAATGTGTAGGTTCACCTGCTCTCTTCCAGCTTTACCAGGTGATATTCTGTCACTGAAAAGGCTTCATAGTCTGTACTCGCACGTCTACCACCAAAGTGTTGTGGCTTCTCCCCAGGCAGATCAGGCCATGAAATCATGGCTTTGAAGGAAGAAAAAAAATTATTCCTACGGCGTTTCATGGTGTGATCTAATTTATTTTTTTAAGCGAATCACACACACACACACACACACGCTTTTCCCCTGCCCTTCTTGAGTATTATGGCAATGGCAAGACAAATCTTTGCTTATCAATTCTTCTATAAGCTGCAGATTGAATTTTCTCCTTGTCTTTGTAAGCCAAATCTTTCAAATTATTTTATTGCTTTCATGGAGTCCTTTGTAGTCCAGCTCCTTTTTTTCCTGTTTTTTGGAGACTGAAATGATTCAAACCCAATAGAGACACTTTAAACTGGGAACGAAGAGAGGGAAGCCTGTGGGATGGCTTGCTTTCTGCTTTATCCTCAGCCCCAGGAGCTCCAAGGTCTTTTGGCAGTTCTTGGCTTTTGGTCCCAGCTCGGCATTAACACGAGTGGTTGCGTGTTCCCTTTTGGCACGGTGTTACTTACCTACCCTTGACGAACACGGGCAGTTCCTTTTTTATTTGCCCCTGCTTCCCTCTCCTGCATCCCCCTACCCTGAAGGGAAAAAGGTGGTCATCCATTTTTTGTTTACTGTTCCACATACATACATGGACAATGTGTTGCTCCCCTCTGCAGAGGGGTTGGTATTGGCAAATTTGCTGTGTTTTGACCTACTGCAAAGTTCTTATATTACCTGTTCACAAACTCTCTGTCTAGCATACAGAAACTTAGCTGCCTTCCTTTAGTAATAGCAAGCCCAGTCATTTAAAAATAATAACTCCAAATATTTTTTCCAGGTCATCTTACTCTCATGATGTTAACATTTTAAGCTCTAGTATTCTTGAGAACAGTGTTCATCTATTGATTTTATCTGGGTCCTCTACCCTCTGCTCAGTCTATTCCAGTATTAAAGCAAGCTTTCCATTTTCATTTCTTGTGTCTGCCTGCAGGCTAAATCCCAGTTTCCCATCAGAAAACGGGGGTACCGCAAAGTATAGCATGGTGTAGAAGGGATGTCCTAGGCAATCCTTTTCTTAAGTTTGTAGATTTTCCCAACGCATAAGTTTGTCTCTTTTTGTTTTTGTCAGCCTGAACTTTCTTGTAGAAAAGCAACTCTGTACATACAGCCTCAGCAAGACTCATCAGCTCTCCTTTTCTCACTAGCTGTGTGAAAGACAGACCCCAGTAAAACAATAGTAACAACAGGAAAATAAAGAACACTCCCTTCCCATGTCCTCTTAAGGAGGTGTTAACTTCAAAGTCTGGCTGCGTTTAGTTCTTCTAAACACAGGAGTTAATTCCATTCAATGGCAAGAATGGACACCTAAAGCACTCCTTAAAATACTGATTTCTGCTCTTTCCATGCTTCTGCATGTGAATGGTCTCGCTTTGAGCATCCAGAGCAAGCGCCCTTGTGATGCCCTGGGGAAACAGGTTCCTGCCCCACCGCTCCTCTGTGCCGATTTATTTTTCAAGCTCTATCTGTGCCAACTTCAAGGTGTTACTTAGAGGTAAAAGACGATGGATGTTTCTAATGGGTGTTCTCATTAATGCAGTGGTAGGGGTGCTCCACAGCTTGAGCTTGTCTTTCTCCTACTTAGTCTTCAGATGCTGTTGCTGGTTTACAGAGCAGGAGATCAGTCCAGGTCTTAGTACAGACTTCTGTGATGATGTTGGGTGTTGCATTTCTGTGCGTGTTCGAGTCTGTTGGGGTGAGTTGGGTTAAGGGGTATTGGGAGGAATGGTGCTTTCCTCTGCCCCATGCAGGTGGAAAATGCTGTCCTGTCCTCACGGCTGTGAACCACGGGTGAGCTCCTGTGGCACAGTGTGCTGCAAAACATCTAGAAAATGGAGCTGCCAGGGTGTGTTTGCAGGACAGCAGTGCGAGGGTTAATTCCCACACCATTCTCTCCGTTTATCTTGGGCTGTTCTCCTGAGGTCCTACTCCTAGCCGACCAGTTCCTCTGCAATAGGAAAGGAAAAATTTCACTTGCTTATTTTTCACAAGCTGCCTTCCCCTCCTCCCTGCTCAGAAGAGCGTTTGGGTTTGCCTGGGCTGGTGTTAGGGTGTCCCGGGCAGTTGGATCCTCAGATTGTTTGGTTTTGATTTCGAGAGGAGGGTGAACTTCTCCCTCTTCAGATTGATCTGTTTGCTTTTGAGCAAAGTCTCGATAGTTTGATCTTCAAATCTGCCCTGCCTCTGGGGTTATGGACACAAAGAGAAACAATTGTGGGGCAAGGACAGGGGTGAACCTGGAGCACTGGTGGGGTCCTGGTGCATTCCCTACCTTGAGCTCCCCCATGTAGTTCAGTGCAAGCTACCTGTGGTGCGAGGATGAAGCTTTGGGTATTGCAGTGAGGAATGGGCTCTAGCATGAGTGGTTGCAGTGCTTCGACCTGTCTGTCACAAGCTTGCACCCTTTTTTGCACTGTTTCTGTAGCTGTGATCAGGTTATTTGGATCCTCATCTTGGACTGTAAATAGGCTGTGGGAAAGCCTCCAGCTTACTCAGTAGCTTTGTTCCAGCAAACCAGGCTTTCCTGTGCGTGGTTTGTCCAGTGACTGCAAAGGGTGTTATAGGTTGTAATTGCTTCACAGCTTCCCTGGGAAAGCATGGATGGAGGAGGTAACGCGCAGGGTGTGCTGGCTCTGGTACAGTAATCCTCTTTAAACCACCACAGCACCCTGCGTGCTGGCAAGGCTGTGCTGGGGTGTAAGGCTGGGTGGCTGCAGAGCAGAGTGAGGTCTTGGTGAAAGAAGCTGTGCTCGTTTGCATGTGCCCAGATTGCTATTTCCCCAGAAGTCAGGGTACTGGGAATGTGCTGGCAAGGCTGATGATGCACCCTCCTGTTCCTCTCTTCGATACTTTTTGTGCTGGTTTCCTCTGTGCCCCTGCTCTGTGCCTTGCTTTTTTTTTTTTTTTTTTTTTAAAGGGTAGAAAGACTCTCTTGGATCATCTGATCTGTTTGACTGTAAAACAGGATCCTTCAACGTGGCTGCTTTCATTGACAGCACGTGCCACTCGGTGTTTGTGACAGTGCCTTGAAACACTCGCAGGTGACATACCTGATTAGCAAGGTAGATCTGATGTAGTCGCGCACTGGTGGGCCTACTGTTTATGTGGTTGGAGGCAGGGACCGTAGCTTAGTATGGGAGGCTGGAAGGACCAGGAAGAGGCGACAATCTCGCTTAGAGACATCTGTCCCTATCACTTAAAACTGAACCTCTGCTTGAGAGTGGCGTTGCCAAAATCCTCATTTTTTTTGAGGTAAGACTGGTCCTCACAGATTTTTTTTTTTTTTGGTCCTTCAGAAGAGGAGGCTGGGTGTATCTTGGCTCTACTTCGATGGAAATCAGTATCTTCTTACTGCTTTAGTCCTCCTTTTAAAGATAGCTGGATGAAATGTTTCATATCGGAATAATTCCATTGTGTTTGGGCAGTTGTGGTCTTCCAGGCCAGGTTTTCTGTCACTTACACTGGGCTGTATATGGCAAGCTTTGTGGTGGGAAGCTCAGTAGTTTGCTTGTCCTTAGCTAAAAAGCAAATAATCGAGGTCTCCAGTTCAGCTGCACAGTAGCAAAGACCACATAGGTGGAGGAGAGGAAACTGCAGTGTTTCCTTCTTCTGTCTTGCCCCTAAGTTTCTGCCTGTGCTGCTGCTTTGTTCCTTCTCAGCATCTCGGTTGCGCCAGTATCTCTGCTTGCGTGAAGAAGCAGAAGAGCAGCATGGAAAATAGAGCAAGGCAGCGTGGGCCAGCCAGGAGTGGCATTCGCCGGAATGGTGAACTGGGTCAGAAGAAATAGCAGAGCTGTGAATTCAGCAATTTTCATCCTTTACATTAGGAGAGGAAAAAAAAAAAAGCCTTGGTTTCCCATCCCCCATGGTGGGAAGGGGTTAGATCTCAGTCTGTTGCTTATGGTCTTGTGGGGCAAAAGCTGATTTAATTCTCCTTCAAGTCTCTGCTTTTTCCAGTTGTCAGGATGAGTACAGCATATTTGGTACAGCGGTAGGTCTCCACAGCATTGAATTTTTAGTCTTTGCTTTGTTTCCAGGGCAATTTCCTAACTTAATCGTTGTGTCCTGCAGTTAGAAGCAGAAAAATAAGATGAGGATGGTCCCTCTTTGATACCTTTTTTTTTTTTTAGCACTTCATTTTAGGGACAATTGTCAGTTTATATGTTAGATTTATTAGAACAAAGAACTAGTACTGTGGCATTGTGCAGACACTTCTGCTTGCAGGGGCAGCCTCTCTAGCAAGGAAAATGTGTGTAAAAGTGCCTGTCTTAACAAGTTATCACAGAAAGACTTTTTTCCCCTCCAAGGTTATGTACCAGTCCTGCTATAAAGTTTATTGACCTATGAGGAATCTCAGCACAATTCACCAGAGTGTTCCTGACATCAAAGCCTTCCTCCACTGACCCTTTGTTTCGATGACAGTCCCCAGAAAAAAATGGTTTCTCTCCCTAGAGCTCTTTAGGTGGATGCGGCTGGGGCTGTTTGCCCCAGGCAGTTCCTCAGCAAACGGTGAGCCAGAGGGCTGTGGAGAGGCTGGCTAATTGTAAAAAATTCTGGAAAACCTGAGGTTGGAAGGGGCACAGGAGGTGACCTAGTTCTGCCCCGGCTCAGAGCAGGGCTGGCTTTGACTCCGCGTTGTGCAAGGGTTTGTTGATGGCATTTTCTCCAGCTGGGTTGGAGTCCGCTGAGAAGGAAGCATGCCATTTCCCTGGCCATGTGTCCTGTTTTGGGAATGGTGGCTCCTGTCGTCAGGTCTTGACCACCTTCTGCTTTGGAAAAAGGCAGTACTAGGTTTTGGGTCAGTATCTGAGAGAGGTGGACTAATGGTGAAGATATCCCTTTTCCCATGCAGGGGTGAGCAATTGTAAGAATCCTTGCTTGAACTCGCCCTGGAAGCTTTATCTAGGGGAAATGGGCTCAAGAAAAGAGTTCCTTGAGCCCAAGGAAGGAGGGCTGAAAGCAGCCTTGGGGCCTCTTACATGACCAGCTCATGGGGGCTGCCTTTTCTTCCAGCCTGCATCCCTGTGCTTACTGCTCCGGTTAGCTGGAGCCAGGCGTTAACGCAGTGGTGGCTCTGCTGAGCTGCCTGTCCACCAGGTTGGTAACTGAGGTCTGTCCAGCCACTGTTACAGTGGTCATGGCACTTGTCACAGCATCTTGTGATGGTCATAGGTGACCACAGCCCTTAACTGATCCAGAACTGGGAGGTAAACTCACTCTAATAATATTATCCAGTAAAGCAGAATAAATCACAAAATTCCATCTTAAGATTGAAGGCAAACCTTTCTTTTCCTAGTTTTCTGTTGCAGTTAGCCCAAGACTTATTTTTTGTTTTCCTCTGTGAAGTTGTTTCAGTTGGTAAATGTGCTTAACCTGTGCTATCCCATATCCATGTGCTGCTGGCCAGGTAGAGGGGAGGACCTTGCTCTTGCTCTTCTGATGGCAGATGATATTCAGTAACAATTGATATCGCATCCAGTTTACTGATGGTTTTTGTTTTTGTAGCTTTGTCAGGCTGTGCATCTGCCAGCCAACGTGTCCAGGTGTTTGGGATTTACAGGACACTTAACACCACCTTCTCTCCTACCCCTCTTTCTGAAGGAGAAGGAAGATTGAAGTCTGAAAAGGTTGGGAAGTTTGGGTGTTGGTTTGTTAGTTTTTTTTAAAACAGAATTTTGACAACTTAGAAATTTTTTGGTGTGTTTTTGATAGTATCTCACTGTCTGTCTTATTGCCAGGCTCATCTTAATACAAGCAGTTCACATTCTTGTGGTGTCCAATGAAGTTAGGATCAAATGGAAGTGCAAAAGAAAGCATGATCTTTTGCGTGGAGATAGAGTAGTGGGCAGCGCTTCAGCCCCTGTCTTGTATTTGATGCTCAAACATTGCTCTAATGTGGAGGAACCAACAGCTTCAGAGTAGTTTTCTGTCCCCTGCCTTTGAGGAAAGCTGTTAAAATAGGTGATGTTCTTCAGCCATTGGGAAATGATGCATCTAACTTCACTGAATGGAAAACTAGCTCTGCTGGAGGTAATTTTAGTAGCTGGTTCGTTTTACTTCTGGGGAATCTGCATCTGGCAGATGAGGGAGGTAGTCCCTTGCTAGGTTGCTTATATCCCTGGGGGTGTTAGAATCTGGTTACTATTCCCAAAGCACTTAGGGTTCCCCCGATGAAAGTGCCAAGTATTGCTGTTATTATTGTGACGCAAAAATAACAGACCTCGTAAAATTTTGTCAGGCCCTTCCTTACAAAAGACTTAATTGTGCAGAGAGGGCTGGCAATATTTATTTGCATGCAATTTCCTGCCCCAGGGAGCTTGAGGCTGTAGCAGACAAAGGACAGATGAAGGGTTGGAGAAGGGATGCGAACATGCAAGCGATTGATCGAGGTGACACTTGGCACACATCATGCTGAGGCCATGAGTTTTGTAGGGTTTTTTTCTTCTTCCTTTCCCATGCCTGTTAGTTTACTTATTGCCTTGTTTTGTGCTTTACTGCACATACCGTTCGGCGTAATCCATTGCCATTCTCTGTTCCTAGCCCCTACCGAGGTCTAGTCACCCTCCCTTCTGGCAGAAAGTAGACTTGAAAGATTGTTCTTGCAGGTTGTGTTCCTACTAAATGTTCCTTTTCTATAATTTTGTCTCTTAAACTTGGGCAGAGGATACAGTTAGTGTCTTTATAAATATTCTAGCTCACAAAATTCCAACTTGATAGTGGCTAAATGGTAGTTATTTTAAATAGGTCTCTAAAGATGTGACTTAATTTGGGGGATATCTTAAAGGGAAGAGCATTCTGTTTCTTAATGTGAATAAAAAGAGCATTTAACTTTGCTGTTATTTCTTAGGTAAACAAAAGCATGTGCTCTTTCAGCGAGAATTGGGGAGGGTTTGTTTGTCTTTAGCCCACAAGTGTGTTGTAGAAGTAAATTGGGGAAAGCAAACCAAGCAGGCAGCCGGATGTCTCGAGCATCACACCTTGTTCTCAGATGATATGTTGGCAGCAGTTTTGCAGTGATGTTAGAAGAGTAATCTTTGCATGGTGTGCTTCAGCAGATGGATGCATGCTGTGAACCATGAGAAACTCGCTTTGTCCAGCGGTTCTGATTTCACACACGCTAAGCGTCAACTCGTAAAAATCATCTCTCCAGGCTACTTGTTGAGGCTGTAATGTGTGAAGCAGTGTTGGAGTCGGAGTAGCAAAGCCTGGAGTTAGACTGTGATTTGTAGGTGTGGAGAATGGCGATGACATTTCTGATGCTCAGTTTGGCCATCTGACCCTTAAGACCATGTTACAGCCATCTCACTGCCTTTTATTGCTGGATAATTCATGTCAAATTCATGCAGCCCTGTGGGCTGGGTTGGGGCTGCGCTGCTGGGCTGGATGGGATTGGCTTTGTCTGAAAGCCTCAGCACAACGGCAGCAGTGTCCTGCCATGGTCGGAAAATTAAAGCATGTTTGGAGTTGTCTCTAATGGCAGCATCAATCTGCATAATAATAGTAATGGTCTTCTCATTTTGCCTCCACAGAAATGGAATCGGTTTGGAATTTGCAGAAGCAAGGTAAGGATATTGGAAAGAATAAATAAACCAAATTTCTCTGTCCTGGTCTGTCTGTTGGGATGGGTGATGAGAGTGGATTGTCTTGGTGTCCGGGGATGCCTGGGTTTAGTTCTTCAGTGCCTACTGTTTGTAGTCTGGGTTTATCTGTGTTTTGGATCGCTAGAAGTCAGGACAGTAAGCTTTACTGTAATGGCGGGGTGTTCAGAGAGAAGCAGAGTCTCTAAGAGAGCAATAAAAACAGCGTCAAACTAGATTTAATGAGTCTTTCCCTTCCACGTGTACAAAATTGCTTTCTGTTTCTGGTGTTGGGTGTCACACCCAAGAATTAAGTTGTAAATTCTGGTGCATCCCCACAATTCACCTGTGAAGATGTTCTGTGTTAGCTTGTGGGGAGAGCGGGTACGTGGAGACTCGTGTGCTGCTGCCCTGGGGTGTGACGTGGGGAGCAGGGACTGCTCTGCTAGAGTCAGCCAGGGCTCCTGAGTGCATTTGCAGGAGGTGGTGTCACTGGGGGTCCTAAGGAAAAGTTCGTTAGCGGCTGAGTACCTTGCAGATCTCTTGTGACTGTCTTCAGCCACAGGTCCTGAAAGCAGCTTGTCGAAAACTTAGGATTTTGCTTTCTTTCCAGATCCCAAAAGGATAATCACTTACGATGAAGCCATGGATCGCCCGGATCAATGAAGGTAGCAAGACAAGACTGCCTGTTATAACCTTTCTGCAGCATTTGTGCTGTTCGTGGGGGACAAAAGGCTTTTATGCTCCTTCTAAATCTTCAGTGCAGCAGAGGAACCATAACTAGAATCACAGGATAATATATACAAATATATATATAGTTATTTAAAAATGGCAACTGAAAGTAATTAGACTTCTTAAGGAATCTGAAAATTTATTTCAACGAGACTACACACGTGATTATTTAATCTCCGGTACTGAATAGATTTTTTTCGTTTTTTTGTTTTGTTTTTGTTTAAAGAGTGAATGCAAGTGATTAACGAATACAGACTCAATTTACAAGCCCGGTTCTAAAGTTCCTGCTGTTGTCTACATGGGCAACAGCAACCCACTGGAGAGGCATTTCCACTTGACAAGGTTTCTGTTTCTTGTTCTGTGACTGTAGTGACACACTAATCACAGGGAAATCAGGATGATTCACCATCCTTCCATCTCCCCTTTCCCTTCCACCTTCCCTATTTGTGTTTTGGGGTTTTTTTTTCTGTTCTGTTTTCCACTGAATGCTGGAGAAACGCCTTGAAGTTTGCAGAGTTTCTTTTTTTTTTCCAGAGAATTATAATCCGCATGTTTTGCCAGGAGTAAAGCAGCAATCCTATGCTGGAGATGTTGTCTTAAAGCATCATTCTTCTGGGGGAAAGATGGTAATACTGCAGTTCTAGGATGCATGGTGAAGTCACACAGTTGACCTGGCTCCGGTTACATGTTGGACTATTGCAACTGAAGTTATTTCATTTTAAAAGACAACATGCAAAAATAAGCAATCTGTTTAGGCATCTAATATGGAAAAAAAAAAAAAAAAACAACAAAAAAACCACTGTTCCCACAGTTTAATGCCATTGTATTACTGGGAGCAAAAAAAAAAAAAAAAAAGAGTATCTTCTGCTTTCAACTGTAGGTGCTTCATATTTGCTCTGTCTGTCTCCTAACACTAAATGTGCCGGATTTTTTTCCCATTTTCATTGGAAAACTGAAGAGGAATTAAGTTCTGCTAACTTTCACCCTTCTTGAATGATTTTTTTTCTCTTAAAAAAAATTTTTTTTTCAAAAGAAAAAAAAAAGGAAAAAAGAAAAGAAAAAAAAAAAGAAAAATGGGAATTTGAATCCTTTTCAATTTGTCCATAGAATGCCAATGGCTGGGCTTCCTGCACCTGCCCATTGGAAATGCTCTTTTATATTTTAATGCAGTCTGTGTATTTCCGGGCTCTGCTTCTAATTATCTCTTAATAAAAATATATTTTATTACAAAAATGGAGGGCTTAGGAATGAAAATAAAAATTTAAAAATGAAAAAAAAATAAAAATCCCAAGGAAAGGAAGGCTTCCTAGCAGTGGTAGAGAAGGCTGAGCAGACTGCAGGCTCCAGCTGTGTAACCCGCTCTGTCCCATTGCAGCTTGTTTAGCATGTCCAAATCATCTTGGGGTTGGGTAGTTTTTCTGGGTTTTTTAAAAGGTGGAAAGTTCACAGGGTCCAGTGCAAGAGCGAGCAATGAGTGAAGCAAAAATGGGTTTTCTGACCTACCCAAGTTCCATATGTACCCAATGCTCATCGTGGGTGTTTGTGGCCAAATGTTGGCTCATGTATGTCTGGGTATCGAGGTCAGCAGCAGCTGGTGTTTCCTAAAATTTGACTGGATCCTATGGGGCATTACAGGAAGCAGATAAGCCCAAAACTTTTGCCTACCCCTTGTGCTTAGATTTATCCACTTTTTTTTTGTTTTGTTTTGGGTTTTTTTGTTTTGTTTTTGTTAACTAGGAGTATGTAGCATGCGTTTTTTAATTGTTTTTATTCTTTTAATAAGATTGTTCCTGAATGAGACGCTTAGGTTCATGGTGGGACAATGAAACTTAATTCTGTACCTTTTGTAAGATTACTAGCTTTCTGCCACGCTTAGTTTTAAAAGTTTGACTATGGATTGCCTACTCCATTTTATGTATAAAATACTATATAGTATAATACCGTAGTGTAATACTATATAGTAATCATGTATTGTATCAGTCCAGGTTCAGAAATGTGTGGTTGGCCAGTCGCAAATAGTTCTGTTTCACCTATAAACTGTACCAGCTTTACAGGTGTGTGTAACTTTCAGATGTATAACATGTTTACAGATGTGTCCGACATCTAGTCCTCTGACGTTCCTATTTTTAATTCTGTTGAGTCTCCCAACTGCTTGCCAAAAGTCGGAATCGCCTCCAGCTCTGCTGCGGAAGAGCTGGGGTGTTCCTGAGCTTTAAAGTGTTGAACAAACTGGATGGTGGGACTGGGAAAATTAAGGTGGAAGAAATGGTTTGGTTTGGGTTGGGTTTTTTTTTATTATTTTCAAAAAGTTGAAGGCTAATAGCAAAGTTTCCAGTTTGTTTTACTGGCTTTAAGGCTCTGCTGTGTATTTATTTGCCTTGTGTAGTCACTTGTCGCCTTAAGGGCTGGGTTCCATAAAAAAAAAAAAAAGAAAAAAAAAGAAAAAAAAAAAAAAGACAAAAACAAACCCTGTTTTGCTTACCTGGGGTCTGTGCTGTCCTGGTACCCCTGCCCCCAGATCCGCTCTCGGGGCTGGCACGATGCAGAAGCGGAACAGCAATAACCCATGCTGAATCTGACCCTGCGCGTTTAGAGAGATCCGAGTCTTGCTGAATATTTGAGGACGCTCATCTTGGCCTAGTCCAGTCTATCTTCTAAATAGCGAAAGAAGTGCTGAAAGAAACACGGTTCAAGTGATGGGTTGGGTTGGTTTTTTCCCCGATGTTCGTCCCTGCTGCTTTGCCTCGCTGCGCATGGTCCCTTGCCGGCAGGACCCATCCAGAAACACCCTCTGCAGCTTCTCTGCTGTATTTCTGACCATCCTGTCTTCAAATGTCTGTCTGTCTGTCTCCATGAGCTCCACGGCGTGTGCTCAGCGCTGAGCATTTAGGAAATTCTCTCTCTGAGCTCCTGTAGCTCCGGCTCACTGGTGCAGGCGGTATTTCTGGGATAGACTATTGCCTAGAGCCAGGCAGGACCGTGGAAGAAACTTCCTCGTGCTGTCGTGTAACTCGCCCTGTCGCTGTCTGCAGTCCTCCCGAAGTCCTCACACAATTCTTTACTGAGCACTTATTAAAAATTAAGATTTAATCTGTTTTCTGATTATTTTTTGTGTAAACTTATAAAAAAAAAGAAAAAAGAAAAAAAAACTGAAATTGAGCTGTGACTAATTTAGCACATTTAAATAATGCTAAGGTGTTACTGATAAGTCTCATGTTCTGTTTTGTTTTTGTTTGACTCAGAGTATTAGTACTGTAGCATAAACCAAATACAGCCCGGGAAGGGGTGCAGCCGCCTTCTCTCCTGGGTCTGCACCCAAGGGTGTCTGTGCGTGCGGGGGGGGGGGGGGGGGGGCATCTTACTTGTGTAAGGAGAGCGAGCGTGTATTTATTTGTGCCATTGTTTTCATTACACTGAGTAAAGTAAGTTTTAAAACAAAACCCCTTAAATATGTGTAGTATCAGAAAGTGGCACTAAGGGTGAGATCATGACCTATTTTTTTATTAGCTCTGAAGATACTAATTCAGGTTAAGGCTTCTCTCCCGTTTCTGTTCCCGTCGTGGGTCTGACGAGTCCCTTTCCTCCGGTTCCCTTGCTGAGGCTGTCTGTTGGAGTAAGGATTCCTGCACGGGCAGGGACTGTCTCCTTTCTCCTCTGGTCTTTCCCCACCGCTCCTCCTCTGCCGGCAGGTCCTTTCGGGTGTCTCTTGTCCAGGACCTCGCGTAACGGAGGCTGGAGTGCGTAGCGCTGGCCAGATCCAGCACGGGATCTGCTTTCTCTTTGGTGGATCAGGGAGTGTTTCGTCTGTTCCAAGAGATGATTTAAAAGCTGCTCCATGCTCCCGTCTCTGGTGAGGGTGGTTTGGGGACCTTCAGCCTTTCCGCTCCCTCCCACTCCACCTGTCTGGTGGATTGGCAACTCAATGGCTTTCAAGGTTTGGTTGGAGTTTGGTTTTGGTTTAAACCCACCTTGGTCATCCATGAAACCCGTTCTCGTTGTTAGAAATCTCTCGTCTCTTTGACAACGTGGGTAGCTCCAGGGCGTGGATTCTGTCGCTAACCCACTTCAAACCGTTGCCCTTTCTGAACTGTAAATCCCGCTGTTTGCCTTTCATAGCTGCTGTGAACTTCTTTGAAATGTGGGAAAAAAACCCAAATCTCATTAGATTGTGAGTATGCCAGCTAGTTGGCGGCTGGGAGCGGGTGATGGGGTGAACCAGCTAGCTAAATCGAAAGGAAAATCGCTTCCTGCTAGGGGGGAAAAAAAAAAAAAGAGAGATGGAAGTTGTCCTCTCAGTTGCATGTGTAATTAGTGCTTTTCACCTTCAAGACAGTGTTACCATAGCATGATAGAATCCTTTCCAGAAGTGGCCGGTGGGTGACCTCAGGGACATCTGGGAGTGATGGCATTCACAGACGTGTTTCAGAACTGCTGGTAGTTTTCCTGTGCATTCAGTTTTTGCTCTTGATTCGGCGTTTTCAGTAAACTGCTATGGTGTCCGAAGCTTTCAGGAGTCTCGTCCCTAGAAGATTTTTCTGTACGTACGTCCGTAGTGATTTGTTTTCCTTACAGAGGCTGTTTACAAGGGAGATGGTCGAGGTCAGGAGGGGAGAGAACAAGGCTACACCTAATTTAAAGCTGCTACACATTTTCACACCGGTGCGTAAGGCAGGAGGAGGGCTGGGGCTGGAGGAGCGTTAGCATGGTGGAGTAGCCGAAGAAGCCAGAGTAATGCTAGCTTTGGCCACTGCAAGAACATTTTTTCCATGCGAAAAGGCCCTAGCGCAAGCAGTTGAGAAGCAGGAACCTGGGCTGGTGCGAAGCAGAAGATCTCGGTCTGCGCTGCCGGACGCGCTGCCTTCCAGAGATTACAGAGCTTTAGACATTTGCACAATACGTGTTACACCACAGGGTAAGGCTGGCTTCCTTGTATCCTGCTCGAGATCCTCAAAAGTGGCATCGCTCAGCAGCACGACACCGAAGCAGTGGACGTCTGGGGAGGTACAAGAGAGCTCCGCAGTGGCCTTGTGTTTGAGGCATGAGACCCTCGGAGGCACGCTGCTGGGGGTGTCGGGCTGTTTTCTGTCCTGGGACAGGAGCAAAAATCATACCTGTGCTTTCACCAGGGGATGCTGAGCTGTATTTATCTTGACTGTTAATCGGAAAGCTTCATATAATGTGTCCAGAGCTCTAAAGCCATTTTGTAAGATAGCAGTATCCCTTTTCTACAGCCTTATTGATGAGTAGAGTATCTTTAAAAAGAAGAAGAAAAAAAATAGTTCATTTCTTTCTGTGGTATGAAACTTGTGTACTGCAAACATATGAACGTTTAGCAAAAACACAACTTACAGTTTTCTTAAAAAAAAAACAAAAAAAAACCAACAAAAAAAACCCTGTCTGCTTTCCATACAGTCTTTCCTCAGGTGCTAAATAAGGGTTCCAAAAATGGATACTGCTTTAGGAGTTTCTGCTTTATTCTTAAAATACATATTTTTTTGCTTAGGTGTTGTAAAGATATTTTAACAAGAATGTTTTTTTAATGTAAATAAGATTGTGTCTTTAATTTTTGTTTTATCTCCTTTTTGTCTATATTGAATAGTCTAATTTTCATTTTATCCTTTTGAGAAGGACCCTCTTATGACCTTCCTTGAAGACATTTCATTAAGTGTTGCTGCATTTGAGAACGAATCTACAACTGTTCATTGTTTTGGATTAATGCTGCTGCTGCTATAAGTAACCCTGAAAATCAAGAATGTGTGATGCACTTTTTTTTTACATGACCATATAGTTGCTCTGCAGATAGTTGAACCCTCCTGTAACACAGCCACTAACTCTGCGGGTAGCATAGGAACTGGGGGAGCTGGGGTGTAGGAGAGGGGTGTACCTGATTTTGGTGCTGACCTACGGGAATTTCTATGCAAAAGCAAGCAAAGGAGAACTCTTAACTTGAGAGAACACTGTGCTGTTTTTTTTTTTTTCTTCTTTCCTTCCTTTTCTCAAGCTGCTATTGGAAGGGTAGTACAAATCCCTGAGGTTTTCAACTTCTCCTTCCTCGATGGCTGGTGGTGCGGGAGAGATGCCTGAGTAACTTGTAAGGTAGAAAAATCTCAATCGACTATTGTCTCGTCTCCGGTTTTAATATTTTTGTTTTCTGTTTGAATCTATCTACAGAAGGAAATTGTTCATCTCTGCAAAAAGATCTTTTTAATGCTTTATCTCAATGTGAAGTTAACCAGCAGTATTAAAGATTGCAAGGCCTCCTTCCTGCCCACACCCCTGGTGTTGCGGTGTCGTAGCCTCCTTCTCCAGCTGCCCTCGGCTGCTGGGGAGCGGTCGGTGCCCGGAGTCGGATGTTTTCCAAGAAAAAAAAAAGCGAGGCCAGGCCATCTACCCAGCCGAAACCTGACGGCTGAGGCGTGAAAGCCCACGGCTTAGGGAGTAGTGGAGAGAGGTCCTGCTGCATCGAGGGGCTGCCACGGGGCACGGGCAGATCCAGAACCTCTTGTCTTCATGGGTCACACCTGGACCGCCACAGGGGGACGCGTACCGTGAAGGGGGAGTTTATTGGAGGGGGGAGAAAGGGAATTTACTTGACTATTTATAGAAGATCCTTTAGGAAAATGAAGTACCTCTGTAAAGTGAGGGAAGAGTAAGGAAGGTCCAAAGTCGTGTAGGAAAAACGCTTGGGGATTACAACTGCCTGGAAAATAGTACCTAAATAGCATAGGCCAGAACTCTCTGCCTGTTTAATTAGTTTATTCAGCATCAGGTTTTTTTTGGCCAGCGTTTGCTCTTCTACACACAGGTGTGTGTGTACATCTGACTAAATGTGCCTTGCATGTGTGCTTAGTCTTTCTGAAGAGAGTTTGTAGTGGTGCGTGAGCTGCTGGGACGTGGCGTGGGACGGCCAGGCTCCCGGCGGGCAGCACAATGACCGTGCCCCATCTACAGTCGAGGGTTCGTTAACGTCCCGGTGACCCATCGGATGGAAATGAGACTTGGACTCGAGCCTGCGTAGTGGCTGTCTTACAGTTTGGGGACGATGTCCTGTGGGGTGGCACCTTTCCTTTGCTAGCACAAGCTGTCTTCTGTGACTTTGGAGGGGAGTGGGGGGGAGAGAAAGAGAAGCTGCTTTGCTGTTCTCCTGCGGACAAAAATAAGCATTGCCATGCTTTGCCTGCAAAGCCCAAACAAGTGAAGGTCTGGAACCGGCTTTGCTCTGGAGTTAGGGCTCTCTGCGGCACCGGGGATCCCGTTACCCGGGGGATTTATTCCCTTCCAGGTTGTGGTTCTTGTTACTGTGGGGTTTTTTCAGTTTTTTTGTAAAGGAGAAGTAAACAACGCCTTGCTTAAAGTTAACAAAATAGAAACGCTTAAGTTTGCAGTCAGTGACTCAGAATACGAAGCTGTGCAATTCTTGTTTCTTCATCTCTCTCCCGACTCACTCGCCCCAATGTGTGATTTCTGTCCGAGTCTTTCTGTACTTCTGCCACTGTAAATGTGAAAGCTTGCTTGCGTTATTTTTTAGAAATGCATTTTGCACACTCGGGTTTCGCTGAAGCTCCGTGAAAAGGTTAGTTTGAAGCAGATGAATAAAGCTATGCACATGTTTTGAAAGTTTAATTTGTGTCTCATTACCAGAAGTGACTTATCTGCCCTCTTTTGCATTCCTGTGCTGTCATTGCCTGCATTATCTTCACCATCTCGGAGGGTATGATGTAAGGTGACAGTTCTTTGCTGACAGCTGTAGCAGAAAACTGGCGCTTCTTGATTATTTTAGTAGCCTCTCTCTCTCTCCTTTGCTTTCTCTGTATCTCTCTGTATAGCTATATAAATATATATATTATTTTTTTATTTTAAAGAGCCTACTTTAGTAATTGAATTGGAGGGAGCGGGGTGTGCTGGCTTGTGTTTCAGATACACTTCATACTGTCGGATGAACGAGTGCCCTTTTTTTCTCTGGTCGAGAGCGTGGCGGTGGTACCCACCGGCATCCCACCGGGTGTGCGGGTGGCAACGGGGACGGGGAGCGCGTGGCCGGACCCCACGCGAAGCAGCTTTGAGGAGGGGGTGGAGATCCATCTGCTGCGTTGCAGGCTGGTGGCATGGGCAAACTTGAGGCTTCTGGTGACAAAATTAACTGAAGAGAAGCCCTGCTGTTGCGTATTCCCACTGTGAGGTGAGAGGGACAGGCTTCCTCGCTGTCCCTGCTGCGGGGGCTGTAGTCCATGGCCTGCTGGAGTGGAGGGGGGGGTCCCGCCAGTCTCTGGGGCGGGAGCTTTATTTTTGTTT
>NW_010972831.1:4261501-4271844 GCF_000737465.1 Haliaeetus leucocephalus | reverse complement strand
CTACCGCCCGCCCCCCCCCCCCCCCCCATCGATAAGTTCTCATTTCGTTCGGTTTCCTGGTGTGTATTAAAATCGCCGCGAGGGGTTGTGCTCTACCTGCTCAGGAGCTGAATTACCTCTGACCTGCGGAGAGGGGCAGCCCCTCTTTGTTGTCGATGTTGTAGTGTGCGACCACACGAATCGGTAAAGGTAGTCTTTGTTTTCTTCTCCCCTCCCCGGTATTTCCAATTAGGTTAATGCACTCTGTGTGCCCAGCTGGAAACGTAGGCGTTTTCCCGGTCGTGAGAGGGTGGCTAGAAGAGTTAGTGTAATACCTGCTGTAGCTGTGTCTGGCGCAGCCCCTTGCGCTGGTATGGGTGATGTCACGGACTGTAAGGATAGGTAATGTCCATGAGCTGTAATGGCATGATGTATCTTTACCAATGATGTCATACTTCACACTAAAAGTTTAAAAAAAAAAAAAAAAAAAAAGTTACCTGAAATTTTGTTTATTCTGCACCAACAGGTCTTCAAAATTTATCCAAATTTTATTATTTTATCAGGAAAAAAAAGAAATTTGTGTAGATCGAATACGTTAAGACAGACAATAAGTGATGTAAATTGTTGAATAAAAATTTTAAAGTTTGTGGGTGTCAGCGTGAGTTTCTTTTCTGCGCTCTCAGGGAGCATCCCCTAGCCCCAGGGACGCTGCGTGGCTGACGACTTTCATGACTCGACTTTCGTTCCCTCAAGGCTGACAGCACTGGCCCCAAAACCCACGAGCAGCGCGGCACCAGTGGCTCTGTGTACGTGGGTGCTCGGTGGGGCAGGGGGCTGGGAGTGTCCTTTACCTCGACAGGGGAGGGCAGGGAGGAAAGGAAGCCACGTGGCGCAGAGCTGGGGTTTTGGCTGCTGTGTTTGTGTGTACGAGACAGTTGGGGGATGAACTTGCCTTGGTGTGAACCCCACCGGGCTTCAGCCCTGCTTAAAATAAGCAGGGAAGAGTCTGGTCCCTGCTACTGGCACAGGGATGTGTGACTTTAATCCCAAACACTCAACAGCAAACACCAAGCTGGTTTATCTTTTTCTTTCAGTCACATTTATTGGCAATTGTGGCAGTTGGTACCGTTTGGGAGTGTTGTTCCATAAGCAGTTGCAGTACAAGAAGGGGTGGTTATTTCAGGAGGGGAGTATTAGCACCAAAAGGGAGCCGGTGAGCTTTAGAAACCTTGCAACGATGTACTGGAAAGTGCGGAGTTACTGCTGGACACGCCTGATGGATTGGATCTGGGAGGTCTGGGCGTGCGAACCCCACTCTCTCCAGTGCTTGTAGTCTCCTCCGTGGTGGTCAGACTCCAGGACGTACTGGTAGCCACGGTACCCGGGATACTGGTAGCAAACCCAGCTGGAAGAAAAGGAGTCGTCAGGCGGCCGTAAGGGGGACAAGAGGTAAGCCGGGGGTTATGGGGTGTCCCCCCTCCAGCTGTGGTAGCACAGCGACGGCAGCGGTTTGTCCCTGCCCTGTGGTCCTTTGCCCATCACTTACGCGCCACACTGGATCTTCATGGAGCCCACTTCGTTGTTGGCCCAGCCCATGGCCTGCAGCGAGGGGTAGTCGTCGCCTATCTCCCACTGGCGGCCGATGAAGTTGTCTTTCTCGAAGATGGTGATCTTGGATTCCTTGTGATTCTGGGGGGGAAGAGCAGGGGGTGAGGGGGAGGCAGTGCTCCCTCTGCAGCGTGGATGGGAACAGTGGGGCAATGCCTGTTCCTCCCTATGGCATTGCTCACAGGGTTTTCTGGAGACAGAGGTGTTCAGACCCTGGCCTGGCTTTTTTGGGGGTGGGGTGCTGGTTTTCCCATAACCCAGATGTGTGGAGGTGCTCAGCAGGGTGGTGCTGGGCCAGGATGGGGCAGGGGTTGACCTGGGAGGTGTCAGTGACAGCTATGTCACAGCTGCTGTCTCAGGCTCGCTCCCTTGCCCTGGCGCTACTGCCCTGGACATTTTAATGGCATCAGAGACGCGAGAGCTCCGTAGGAGCCAGGACACTCACAGCGGAGCAGACAGGGCGGAAGGACATCAGGCGCTCGATGTGATAGGCGTTGCTGCCACTCCAGGCGTCCCAGCGTGGGTACTCTCCCCTCTCCAGGATGAACTGCTGTCCGCAGAAGCCGGTGTGCTCATAACCGACCCAGCTGCAAAAACAGAGCAAGGGCTGCCAGGGCTTCCTGTGGCAGCTCTGGGCCTCCTGCTCGGGGCTGGCACCAGGGCATAGATATAGGTGCAAGGAAGAGGTTGGGGTCTGGCCTCTGCCCACAAGTCCGGGAGGAAAGGAAGAGGTGCTGGATGTGTAACCGTGTCTGGTGCCTGGGACGCTGCCTGCGTGGCAGCGCCAGCATCCCCTGGCTGAGGCGGGTGATGGGGTCCCTCCCTCTCCCTCGAGGGGCCCAGCCTGCGAGGGTGGCTCGCTTTCCCCTAACTGCTCTGTGGTTATTTACGCAGACCGGCATCGCATTAGCATGCCATGGGATGCCGCTGGCTGCCCTTCTCTCCCAAAGGCCTCATTTCTTACTTGTTTCCCAATTACAACCTGGTACAGCTGGAAAGACCTCAATTCCTAATGCCCAAACCAGGCAGAACTCATCTGGCTCTGGGCCAGGCAGGGAGCTGTTGCCTTTCCCCTTTCTGGGTCCCCCTCTTTGCTGAAAACAAACAAGGAGAGGTGAGAGGGGTGCCTCCGCCCTGCAGGACACATTTTGTAAGCCCTGGTGCTGCCCACACAAGAGCCTGCCTGTCCCCAGGTTGGAGACCTCTCCTGGGCACGTCCCCTTACAGAGACTGGGGACGGGACAGCCGCAGCCGGGAGGCAGAGGCTGGGGTGGAGGCTGGAAGGAAGATGGCACAGGCTGTGCAGCCCACAGACCCCCTGCTTTTTGGGTACGCGGGGTGCTGAGGGACACACTGAGCTGGGGGGGTCGAGGGCCTCTTGCCACCGACCAAAACTGAGACTCGGTCCCATGTCTCGCAGTCGGCCTCCCCCCGTGCAAGGTGAACAGCCTGATTAGGAACACGTCAACTGGAGCAGTGAGCTGATTACGGTGTGAGCACGCATGCCGCTGTAATCCCATTAGCATTACAAATCCTAAATATAGCAGCGCAAATCTATCTTGTCTGCTTCCCCAGCCCCAGCGGGATGCTTGCCCTGGGGACCGCTCCTTACACACAGCGTCTCGGAGCAGCTCGGGCGATGTCTTGCCTGTGCCAGGGAAGATTCCCATGCGCAGAGAGAAGCCCGGCTCTGCTCCCTACCCCTATCAGCGACTGGGGCAGCCCAGCGCAGACTGCGGGAAGGCTCTGCTCTGGCCCTGGGGAGCTGCACAGTGTGGGGAAAGCGTGGGGCAGAGCAGGACTGGGCCCTGGGGCATGAAACAGTGGTTCTTAGGCACGATACTTCACAGGGTTACACAGGCAGGATGGGGACCAGGCTGAGCTCAAGAACCACTTGCTGAGCACTGATCGCTGCATCCTTGGGCAGCATCCCTGCTGGGCACCAGGGAGCTCCAAACCTGGCTGCTCCCAGACTGCGGGAGGCAGTTTTGGATAATGCCAAAGCCACTGCCACCGTCCTCTGGCCCTCTGTCTGTATCGGTGCTGCCCAGCGCTGGCTGCTCTACCCTCGGAGGGTGGCATCCCCCGTGCCTGGCTTCCCCCAGCTGAGCAAAGTAAGGACAGCCAGCCCTGCTCCATGCTCAGGCACCCCTAGTCCCGCCAGCCCGCCTGGGAAAGCATCCCCACCGCTGGCAGCCAGGTACTCACGCGCCGCACTCCACCTTCAGGGAGCGGATGTTGTCAAAGCCGCACTCCATGATGTTTGGACAGGCTGAAGTGAACTCCATCCTCTTGCCCTGGAAGTTTTCTTGGTCGTACACAGTGATCTGGAACGGAGAGCGAGCTGCCAAGTTGGGAACCGCACGGCAGCGGTCCCAGGCGATTCAGCGCCTCTTCGAGACAGAGGGTCGCGCTCCGTCCAGGGAAGAGCCGGCGGAGGCTGCACCGGGCACCCCTCTGGGCTGGGACGCAGCCCCACATGCCTCCACGCATCCCTGCACTGCTGGCCCCGCGGCGCCCTGCCTTGGTGTCGGGGGAGCCACACGCTGGCCCCCGCTCCACTCTCCTGCTCACCCCTGCGGAGATCAGTTCCCGGGGCAGTGGTGCCGTCTGGAGAGAGGAGCGGAGCCGTTCTGGGACAGGCGGGTGGCAGGGCTGTGGCTGGCGGTTCTCCCGGCCTCTGCTCCGAAAGCTCTAGGGCAAAGAGGATTAACGGGGGAAAGGGCGAGGGGGAACTCCCCGGTGGGCTGTGGCTGATGCTCTCCTCTCCCACGACAGCTCCAGGCTTCGGCGGGGTGCACCCTGCTTGCGCACATGCTTCTCCTCTCCCTCTCAGCTCTTTCCTCGAACCGTGTCCCCATAGCTATTGCCAGACCCCTTGGGGCTGCTCCCCACCTTGCTCCGCTGTGCCCACTGCCCCCTTTGCAGCCCTCGTGCCTGACTGGCCCCTGCCTACCCTGCCTGCACTGACAGGGGAGGGCGAATAACAGCGTGTGGCTTTTGGGGACTGCTCTAACTGCATGGCACAGGACAACCAGTAAGAGCAGGGCACGGCTGGGCCAGGGTGCTGCAAAGAGGCTTACGAAAAACACCCGGGAGGGGCGTGAGCAGGTGGGAGGCAAGTTCCCGTGGGCAGAGAACAGGGGTACCTTGCTTCCTGTGCTCCCCCCTGCCTCACTGCCCGCTGTGCAGCTTTCCTGGCCCCGAAGACTGGCTTTGTCCCTCTCCCCGTGTCCCACCTGCACACTGGGAAAGGCGAGGTACAGGGGGTGCAAGGACATACCTTCCAAGGGCCCATGGGGACAGGCAGAGGGTTTGTCTGAGCCATCTTTGCTGCTGGAACGGTGTCTGGAGAAGGAAGGAAAAGCCATTTGTACCGCAGCGTGCCCCTGTGCATCCCTGCTGCCTGCTCATGGGGCTGGGGGCCGGCTCTGTGCCCGCTGCCCACGGCGCCTGTTCGAAGGCAGCTGCCCCGCTGCTGGGGACAAGCCATGCCAGTCGTAGCGAGACCCTCTTGCTAGCCGCAGGACAGTGTGGAGGCAAGGCAGGGGGCTCCGGGACACATCCAAAGCAGGATGCTCCCTTCTCACCGTGCGGTGCCCCTTTCCTCCTCCCAGCCATGGCACGGAGCCGGCACACCTGCCAGGGCACAGTGCCCAGCTCCCCCTTCTCCTTCCCCGAGGCCAGGCCATTGCTAGGAAAAACATCCCCGAACTGGAGCAGGGAGCTGCGGTGGGGGGCAAGGGCTGCCCGGTACATGGCGGTGTCCAAGAGATCCGCCTGCGCCTCTGTCCCTGCCCCGGCACCCCAGCTATGCCTCTCTTGGGAGGCGCGGTGGGCTCCCACGGATGGCCCCGGCTAATGGTGGGAGATGCCAACCGGTGTGCCGTGCCGGTGACCAGGTCCAGGTGGGTGCCAGGAGCGGGGTGCCCTGCGGTAGAGGGGCTCTCAGCCACCCTGGCTGCCAGCAGGGACATGTGAGCCTGTCTTTTGCCACGGGAAATGGCGACTGTCCCTCTGGGTGTCTTTTGCCACCAGGCAGGAGGAAGGGTGTCTGCCCGGCAAGCCGGCAGCGGCAGGGGCGAGCAGGGGGCGAGGTGGGAGAGGTGCGAATCGGTCCCAGGACTCACCTAGCTCAGGCGGTTACTGCTGCTTCGCCCATGTAATGTTTGCCTACTTCAGCGGCTCGGCTTTTATAGGGTGCTGCTGGCTGGGAGCCGGTGCCAGTGTTTGCAGAGCCGTCAGCACAATGCTTGCTCTGGCATTGTCCCACTGATCCCCGGAGATTTCAGCTGCTCATCCCCATGGTCTGAGCCACATTCTTAGGGAAAAAGAAAAAAAAAAAAAATTTTGATAATAAAAAAAAAAATAATCGGGGCGGCTGTTTGCACAGATAATCTTGGGCACAAATGACTCAACGTTTTGACTGCTCTGGCATTTTCCAGGGGCAATGCACCGCGCCGTCATGGGGCAAGCGTGGGGGCTGGCCCGGCCCTGGCACCGGTTGGCACAGTGGGGATGGCACGGCACCCTCCCGGTGAGACCCCGCGGGTGGTAGGCTCAGCTGGGTGCCTACCGAGCACCACCATTGCCCTGCTCTGCCGGCCAACGGCGGGTCCCCATCTCCATGCCGGTGCGGACACCCTCCTCCCACCGTGGCCTCATGGTGGGCAAGAGGGGACCGTGAGGCTGCTCCTCCCAGCACACTGGGAGCCAGTGTGGGGCTTCCCATTCACCGGCCCGGCAACCACAGCCCCATGGCCGCACTGAGCCCCGGTGCTCGCCCCCCTCAGCTCCATGCAGCGGTGCCATCGCTCCGGCCCTGTTCCCCCTGGGGGGAGCCGCCACGGGCCTGGGAGGCCTCAGGCCTGCGGTAACCTTGGCAACGAGGCACCCCTAGGCCTCAGGCCTCACAGTAACCATGACAACCAGTTCCCGCTCCCCCTTCCCAGCAGCATGGCTCCCTCAAGGGCCCTGGGCAGGGTGGGCGCTGCAGGCCCCAGGGTGCCATGGCGGGCACAGGCCCAGGCCATTGGGGGTCACGAGGCGAGCGCAGCGGCGCAGGCTGCTGCCTCAGCGCATGGCTGCCGGCACAATGCACCGCCCGCGTCTGACTGCCCCTTTTGTCTCCCCGCCGGGCGGCCGGCACAAAACAAAATGCCCCGTCAGCGCTGCCCGCGGCGGCACGGCCTGGCACCCGGCCCGGGGGACCGTGGCGGGGCCGTGCTGCAGGGATGGCACCCAACCAGCCCAGCCTGAGGGGGCCCAGAGGGGTCCTGGGCGACCCCTTCTGCAGGCAGCGCTCTGCCATAGCGGGGGGAAGCTGGGGCTCGCCGGGGCTTTTGCCCTCGCCGGCTGCTGCCACGCGCGGCAACCGAGCCTGGGCGCTGTGGGGGGCACGGGGATGGGGATGGGGTTGGCCAAGCTGGGGGGATGACTGGGAAGCAGAGCTGTGGGGTTGCACCCCTGAGGCTGACTCTGGCTCCCGGGGCTGACTGTACTGCCACATCCCGGCAAACGTGGGGTCGGGGAAAGGGAGGAGCAGAGCCACCTGCCCGCTGCGGGGCTGCCAAAAAAGTGGGGCTGGTGGTGGGAACACTCCTGCAAAGCCCGCCGGGCACCCTCCCTGCACACCCTGCCATGTGCACCCCTGGTTGCGAGGGGGAGGCCGGGCTGGAACTCGTCCCCCGGCTCCCTCCAGACCCTCGGGCATGCCCTGGCCGTGGCTTCGGCCGCCCCGGGGATGCGGAGGCTTTGCCAGGAGCTTGGTGCCGCTAGAGGGAGAGCGTATCCCAAGCAGGCCAGGCCGCAGCAGGCGCATGCGGGTGTACAGCCTGTGTAAGGGGTGTACGGCACTGCACACCCCTCTACACCCCACACCTGGCTCCCCTTGGAAGGGAAAACGCCGGCTCTGGCTGCAAACAGTCCCAGGGCAAAGCCTGGAGCCAGCAGCCACCCCAGGCCAGGAGCAGGGTCGGGGGAAGGCCCCCCCCTGCACACCCCAGGTCCGGCATGGCCAAGGGCAGGTCACCTTCAGCAGAGAGCAGGACCCCAGGGTATGGCTCGGGGTGCTGCGGGCTCCCCAACCGCTCTCCAAGCTCACACCGAGCACTGTTGGTGGGGCAGGTCCCCCCCTTCCCTGCGAGGACCTGGGGGGACGGCGGTGAGCGCCCGGGGAGCCACCGCTGCGAGGATGCTGGCGGGTCCATGGGTTGTCTGGAACAACTGGTTTTTCTAGATCCCAGAGACTATAAAAAAGCAGTGACCTATTTAGGAAACCCCACGGTGCTTCAAAACAGATGCTTTCGCTCCCAGCCCGGCTTGGGGCCCTTGCCGCTCTGGCCAGCCGTCTGCGCCCGCCGGGGTCACCACAAAATGCCGCTGGCACCAGTGCTCTGTCCCGCTTCTCCCTAAAAAGCTTTGGGCAACACAGAGACTTTCCTTGGGCACGGGGCTTGCTGGTGCCTGTGAAACCCCATGCCAGGGGAAAGCTCTTATGGCAGCCCAGCCCAGGGAAAGGGGCTGCAAGGTCGGACGGGATCTTGTGGGCATTGGGCACCTGGCTGCCTTGTCGGGAAGCACAGAGGTGTTTAGCCCTGGGGAGGTGGCAGGAGGCTGGCCCCGCTGGGTGGCTGCTTGTGGCAGGGCTGTGTGAGACACCGGGGACCCTGCGCTGTCCCACGGCTCAGCAGTTCCAACCGGCATCAGCCCCGCCACCACCTGCCCAGCACGATAAGGAAGCAGGAGCTGCCGCAGGCTGTAACCGGCTGTTCACCCGCCTGTGCTGGGGAAGCAGGGCAGAAGTACAGTCACACAACGTGTCCCCTCGCCACCGCAGCCGGAAAACCCTCCCGGCAGCCGAGCCAGGGCTCTGCCTCCCCTCCAGCTCACCCATCCCTGTCCCTGCTTTCCGGACGGCTGCGGCTCCCTGCGCTCGGTGCCACGTGCCTGGGACAAAGGAAAGTGTGACAAAAGCAGGCGCCTGCGCTCGCTGCCACCATCCTTTGCAGCTGCAAGGGCTGCGTCTCCTCCATCGCCGTGTCCCGAGGCCCAAGGCCCAGCACGGGGCCCCTTGCACGACTGCCAGCTTGCTGTCGCCGTGCTCCCGCACACACGTGCTGCTCCGCTGCTGCAGTGGCGCCGTGTCCTGGGCACGTGCTGTGCACTGGAAATCATACCCAGCCTTACCCCTGCAAGGGAACAGGGGCTTGTGATGCCCAGGCAAGCATATCCCAAGACGGGGGGGTGAACACAGTGTGATTCCCAGTGCTCGTGAAGGTGCTGTTTGCTGCTGCAGAGGTGCTCCATGCTGAGGGCTGGATGGCAGGGGCCTATCCCCCATGCACGGCAGGGCTCAGCCTCCAGCTAGCATAGAGCCTGGCACTGCTGCGCAGCAAGGCAAGGTGGTGAGGCTGCGGCTGCAGGGAGACCCAAGTCTCCCTCGCCCTGTCACACTCATTGCAGGAGGGCCAGGACCACGTGGCTCAGCCCAGCTCAGCCTCCGATGGATGGTGGCAGGGTTTTGGAGTGAGCGCTCTGGGGTGCCCCAGGGCAGGGCAGGAGCCGTGGGAGGTGGCAAGGATGGGGCTGGGGGCAGACCCCTGTCTCTCTAGGTCCCTCTGTCCACCCTGAGCTTTCCAACGGAGATGAAGTGCTCCCCGAAAAGTGCTTTTGGAAAGAGCTTGTGGATGCCTGCATCTGGGGTCCCTGTTCCCCAAGCCCCGCTCCAGCTTCCCCAGGCTGCTGGGCCACCCACGTCCCGCAAAGGGCCCAGCGGTGGCCCAACTGCTCCCAGGTCCGATGGCAAGGGAGGTTGTCCCAGCACAGAGGCTGCAGGGCTTGTCCTGAAACCATCTGTCCTAGGGCAGCCACTGCTGGCCTTCATGCCGTGCGTGGTCAAGGGGGTGCCGCAGGATTTTAGTTGTATCTGACTGACCCTGATGTGACGTCCCAAAGCTGGGCACGAGTGGAAGGGGTGTAACAAAGGCTTTGCGGCTCTTGTTGCTGGGCTCGCTGAGAGATGCTCGTCGTTAATCACGTGCTGTCTCCTGGCCAAGGCAGCCAGGCACCGTCCTGAACAGTCTGGTTCCTGCAGGCTTACAGCCTTCCCTGGGGACAGGCGGTGTGAGGAGAAGCACCGGTCACAAAATGGCTCTGCAGGCTGCTCCACCACGTCCTGCTTTGTATTCCCCAGGCTCAGCCCACGCAGCTGCCGGTGGGGACCGGCCACCCCGCTCCAGCAGCCTGAAGCCCTCCCCACGCCGGATCGGGCGCTGCTCTCGATGGGATCCTTCCGAAAAGAGGAACCCCAGGAACGTGCGCGCTGGCGCGACACGCGGCGCTGCGCGTGCACCAGCGTGAACGCACGGCCCGCGAGCGTGTTTTCCAGTGCGCGTGTTGCGTTGCAGGGCGAGGACGGGTGCGTGTTGCGGGGCTGTGCCAGCGGGATCGCGCGTTGCTGCTGCGTGCTCACCACGCGTGTGAGCACACGCGCGTGTGTGTGTGCACCAGATGGGCAAAAGCGGGCCTGCACGTGTTCCCGTGTGCGCTGCGGGGTGCGGATGAGTGCACACCCCAGTTTAAGAGCAGGTACGGGTGTTGCAGGGCGCACCCCGTCCGTGGGTACATTCGGGGTGCGCTGCGGACACGCACCGACCGTGCCTTACGGCTACGCACCGGAGCTGCCTATCGCAACGCCTGAACGTTCCCGAATAAACCGAAAAAAAAAAAACAAATGTAAGGGCAAGGTGGGGCAT
>NW_010972831.1:4236650-4261393 GCF_000737465.1 Haliaeetus leucocephalus | reverse complement strand
GCGCATGGCCCCGCTGTTGTCTTGCAGCACCCGTGTGCGTGTGCATCCCCCGGTGTCCCGCAGCGTGTGCGTGCGTGGGTGCGGCGGCCCCCATTGTGTCACCTTGTGCCTGCTCGCCGTTGCACTGCGGGGCGTGTTTGGATGCGTGTCGTGTGTGTGTGTGTGTGTGTGTGTCTGTCCCCCCCCCGCAGCCCCGTTGCATTGCAGCACCTGCGCGTTGACCACACGTGCCGTGGGGTGCTGGAGGTGCGTGCACCCCACTGGGGGTGGCTGTGTCCCCAGGGTGGGCACGCACCCTCGGCGAGGGGACAACCAGCCTGTCCCTGCAGGGTGCCCCACGTTGGGTGCCCCAGCACCCACAGCAGGGCTCCTCCGGGCCGGCACCGCTTCCACGGAGAAACCACTGGCCCGGGCCTTTCCCGCACCGCTGGGGAATTGAGTCCGAAGCCATTAGCCCGGCTCACCGTTAACCGCATCACCGGCGCTGGCACCTGGGTCCCTTTCTGGGGTGACACAAGGGGAGGGTGGGTGGCTTTGCAGCAAGCTGATGTGCTGGGGGCGGCGGGGGCTCGTGGGGCCTGCGGCCACCACGGCGCCTGCCTGCATGTTAATTTGCCCGGGGAGGAATATATAGAGCGGCGGGTGAGGGCTGGGACGCGCGTCCAGAAATAGTGTGGTTTCCAGCCGGCCTGTGAGATGCAAATCCTCTGGTCAACGAGCGCTGGAGCTAAACTTAGGGCAATTACAGAAAAGTGTGGGCCCACGGCGGGTGTGCAAGGGTGTGCGGCGGACGGCATTCCCGCACCCCAGGCTGGCTCTGGCACGCCGGCACCGGGGACCCCCACCCGGCAGCACCCACTGCTCCATCCCCCATCGGGAGCCGAGCGTTTTCACAGCGCCTGCATCAGCCCTGAACTTTGCCCGCTGAGGAGCTGTGGCTCAGCCCTTCGCCTTTACTGTGGGCTGGGCCCTGCAGGGGCTCTGGCTGCAAACTGGGGCCAGAACTGGGCAGGGGTGGCGGGGGGAAGCACGTGCCCAATGGCAACGGGGCTGTGACCCACCTGTCCTCCCCCCAGCTGGTCGCTAAATCGTTTCCCGCTTTCGCTCCCACCCAGCAGAGCCTGGCAGCGATCGCCGCCCTGCCACCTCTGTTTTGTAAGGACTCCCAGACTGGTTTATTGCCCGGCTTTGGGGCGAGGCGGGTGCCTACACCCCACGCATGCACCCTGTGCACCCTCCTGGCCCCTGCCGCCGGCCCAAGGTGACGTTTCAAAGCCAGGCTTGGTCCCTTTTGCTGCCGCAAACGGGGTTCCCGCGGCAGGAGGACCTCAATCCCACTTTGGAGACAGCCTGGCGGCACATCCTGGCTGTGACTCGGGTAAATCCGCGATTGTTTTCCTCGTGACGCATCCCAGTGTTGTCCGTAAGGGCAGGCAGTTCAGAGGAATTTGGAAACCCCCTAAATTTCCTTGTTCTGTGGAAAACCTGTGTCTGGCAAGGAGGCGAGGAAGCCATCGCGCAGGTCAGCCCCCTTTTCCCTGTGTGGGAGCTGGGCTGGCCGCTCGGCATTGCTGCCGGCGGCACCTGCTCCCTGGCATGGCGTTGTCCCTGCCCAGCCAGGCACAGCCGGGACGTGGGGTGCCCCAACACGGTGCGCCCAAGGAGGCGACAGCCGCCAGCTCCTGTGCCGAAGCGGTGGGCAAGCGTGGCCCTACCGCCGGCGGCGCGGCGCGGGGAGCAGAGCGGGGAGGGCAAGCGACTGGGAAACTTGCACTGCAGGTCCCTGAGCGGGGAGCGTGTCGGACGAGATTGCGTCTCGAGGAGGGAAGGAGTGGCCCGGAGTTTCAGTGAACGCCTTCCTCCCTGCCTGAAACTCCCCGGCGCCCTGGCAGGGATGCGGGGGCTCATGGCCGTGGTGGGGGGATGAAGGGAAAAGTTACATCCCCCTCGCTCCTGCCTGGGGGGGCTCAGGGAGGGTTTTTGGGTTTGGAGGCCTTGAGCTGGGTCTCCCTTTCTGCCACCCGGCCCTTCCAGGGTGACATCCGCTGTCCCCTGCCAGCTCAGGTGTCACAGCAGCGTCCTTGCGTGCGATCCCCAGGCACAGCCGGCGCCCGCGGGCACCTCTCCCTCCCCTGTTATGGCTCATGCACGCCGCTGCCCCGAACACACCTGGCGATGGGTAATCCCGGAGCGAGCCCGGGCTGAGTCACGGAAGGCGCGTTGGGTCTGATTCAGGAGCCGAAAGACGCTCAGCAGCCGCCTCTTGCTCGCGGCGTGGGGCTGCACCCATCCAGCATCCCCGGTACGTGCGTGCCGCTGGCGGGAGCCTCCTCATTGAAAAGGGAGCAAACCGCAATGGCATCCCACGTGGGCCGGGGGCACCGGTGCATGGAGGATGCTGGGGTCTTCAACCCAGCCCACGAAGCTCCCGTTCCCCCTGCCCTGCTCCTGCCAGCGGTGGCCTTGCGTGGGGCACACGTGGCCAGGCCGCTGGCTGCCGGCGCTGCCTGATTAGCGATGCAGATGGTAACGCTTGTTCCCCCTTTTTTGTTGAGCGTACAAAGGCCGGGAGGGAGCGTGTGTGCAGGGGAGAGAAACCACCGAGGACAAAGAGCGCGCCGGCTGCCTGCCTCCCAGCGCCTCGGTTCTAACCAGCACCTGCCTGGTGAGCATCTCTACTTCCGAGGGTCCCCCCACCGTGGACCCGGGAAGGGGTCCCAGCAGCCCCCTCCCTGCCATGGGGTGAGCACAGGGTGCTCCCAAGGGTGCAGCCCTTTCTGCATCCCCCTGGCCACGCCGTTTTCGGGGATGCCCAGGCAGCTGGAGTACCGGTGGCACGTGTCATGGCAGGAGGACAGGGACGGGCGCAGGTGGTTCCCTCCCTGCTATTGTCTGCGCTGAGGCCCTGGCACCACCGTGGAGGAGCTGGCAGAGAGCAGCCCCTGTGACGGTGCGGCCACCGGGCCCTTTGCCAGCAGCACCTGCTGCAGGTCATGGGAAGGAGCCGTGCCATCCCCGGGCTCAGGTCAGCCATCAGCCCGCAGCTGGCATTTCTGGAAGAGGAGAAAGGAGCTGGCTTGTTTTTGTGTGTTTTGGGGTCCTGCTCAGCCCAGGTTCTGGCTGTGCATCTAGGCAAAGCCCTGGGTGCTGCACGGGAGGGCAGAACAAGCAGAGCACCGGGGCTGAGTGGTGTGGTCAGAGCCATGGCAGCCCCTCTGGCCATGGGCAGGAGGCTCAGAGCCGGCGAATGCAACTGCCCGGCCACGCTGCGTGCCCGACCTTGTCCTTTCGACTGCTTCCCCTCACTGCCTCGGCTGTATCATGCGCCCAGGGCCGGCACCGTGCCATGGCTTGCAGAGCTCTGCCCTTGCCTGCCCTGTGGCCAGGTCTCACCCGGGCACATGTGCTCCTGCCCCGGCCCCGAGGGGCGGCGGGGTTCGGGCAGTCCCCTGCTGTCCCCTGAACCCGTGTGGATTTGCCAAGAGGAGGCCTGGTTCCCTGTGTCCCACTGGGTACGTTCAGGGGCAGTGGAGGTGGCCCAGGCAACGGTAGTAATGCAGCACTGATGCTGCGCTGGAGCCAAGGTGCAGCTTGGCATGGCATGGCATGGCACAGCATGGCATGGCACAGCATGGCATCCATGCACCCCAGGGTGCCTGCAAAGCCCACGCTATCAGCATGGGCAGCACCGCCTGTCCCCTCCGGGTTGCCCAAACCTTGTTCCCGCACCCATCTGAGAGCTCTAAAGCAGATGCTTCAAATGTGGGGAATTTTCCTGTTGTCCTTTGTGCTGAGGTTAAGTTCCTGCGCGGCTTCCTGCCCCGTTATATATAGCTGTCAGCCCGTCCTGCGCGGCGCTGCCAGCCGGCTGCTCCAGTTTGGAGTTGTTTATCCGCAGCCCGAGCACTCGATGGAAGTCGAGGGGGGCTGGTGGGCACCAGTTGCCCGGGGGGCAGACAGGTCCCATAGCAGCCCTGCGCGAGGCGGCGAGGCTGTGGGTGCTCCCAGGCGCTGGGTGCACGTAGGGTTTTCTCGGCTGGGGGGGGCCGGGGTTTCTGCTGGGCCACGGTTTTGCTACTGGCTGGGTGCTCCCCCCGCCCTGCGCGCGATGCCCAAATGAAAGAGCGACTGTTCCTGGAGGTTGCCGGCAGCGTCATAAGTTTCTACGTTGCCCTGGCTAAAATTAGACACTTATCAGCATTTGGGAGGGATGTGATATTACAGGTTCCTGTTTATTAGAGCAGCCTTCACTTAGGGCCGTGTTTCCGGCTCCCTCCCCACTGGGGAAACTGCCCGCGGCTGTCCCCCACGGCTCTGTGGTGGCCGGGGCCGGGACGAGTGGCAGAAAGGCCTCTGTTTCTTCGACAAAAGGGCCTTTGAACCGGTGGGCGAGACGCCTGTGGTGCCGCAGCCGGCAGGGATGGGCGGTTTTGCCGGGGGAGCGTCCATGCCGGTGGTAACCGCTGCACATGCAACCGGGATGCCTTCCTCCCCTTCCCACCCGTGCTGCTCCGAAAGGGCTCCTGAGCCGTGAGAGATGCTGGGGGGGGTCTTGCCCGTGGGGGTGCGTGGGGGTGCCAGGCTTCTGGGCTTCTTTCAGGTCATCCCTGGGGATGCAGGGCCACCCTTGCTGCATCTCTGGGGCTTGGTGCCCAGCCAGGGCAAGGACACAATGACCAGGGAAGTCTCAGAGCCCCACGGGGCCCCCGGGGAGGGGAGGGAGAGTGGGGACACTGGGACATGGCCCGGGGGCTGGGGGTGGCAGCTGGGGTGACCAGTGGGGTGGAGCGACGGGCGGCCGAGTGAGTGTTGGCCGTGCCGCTGTCTGATGGCACCCTTGCCTGTCTGTCCTTCTGCAGGCAGGCGGCCGTGCCGTGACCGGTGACCCGACCCAGCGCCCTGCCGTGGGGGCGAGTGCGCCCCGAGCCCTCCTCCGCCATGTTCAACCTGATGAAAAAGGACAAAGAGAAGGATGGGGCCCGAAAGGAGAAGAAGGAAAAGAAGGAGAAGAAGGAGCGGATGTCGGCGGCTGAGCTCAAGAGCCTGGAGGAGATGAGCATGCGCCGGGGCTTCTTCAACCTCAACCGTGCCTCCAAGCGGGACTCCAAGACCCGCCTGGAGATCTCCAACCCCATCCCCATCAAGGTGGCCAGCGGCTCTGACCTGCATCTCACGGACATTGACTCCGACAGCAACCGGGGCAGCATCATCTTGGACTCGGGTCACCTGAGCACGGCCAGCTCCAGCGATGATCTCAAGGTGGATGATGCCAACTTCAAGGGCTCGGTGCTGCAGCGGGCGGCCAAGTTTGGCTCGTTGGCCAAGCAGAACTCCCAAATGATCGTCAAACGCTTCTCCTTCTCCCAGAAGAGCCGGGATGAGAGCACCTCAGAGACGTCCACCCCCTCCGAGCACTCGGCGGCCCCCTCCCCGCAGGTGGAGGTGCGCGCACTGGAGACCCAGCTCGCCAAGCAAGGGGTCCCCCCGGGACACACCTGCACCCCTCCCACAACCTCCCTGCGTGCCAGGGTGCCGGAGCTCGTCGGCAAGAGGTTCCCCGCCGAGCTGCGGCTGCCCGCCTTGGTGCCCCCGCAGCCCCCCACCCCACGGCAGCTGGAGCTGCAGAGGCGCAACACTGGCGATTTTGGCTTCTCCCTACGCCGCACCACCATGTTGGACAGGGCCCCCGACGGGCAGGTGTACCGGCGCGTTGTGCACTTTGCCGAACCCGGAGCCGGCACCAAAGACTTGGCGTTGGGGTTGGTGCCGGGTGACCGGCTGGTGGAGATCAATGGACGAAACGTGGAGAACAAATCCCGAGATGAGATCGTGGAGATGATCCGGCAGTCGGGGGAGACGGTGCAGCTGAAGGTGCAGCCCATCCTGGAGCTGAGCGAGCTGAGCCGCTGCTGGCTGCGGGGCGGCCAGGGGATGCGCCGCGCTACCTGGGATGTGAGTAACGCCGTCCCTGTCGTGTGGCCAGTGCCCTGGGTTTCTGCTGGCCGCCAGCGTCCTTGCAGCGGGTGTTTGCGTTGGCAGGGGCTGTGGGAACCAGCAGGCACCCAGACTGCTCTGGCCAGGAGCGATGCACAGGGAGGAGCGGGAGGCTGTGGCTGGGATGCAGGGGTGATGCCTGCCCGTGCCCCGGGGCGGCAGAGCGGCTGCAAGGACGGGTTTGCATCAGGGCTTGTGAACCAGCACCGGTGGGTTTTGCCCCCCAAAGTGCTCAGTGTGCTGTTGGGTTTGGCCTTCCTCCTGCTGGAGGGGCTCCGGGAGAGCCCAGCTCTGCGTTGCACGGGGGAAGTCTGTCCCCATCCCTTCACTGAGGTCTGGCAGGGAAAGGAGCTTTGCTCCTTGCTGCCGGGAAATCCCTAATGCTGCTTTGCAGGATGGGCACTGCCTGCCCCGCTGCCTGCCCCGCTGCCCACGTCGGCCTCCCCCAGCTGGGATCCCTCCCCGGGGACTGGGGCGGGTGGCGTGGTGTGCCGGGGGACGGGAGCTGCCGATGGCGTGCGCAGCCCTGCGCATGCGGCTGGTGCTGTATAAATAGAAACTTAATGGCTGGGTGACCCACATCTCTTGTGCGAGCCGCCCAGCTCTGCTGACCCTGCCGTGGGCTAACTAGCGTCCTGGCCGGCTGGCGGCCCGGCAGAGGCCCCCCAAATGCCGACAGCCTGCAGGGCTGGACCCCCTCCATGGTGGCAGGGGGGGTGCAGCAGCGCGGTGTTGGTTTAGCTTATAACTGGGCTTGTTTAGTGTATTTTTAAGCCTTCCTTAGGGAAGGGAGGGTGCCTGTGCCCACAGAGTGGGTCGCCTGCACCAGGGAGAGCCGTGCTGAGCGCGGCAGGGCCCCATCCCGGTGGGATGGTGGCCGGGACAGAGCAAGAGTGGCCACGGTGAGGCCGTGGCGGTGGCCACGGGGCTCCATGTGCTCCCCGAGCAGGCGCCGGTGCTGCGGGGTGGAGTCTGCGCCGAGCGGAGCGCTGGCTTTCCGGCAGCTCCTCCCCGGAGCCCGGCAGGCGTCACCGGGCAATGCCGGCTGTACCGGCCGGGATAACCCCTGGCCGGATAACCCTACGGGGCCGGGGGCCATGGCTGCTGCCCTCGCTGCGGTACGCTGGCATGGGGGCAGGTACGCGTTCGATGCCAGCGTGCGGGGGTCGACGAAGCGCTTGTGCCCGCCAAGAGCACGGTGCTGCGGCTGGGAAGGAGGAAGAGGAGACGGCGGTGCCCTTGGGGCTGCGGGGGAGAGGCTGTAGCGTAACGGCCTTGCGCCAGGTCTTGGCACCGTTAGACGGCATCAGCTGGAGGAAACCGGCCAGGGGGGAGGCAGTGACCGTGTTTGTGGCATCTTCAGGTGCTGCTGCAGCACGGGCACCTCCCGGCGCAGGATGCTGTCCTCCTCCCGTGTGGTGCAAGGGTGCACCGGGGAGACCTGCCGTGGTTTTTGCCGGTGCTGGGGAGCCGAGGCTGTGGTGCAGGGTACGGTTGGGTGTCCCTCACCCGGCAGGGCCGTGCAAGGTGCCGGCGCACAGGGAGGCCCAGCTCTCCCCCAGGCCCTGCTAAGCTCCCTGGAATGTTTCTGGTCCTAATTTAAATAAAAATGATCCTTTTTGAAACAGGAAATTATAGACATATTTTGGGCTGTTGCTCTGGAAGCCCCTCCCCGGCTGGAGCGGGGATGGTGCCGGGCTCCCTGCATACTGGGGGGGGTTTAACGCCCTTGGCGGGGGCCATGCCGAACCATCCTCGTCCCCACGGACCCATGCCTCAACCGGGCAGGGGCAGCACCCGCCGTGTCTGGGGGGGCTCTTGGTGCTGTGGGGTGTGCAGGGGGTCGGCTGGTGGTATGGCATGGCTGGACATTGGGGACCGGGTGAAACCACCCCCCCGTGTCCCAGCCTTGCTCCTGGCGTGGGGCAGCCAGGCTGGCTTGGCTCCACGCTTGTATTTATTTATTTACTGGCGAAATTCCTCTGGCAGGGCCCAGGCGTGCGCCGGCCGGGCAGAAATATTCCAGAAACGCCTCCAACTGCTCTAGCACTTCTGTGGGACCACAGGCATTCGGCAGCCACGCCGGCAGACCCCACGTGCCATGCTCGCCCACCGGCCGCAGGCGCCCTGGTCGCTGGAGGTTGCTGTCCCCAGGATTCAAGGCCACTGTGCCACAGCGTGGGTGGGTGCCGGCTCTTTGCCATGCCCCACGTCCCACCGGGGGACTCCACTGGGAGATGGAGGGACGTGGGGTGGGGGCTGGGGGACTCCCATTGTGCCAGACATGCTTTCTCCTCTTGTCCACGCTTCTTCCAGGGGAAGTTCTTGGGTTGGCTCTTCCTCTGCCCTCACTGTAGGGATGGTGCTGCTGGGGCATCCCTGGTGTAGGGTTCCCCAAGGGACCCTGGGGAGGGGGCTTGTGTCTGGCAGGCTTGTTTGCGGGGTCGGTGCATCTCTGCTGAAGTTCCCGGTGGAGGAACAAGAGGAACCTGCTGGCTGGGCAGAAACACTGCCGTGGCTGTGTGGCTGGACTGGGGGTCCCAGTGGAGATGGGCTGTGGGAGCCGGGCTACTCCCTGGTGGGTGGCTCCATGCCCTGCCACGGGAATGCTCGGGACCCCCTGGGAAGGCAGGACCACTTTGCATCGCCCGGGTCTGTGCGGGTTTGACTTGCTGTGGAGGGGGCTGCGGCGGCTCCGTGTGCCGGGTCTGGGCCAGTGCCTTCACCAAAGCCTCTTGTTCCTGCTGTCAGGGACGTGACCGCAACTTTTGGCTAATAACCAGGTAGTGCTGCCAGCACTACCTGGGGACACCGTGGGCACCCACCCACAACCCTCCAGTTGTGCCAGCCCTGCCAAGGGTGTTTGCTGTGGCCTCTCCCCAGCTCGTGCCTGGTGCAGAGACGGGCCGGGGCTGCCGTGTGGTGCCAGCCACGGGGCAGTACTGCAAATCCTGGCGTTAACAAGGGCTGGACGTGCTGGCCTCCCCGGCACGGGGATTTCCAGCCTGCCATCGGCACAGCCCTCTCGCTCACGCCAGGACCCCCTTCTCCCTCCGGGAGTGGTTTTTGGCTCAGGACACGTCCCGTGTCCCTGGGGTTGGGCAGGGAACCTGCTCAGGCACTGGCTGGAGTCCCCGCCATGCCCGAGCCCAGGCGGTCACCACCTCTCCTCCACGCCGCCGCCGGCGCGCCTGGCTCCCTGCCGCCGGCCTCCTCCCGGCAGGCCCTGCGCGGAGAGGCCCCCGGCCCCTCGCCCGCCACCCCGCTCCCGTTGTTTCCAGGGAGACCTTGGACTTCCAGAGGCAGCTTTGTCGCAAAAGCGGCTTTACCGTGGGCTGCCATACCGTGCCGGGGGGCTGCTGGGCCGGCACACGTCCGTGGTTCTGGCCCTCACTTTGGGGGGCTGTCCGTCCCCGGGAGCGTTTTCGGGGGGGCTGTTGTGTTCATGGGAAAACAAAGGGAGGAGCAAGTAGTGTCAGGGCTGCACCGCCCGACACGATGCCGGACACCCCGCTATGACGTTAGGCGCCCCGCTCCGACACCAGGCACCCCGCCATGGGACACCGGGGTGCAGGAGCGTGCATCCCTCGCTGCGCAGGACCCTCCCTGGCTCCCCCCAGCCCCGCCGCTGCGCTCAGCCTGGGGACGCCTTTCCCCGCTCGCCCCGGGGCGGGCAGTGGGACGGAGGCCGGGCAGTTCCCCCCGCAGCGCCGGGTTGCTGCGAGCCCACATCACTTCCTCCGGCGGCGGGGGCGGTGGTGGCGGCGGTGGTGGCGGTGTCGGGGAGGCCCCGCTGGCCGCGTGTCCCCCCCGACGCTCCCTCCGGCTGCTGCGCGCGCCGGCGGGGCCCTCGCATTCCTTGGCTATTTTTAGGGTGGCCCTATCAGCCCAGCTGTCCCCGCGCCGCCGGCTGCCGCCCCGCTAGTGCCTCTCCCACCGCGCTGCGCCACGCTCGCCCCGGCGGAAACCCCGCTCCCGGCTCGCCCTGACCCTGCGGTAAGGTGGGGACCCCCCCGGCGTGACCAGCACGGCACGGGGGAGCACGAGGGGGGCACGTGGGAGCCAGTCTCATCGGGGTCGGGGGCCGTGAGGCTGCTCTCGACCCTGGGGCGCTGTGGCGGCCGGGGGCTGTTTCATGCAGCCCCCCCAGGGACCCCGGCACCGGTGCTTTCCAGGGACCTTTGCGGTGGTGCCAGGCCACTCGGAGGTGGGAGCGCCATGGGCGGAGGGTTTGGGGGCTCTGACCCACGGGTGGGTTCGTCTCGGGACCCCTGTGCCCAGCCTGTGCTCCGGGCGCTGGCATTTCACACTGCGGTGACAGGGGGGTACAGGGGACCCCTTGGGGCTGGGGTGATGTACCCCCAGACGGGTGGGTCAGTTTGGTAGCCAGGTGCTCCTCCACGCCGTGCCTGGCCCTGGGAGGGGGAGTTCTCCCCGCGGGCCCTGGGTGCGACCCCCCTGGGATTCAGAGCGTGGGGTGGCGGGTCCCCACCGGGGCTGCCCGGCCGCTGGCACGGGGTCAGGCTCAGAATAAACCCCGGCTGTCAGGGCGAGCAGCGTGCCCGGGGCAGAAAATATCCCTTCCCTCATCCTGGCATTTGCTTACCGTAACGGGCTGGCCCGCCCTGGGGGGGAAACTGGGGCACGGTCCTGCGGCCTGACTAAAGGGGCTTTTTTTGCACAATGAGTTTTAACCGGGTCTCAGCCTGGCCACCTGTCTGTCCCCAGAGCCCTTCCTAGAGGCACTGCCTGTTTGTACGCTGAGCAGGGCCAGGTGGGTTCAGACCCCCATTCCTGAGGGTCCTGGGTTCCCAGGGCTGGCAGGGAAGGGCACGTGTTCGTACACTGTGCCATCGTTCAGCGGCCCGCGTGCCGGCCCCGGCCCGTCTCACCTCTCCCTCTCTCCCCAGCCAGGGTTGCGGCTCCATGAGACATCGCCATGGCGTTTTCATCCCGGTTTGCGTTCTGGGAGCAGAAGGGAAGTCTCTCACGCGTTTGCCTGCACCCCCCATTCGGGTCACGCTGCTACACGCTACTGACCAACTCCCCCAGTTTGCCCAGTGCCAGCACCGTGTTCGGAGCGGTGATCCCAGCCTCTCTCTGCGCTGCCATGCCGGGGGCCGCACCGAGCAAACGGGGAGCTGCCCCGCGCCCCTCCGCAGCACGGCTGTGGTCACCGATGCGGCTACGCATGCGATTACTAACGCTATCACTAACGACCGCTTTGCGAGTGGCTGGTGAAGCCCCTAACATGGTGTGAGCCACCTCGGTGCTGCCAGCCGGCCCCGAGTGCTTGCAGGAGCTGTGCGATGGCGAGCAGGGGAGCATTGCCTGCGGGGTACACCACGCTCTGCCACCGCGGTGCCACGGCCGAGCCCTGGAGCTCAGGAAGCACGACCCGGGGCAGGGGAGGGTTTGGCTGCCCACCCCCTTCCCAGAGACCCCTGGTCGCCCTGCTCGACAGGGAGCTGGCACGTCCCACGGTGCGGCTGCCGCAGAGATTAGCTGGTGACACTTAAAACGTGCTGTGACGCCCGGCGGAGTGACGTGCAGAAAGGCAGAGCCCCCGTGGGGAGCAGTGATGGGGCTCTATGTACCAGCTCGCTCACCAGCTGCATGCAAGGAGGGGGCCCAGGACAGGCGGGCAGGGCGCTTTCCTTTCCCACTTTTGGGGTTTGCCATAAGCAGGGTGCATCTCTGCGCTTCCTCCCACTTTTTCGGCTGCCGGGAAGCCTGGAAGGACACGTGTCCTCGCCCCTGGGGCTGCAACGGGCTGCAAATTTGGGCTGTTAAATGCAGCAGCCTCCTGCCCCCCTGGCATGGAGTGATGGTCCCGTTGGCTTTTCCTGGTTTCTGTGGCTTTTCCGGCAGCGAGGCCCCGTGGCGGGCTGAAACACACTCCTCTTGTTTGTCTGACCCTCAGGTCAAGGACGAGGACAAATCCTTAGCTGTGAAAAGACCCGGGAAGGAGGATGGGGCTGTAAGTGTCACAGGGCATGGGCAGGGTGGAGCTGTGTTGGGGATGGGGCTCGCCCTCGATGGGGACAGACCCCATGCCAGGGCTTGGGAACATCACGGACGGTCTTGGGCTCAGCATGCCCCCCCGCACCCGCCCTGGTCCTTGGGGAGCGCCGGTGGCCGCTCCAGAGCAGCGTGTGGAGGGTGGTGGGTGTTTTTGGCAGGGATGCTCGGCTGTTGGCGCACGGTGATCTCTCCCCCTCCGCCTCCCCGGGGCTTGTCCCTGCCCCGCATGCCCCGGCAGGATGGTGGGTCGGTGCCCACCCCGTGGTTACAGTGCTGGCTCCTATGCTGCCCACCAGAGCTGTTGGCAGAGAAAATCTTGCCCTGTGCGTTGCAGAGAGGCTGCCGGTGCCCTGAGCACTGAGTTTTATCCCCTTACATACTGGTAGCCCGAGAGTTGATGGGTCCCTGCGTGCAGGTCCGGGGAGGTCACCATCACTCCCAGCCCTGGAGTCCGGTGGGGAGCTGTAGGTTGGCTGGAGAAGGGGACTGGGTGCTGCGTCCCTCGGTGCCGGGGTCTGGCCGGGAGCTGCGCTCCCATGGCAGGGCATGAAACCCCAGGCACCACCATGACCCGAGCAGCGGGTGCTTGTGGTGGCAGACACCGCACCGTCAGACCTCCACCACTCACACTGGTGTCATTGTGGCTGCAGTCAGAGAGCCTGAAGGATGTGGCATCTGCACCCCCAAATCCTGAGCCCCCGAAGAGCCCCGAGCCACCCCCCGGGCGAGAGAAGAGCCCGGAGCCGGTGCTGAACGGGGCAGCCATAAACGGGCTGGAGGGCCCGGCTGCCGAGGCACAGGGGGACGACGGTCAGGGGCTGTCCCGCCGCAGGGTGGTCCGGGTGGTGCGCAAGGTGGTCCGCAAAGTCCTACCGGGGGAGGACGCCGGCAGTGCCAAGGAGCCGGGGCGAGACGCCAAGGCTGCCGAGCCAGTGCCACCCCCCAGGAAGGAGGAGACGGGCCGTTCTGCTGTCCCAGCTCCCCCCACCGCGCCGCCTCCCCCGGCTGTGCCAGCAGCCCCCGCCAAGCCGGAGCCCAAGGATGAGATCTCGGCGGGGCTCAAAACCCTCATGGCAAAGGGCAAAACCAAAGAGCACCGGCCGCGGCTCCGGCCGGGGGACAGGCGGGAGGAGAAGTCCCCCGAGCCGGCCAGGGGGGACGCGAAGCCGTCCCTGTCCCCAGGCGCTGAAGCCAAGCCGGAGCCACCGGTGCAGTCTTCGGGAGGGAAAGCGGAGCCGGCAAAGGCACCCGCTCCGAAACCCACCGCCCTGGAGAGGCACAAGGTACCGGTGTGTGCACGGCGGGGAGATGCTCTAACATGGTGGCAGAGCTGTGCCGCCCGGCGTGGCATGGTGTGAGCTCACCCGCATGGTTTGCAGTGGTTTTGGGGTACGTGGTACTGGGCTGGGGTCACTTTTCGGGGCAGTTTTGTGCGCTGCGGCACCCCATCACGCTGCCCCTTGTCTCCCCCATGGCTCATGTGGAGAAGAAGCTGCAGCCTGGCGAGAAGCGTTCGACCCCTGCGAAAACCGCCCCAGCACCCCCCCAGCAGGTGTGTGGGAGCAGCGACCTGGGTCCTCGGGCATTGCCGGGTATCCGCCGGTACCCCGGCTGCGCCGGCCTCGGCACCCGCGGGTCTGCGCCAGCCGTCACCCCGGTACCCACCCTGAGCGCCGGCGGGCTGCAGGGTCGGGAAAGCCTCTGCAATAGCCCCTCTGGTGCCTGCGTGCCGTGAGTGCGAGGCTGGTGGGGGCTGTGGGGGCCGCGGGGTGGCCAGCCTGGTGCTAATGGTGTTCTGCCTCCAGGCTGCCCCCAGCCCCGCGTCCTGGCTGAGCCCATCGGAGGAGGCACAGCGCCGGCTGGAGAGGATCTTCACCGCTTCTGTAATTCCGGGGGCATTGGCGCTCGCGTGCTGCCCGCCCGGGGATGGGGACACGTGGGCAGCGTGTGGCTGCCCCGGCCGCACCGTGTGCTCCGCACGGGGTGATTGTAGCCCTGTGCCTGGCTACCAGCCCTGTGATCCCTCTCTGGGTAGCACCGGTAGCAGGGGACAGATGACCAGGGATGCCAGGGGATGCCAGTGGTTTTGGGGTCATTGCCCGGACTAGTGTGCCCGGCTGTGGGGAGCTGTGATGCCCAGCAGCCCTTGCTGGTGGCATCCCCGCGGCAGCACGGGCATGGCTGCCCGTGGCTGGGGCGATGCCCAGGCAGTGCCGTGGGGGTTGTGGCCGTGCCTGGGCCCCGTGGCGCGTGGCGGTGCCGCTGCTGCTCTCTGCCTCTCACCCCCTCTCTTCTTTCTCTCCTCCTTCCTCGCTGCTGTTAGCTGGACCCCGCCGCCTCCGCCTCGGCACCCAGCCAGGTACCGTACCCCCGTCCTCAGGAGCCCTCTGCCTCCACCGGTGACCCCCCGCCGTCCTCTGTCTGCCGCTGGGCTGGCGTCTGCGCCCGCGCCTCGTGCTGGAGCGTAAGGCTTTCCCCGTCCCACCCTGCTCCGTGGGCTGCCGCGTCACCCACGGGGCCGGAGGGTGCCGGGGTGGCCGGAGCTGGGTGCCTCTCCCCAGCGGGGCTGTGCTGGGGAGCTGGGTGTCCCGGGAGGATGCTCTTGGTGGAGGTGGCACGGCTAGGGCGGGCAGGGGTGCAGAGCAGGACAGAACGGGGCAGAGCATCTGGTATAGGCAGGACGCATGGCTCGTGCCAGAGCAGCCGTGGCATGCAGCGCTGGCCGGGCTTGCAGCGGGTCAGCGCGGCGGCCCCCAACCCTGGGGGCTTTGGCGGTGGGGCCTCATGGCCGATGTCCTTCCTGGCTCCGTGCGTCCCCGGTGCCGCGCTGGACCTGCCGCTCTGCCGGCCACAGTGGTGGCCCTCGCCAGAAGCACCCACGGGGTTTGGCACAGCGGCACTTTGCCCCCGCTTGCTTCCCCCCCGCCGCATTCTGTGCTGTCTGCGGGGCAGAGATTAACCCTTCTTGCCTTCACCCCTCCGTCTCTCGGCCTCGCCAGGGTCAAGCGGACGATGCCCCGGCAGCCCCCTTTGGCCCCATCCCTGCTGCAGCTCAGGTTTGGCTTTGGGGCTCGCCCTGCTCCTGGGTGGCGGGGACGTCCCCGCTGGGCTGGCTGTGCCAGCCTGGCGTTTCCCATGCTGCGGTACTCCGTCATCACCGTGCCATGTCCTGTGTCCCTCCGTTATGTCCCTGCAGTGTGTCCTGTGTCCCTGCCCTGTGTCCCTGCAGCACATCCCATGTCCCCACAGCATGCCCGGTGTCCCTGCATCCCAGCATGTGGCTGGCATGGGTGCCCGCTCTCTGGGCTGCGGTTTGGGAGCTCAGCCCCTCCAGGCTTGCCCAAGGTGGCCGTGGTGAATGCGCTCGTGGGCCACTGTGACTTCACGTCTGCCCCGAGCCCATGGCAGGGTCGTGGTGGTCTCTGCAGCCCCGAGCCCAGCGGGGTCCCCAGAGGCAGCGAGCAAGCTGGGCGCATGTGCTGGGAGGACTTGGGGCTTGCGGAGGGTGGCCATGGCTGCCCAGCACGTGGCCCCGTGGCCAGGCAGCCCTGCTCGCTCCAGCCCCAGGGACGTGGGGAGGGGGTGAGATGGAGAGGGGAGGCAGGTGAGCACGACTGCCCCACGTCCCGCTGTCCCACAGGCCAAGACAGAGGAGCAGATAGCGGCAGAGGAGGCCTGGTACGAGACCGAGAAGGTGTGGCTGGTGCACAGGGATGGCTTCTCCTTGGGTGAGTCCTTCCCACGACACAGCGAGCCCCCCCGGCCTGGCTGCGGTGTCCCTAGGGGGGCTGCCCAGCATGGCCCTGCTGAGCGCCTCGTGCTGCTCGCAGGCAGCCAGCTGCGGCCGGAGCAGGGCAGCCCCCTGCCCGAGGGCAAGGTGAAGGTGAAGCTGGACCACGATGGAGCTGTCCTGGAGGTGGAGGAGGATGATGTGGAGAAGGTAGGGCCACAGGGTGGGGGACAGCGGGGCAGACCTCCCGTTCCCCGCTTGATGCCCCCCTGCTACCTCGCTGCCAGGTGAACCCCCCCTCCTGCGACCGCGTGGAGGACCTCGCCAGCCTCCTCTACCTCAACGAGTCTAGCGTGCTGCACACGCTGCGGCAGCGCTACGGCGGCAACCTCCTGCACACCTACGCCGGCCCCACCATGGTCATCATCAACCCGCTGAGCTCCCCCTCCATGTACTCCGAGAAGGTGACGCTGCTGCTGGGGAGGGGGTACCAGAGGGGACAGGCGGCTGGGAGCCGTGTCACCGCGCAGAGGGAGCCGGTGGGGGTGGCAGGGTGCTGACCCTCGCCCGCGCCGTGCTTTCCCCTCTACCCCCGCCAGGTCATGCACATGTTCAAAGGGTGCCGCAGGGAGGACACGTCCCCGCACATCTACGCGGTGGCCCAGGCCGCCTACCGCAGCATGCTGATGAGCCGCCAGGACCAGGCGGTCGTGCTGCTGGGCGCCAGCGGCAGCGGCAAAACCACCAACTGCCAGCACCTTGTCCAGTACCTCGCCACCATCGCCGGCAGCACCGGCAAGGTCTTCTCCGGTGAGTCCCCGGCGGGGTGTGGGGTCCCCGTGCCACCCGCGCACGCCCCTTGCTTTGCGGTCACAGCCCTCCGCAGCCTCCCGCACCCGGCAGCGGCCAGACACACGCCACACGGCGCGCTTTCACTTTCTCACGCCGGTCCCTTTACCGCGCTCTCGACGGCTGCTGCGGCGTGGAGCACGGCACAGGAGCAGCAGCGCTTGCCCGGCCAGCGGTGCCGGTTCTGGCCGCCTGCCGCACAGCCCCTGCACCCCACCGCTCCACTTCTCTTCCCGCAGCGGAGAAGTGGCAGGCTCTCTACACCATCCTGGAAGCTTTTGGCAATAGCAGCACCGGCATGAATGGCAACGCCACCCGCTTCTCCCAGATCATCTCTCTGGACTTCGACCAGGCTGGGCAGGTGGCATCTGCCTCCGTACAGGTGAGGGGGCCAGGGTGGCCTCCACCCCCGGCATGGGAGCCGGTCCATCCTCACCGGGGCAGCTCCCCTTGGCATGGGAGCCAGTCCATCCTCGCCAGCGTGTTTTCCTCCTGGCAGCCCAGCCACGCACTAGCCCACGAGCCCTGCCGCAGACCCCTGCCGGCCGCCCGGCTGTGCTCACAGTGCTTAGCAGCTGGGCATCCTGCTCTCATCTTTGTTCACACCCAGACACGCACAGATCAACTGCCTGTCCTTGCTGAGTTAGCCCTGATATCGGGGTGTCTTTCTTCCAGACGCCACCCCAGTGTCATAACAGCAGAGCCCTTAAAATTCAAGAGAGCCGCTTTGTGCTCCCGTAGTAGCAGGCACCCCAGGAGAGGAGATGCTCACGGGTTGCTTGGGTGATGTTTGCATTCATACGATGCCCTGCCGTGTGGGGAGACTCTCATGTCTCCGTGGGGACCCTGGGCAGGCAGCAAGGATGAGGCTGGGGTGGGCTGGGGAGGTCTTGGTGGGAGCAGAGCCCTTGGGGATGGTTCCCAACTCTCCCACCTCCATCAGACGCTGTTGCTGGAGAAGCTGCGCGTTGCCAAGCGCCCGGCCAACGAGGCCACCTTCAATGTCTTCTACTACCTGCTGGCCTGCTCTGACAGCACCCTGCGGTGAGCCGGGGTGGGGGTGGGGGGCAAGGTCACGGCCCCTGGCCCAGGGAGTCTCCGGGGTCTCCCACGTGGGGCCAATCTCGGTGTTTATTCCCGCAGGACTGAGCTTCATTTCAACCACCTGGCAGAGAACAACGTCTTTGGCATCACACCCCTCTCCAAGGTTGCTGCGATCGGGCTGGGTGGGGGGCTGCGGGGGGGGGCTGCGGTTCCCTGGCCCATTCAGGTACAGGGGGAGGCAGAGCCGGGCTCCCACACCAATGGCTCCTATTGCTCTCCACAGCCAGAGGAAAAGCAGAAGGCGACCCAGCAGTTCAACAAGCTGCAGGCTGCCATGAAGGTGATGGGCATCTCCAGCGATGAGCAGAAAGCCTTCTGGCTCGTCCTCGGGGCCATTTATCATCTGGGGGCCGCCGGGGCCACGAAAGGTAACCAGCTGCTCAGGGCTCAGCGGCATTAACAAGCCGAGGCTCGGGGCTGATGGCCGCATGGGGTCCCAGAGCGACCGCCAGCACCTCAGCACCTTGGAAATGACCCCCACCTTGGTGTGACTGAGCCCTTGGGGGATGTTTGGGGCTGTGTTAGCTGACAGGGGTGTTTGGGGCAGTGCTCTGCCACCCTGGGTGCTCTGGGGGACCTGGCTTTGCCCCCTCGGTCAGGGTGGTCCCTCTGGCTGGTGGGAATCGAAGACCTCCAGACGCAGGGCTGGCCTCTGCCAACTTGGGGGACTGGGGGCCTGGCTGGGGCTGAGGGACTCAGGGGGTGCGTGTCCCCTGTCCCCAGTGTAACACTTCTTCTCCCTGTCCTCCCCGCAGAACCGCTGGCGGACAGAGCCGGTAATCGGAGCCGGGGGGGCTCTGCTCCGGGTGCTGCCGCGCGGTGCTGGTTTAGGGGCTGAAATGGGGGCTTGGGATGCTGCTGGTGTGCCAGGACCAACCCTGACCCCCGGCTGGGTTCTGGCAGCCCCAAATTTGCCTGCTGCCCATCAGGACCCCCCACCCGGTCCTCTTGGCACCATTGGTGGCGTGGGGCAGGGCTGCCCCGGCACCCAGAGCTCACCGTGGGCTGCAGGGCTTGCTCTTACGGGCACCGGCTTCACTCTCCATCCCGTGGGGTGGTGAATTAGGCTTCGTGGGGCTGCTCTTCTCCCCCTGGGGGCTTCAGCCTTCCCCCCCTTGTCGTGCTGGAAGCTCCCATGGTGCTGCAGGCTGGTGGGAGGGCCTGGGCGCAGCACACCTGAAATGGGCACCTGGAGCTGGTGGCTGCACCGAGGCAATTTGCAGCCCTGGGGGAAAAAAAGACGAGGCGGGGATGGGGAGGGAGAGAGCAGAGGGGTCTTGGGGGCACAGCGGGGTACAGTGCTGGCCCATGGGGTGCTTCAAGGCACTAGAGGGCAGCAGGGCCGCACTGCAGCCACTGCGGTGGGGTGCTCCGGTGGCTTGGGAGCCTCTTTATGGGGGTCTGCTGGGGGGGAACCCCAGATCCTGTTCAGGGGGAGCATCCCGGCCCCAACTGTGTGCTGCTTCTGGAGCCTCCCCTGCATCTCGTGGACACTGGGGACGCTCAGAGCCAGCTCAGCTGCATCAGCCCCCATTTCCTCGGCCCCTCGACATTTGTGCAAGGCTGGATCCGACAGCAGCTCCCCATGCACTGGGGCAGAGCTGAGCTGCTCCCCGCCAGTGCCCACGGTGCAGCTGAGGTTCACAGAAGGGCCCCCACGCCGGGTCGCAGCGTCTCACTGCAACGATGCCTGGGGGGAGACCAGGCTTGGCATGTGCGTGGGGTGGTGGTGCCTGCGCGTGGCATGTTTTGGCAGGAGGGCGTCCCCGTGCCGCGTGTCCGCGCTGTCACGTGCCGTTGTTTCTAACCCTTGTCTCTGTTTGCATGGTGCATGCTGCCCTTTTGCAATGCAGACGCCGACGAAGGTAAAGTCTCGTTCTCCACGCGTGTCTCTGGCTTCCCCCTCCCGCGTCCCACTGTCGTGTCCCTGCGTGTCACCATTAACTTGCTCCCACCTCCCCTGCCGTCACCCGGCATCCATGTGCTTGTGTCCGGCAGCCGCGGTCTGTCCTCCCGCATCACGGCGGGGCTGCTCGGTGCATGCGGCCAAGCAGGGACGTGTCCCTGTGCTGGGGCGGATCAGAGTTCTGCACCGTCACAGGCCCCAGGGGTCCCTGGGCAGCGGTGGCAAGGGGTGACCCCCACTCCCTGTCCCTTGGCGTGGCTCTGGGCTCAGCCCTGCAGAGGCATGAAGCCGTTCACCCCCATCTCCTCTAATCAGACCCCAAAACACGTTTCCTTGGCCCTCCGGCACCAGCCACGTGTTCCTACTGTGCACAGCATCCCCAGCCTGCTCTGGGGGACCCTGACACCATCCCAGGTCTGGCTGGAAATGCTCCCCATTTGGGGGGATGCCCCAGCTGACACTGAGCCTCTTTCTCCACCCTCCAGCCGGGAGGAAGCAGTTTGCACGGCACGAGTGGGCTCAGAAAGCCGCCTACCTGCTGGGCTGCAGCCTGGAGGAGCTCTCCTCCTCCATCTTCAAACACCAGCCCAAGGGCACCCTGCAGCGATCCACCTCGTTCCGGCAGGGCCCCGACGAGCCCCCCCTGGGCGAAGGCAGCACAGGTAGGGTGAGGGACGGTGGGGACAGCGGGTGGCCCGGGGGACACCAGGATGGGGACACTCAGGGTTGCCTTGGGCAGGTCCCAAGCTGACGGCGCTGGAGTGCCTGGAGGGCATGGCGGCCGGCTTGTACTCTGAGCTCTTCACCCTCCTCATCTCCCTCCTCAACAGGTACATGCTGGGAGACTGGGGGGAGAGCCAGGGAAGGGGGGGCTGGCAGCACTCGCTCACCCCGCTGTGTCCCTTTGTCCCCCACAGGGCGCTGAAGTCGAGCCAGCACTCGGTGTGCTCAGTGACGGTGGTAGACACCCCCGGGGCGCAAAACCCGGAGCTGGCAGGGCAGAGCCGGGGGGCCACCTTCGAGGAGCTCTGCCACAACTACGCCCAGGAGCGCCTGCAGCTCCTCTTCCACCAGCGCACCTTCGCCCGCGAGCTGGAGCGATACAAGGAGGTAACGGGAATGCCCAGGGCTGCCATCGCCTCCTCCCCTCCTGCCCTCCCCTCTCTGCACAAGCGTCTCCTACGGTGTTCCCCCCCAGTTTCTTAACCCACAGTCGTTCTGGACTGGTTCCAGCAGAAGCAGCTCTGACATGACGCTCGATGCAGCAGGGGTTTCCCCAAGGCTCCCGCTGCCAGCGGTGCCTTTGCCGGCAGCTCCGGCCCCAGCCAGGCAGCTTTGCCTGCAAACGTGCCAGGCTGGGAGATGGTGGGGTGGCTGCGGGTGGTGGCAGTGGGGAAGATCACTGCTGTTGCTCCATCTCAGCACCGACAACCCAGGGGGACCTTTCCATGTGTCCTGGTCCCCTCTCGGCACCCAGCATCGCCCTGTGCCATGCCAGCGCGGTGGGGCAGTGGGACGCCGGCAAAGCCCTGCCTCCTGCCCAGACCCCGTTGACACCAACGCCTTGATCAGCTGCCGAATCCCTATCGTTGCTCCCCCGTCACGCAGGCACTAACCGCACCTCTCTCCCCCTTCACCAGGAGAACATAGAGCTTGCCCTGGCTGACGCCGAGCCCGGCTCCTCTGGCTCTGTAGCTGTTGTAGACCAGCCCTCGCACCAGGCACTGGTAAGCACCCACCGTGCTTCCTTGTGGCCGCCTCACGACAGTTTGTAGCATGAGGCAGCAGCTGAGTGGCTTTCGTGGTCCTTTGGCGGTAGTTAGTTAGGGGAAGGAGAGGGACTGTCCCCAACGCTTGGTCATGAGAGCGCATCTGTGAGCACGTGTGCAGCCCACATCCCTGGTGCATCCCCTGGTATGGTGTTCCCTGCTCGTCCCGGGAGCTGCCCATGTCACGGGCAGGAGGGCAAGGAGCCCTTGGGCGATGCCCAGGGTGCTCCGGTCCCCAGGGTGCTCTGGTCCCCAGGGTGCGTGGGTCTCCAAGGTTCTCCAGTCCCTGGGGTGCTCTGGTCTTCAGGGTGCATAGGTCCCCAAGGTACACCAGTCCCTGAGGTGCTCCAGTTCCTGCTGCAGGAGGCTGCAGAGACCGAGGGGGGGCTGCTAGCACCAGTCCAGTGCTGGGTTTCATCCCACGGATGCCTGAGCACAGCATTTCCCACGCCAGTGAGCATCTCGCTGCCTGGAATATTATGTACTGACTCTTTCCTTACTGGGTCTCCATTAAGCAGGGGCCCTCTCACGTGGTGCCACTTTTCCTTGCTGCTGATAGCGGCTGAGTTTGCATGCTCCCTGGGTGTCCTGAGTCCCCTGTGTCCCCCCATCCCCACTCTGGTGGACACCGGTGTACCGAACCAAGCACGGTGTCACCCACAGGTCCGGTCACTGGCCCGCACAGACGAGGCGCGGGGGCTACTGTGGCTGCTGGAGGAGGAGGCACTGCAGCCGGGCGGCAATGAGGACACCTTGCTGGAGCGGCTTTTCTCCTACTACGGCCCCCAGGAAGGGGGCAAGAAAGGTCAGGCGGGGCCCGGCACCACAGGGCCGTGTGTTGGCAAAGCACCGGTTCCATGCCCATCGGTGCCATTTATCCCCACAGGGCACAACCCGCTGCTCCCCAGTGACAAGCCCCGACACTTCCTCCTGGGTCACAGCTCGGGGACCAACTGGGTTGAGTACGATGCCACGGGCTGGCTCAACCATGTCAAGCACAACCCGGCCTCCCAAAATGCCTCCGTCCTGCTGCAGGAGTCGCAGAAGTGAGTGGGATCCTGGGGCAGCGGGGGGAGCACAGCGGGGAGGAGAGGTGATTTTGGGGGGGTGACGTCCCCTCCGTGCCCCACAGGAAAGTCATCAGCAGCTTGTTTGCCGGCCGTGGCGGGTCAGCACTGGTACTGTCGGGCTCGGTGGCGGGGCTGGAGGGGGGTTCCCAGCTGGCCCTGCGCAGGGCCACCAGCATGCGCAAGACCTTCACCACCGGCGTGGCTGCCGTCAAGAAGAAATCCCTCTGCATCCAGATCAAGCTGCAAGTGGTGAGTGAACGGGTGCCAAGGCGGGGTCCCCGGGTCCGGCTGGGGCATCTCCGCGTGTCACCGCTCACCCCGCTCTCCCATGCCTGCAGGATGCCCTCATCGACAGCATCAAGAAGTCTAAGCTCCACTTCGTGCACTGCTTCCTGCCCAAGGCGGCGGGGGGCGGCGGGGACCCCCGGGCTGTGCCGTGCCGGCGGGTGAGCGGCAGCGAGCTGGAGCTGCCGGCGGAGCACTGCGAAGCCGGGCTCATGCAGCTGGATGTGCCCCTCCTGCGCGCTCAGCTCCGCGGCTCCCGCCTGCTCGACGCCCTCCGCATGTACCGCCAAGGTGAGCCGCGCCGCCGGCACCCCTGGCACCCGCGGCGCAGGGATGCCAGGGCTGCGGTTCACGTCCCGCTGCGGGGATGGATGTCGCGGGGGTCCCGGCTGTGTCTCGTCTCTGGGGAGCCAAAGTCCCCCTGGGGAACCCCTTCAGCTCGTGCCCTTGCTCCGAGCCCCGTGGCTGCCAGCCGTCCCCCCAAGGCGGTCCTGTCCCCGTCCCCCCTCCCCTGCGGGGCCGTTATCTGCGCCGGGGACAGGCATGGCCTTAATTGGGTGTCTCCGCTGGTGCCGCCGGCTCCTGGCAGCTCTCCTGCTGGCAGTCGGCCCCTGTCCCGCTGGGGCGAGGGACTCCGGGTTGTGCTCAGCAAAGCATTTATCGATACGCGTGGCTGGCCGCCCAGCCGAGGTTTTATTGCCTGGAGGCCGGACCCTTCCTGCCACGATCGGAAATCGATGCTGCCCGCACACCTCCTGGATCGACGGCTGTGGCCAGCCGGCTGTGCCGGGGTCAGCGTCTCTGTCGATACCCCATCGTTAATTAAGATGTGGAGGCTCAGCACTGTGAGCCTGATGCAGAAGTTGGCTGCGGCTCAGAGCGGAGCCGGAGCGGGGCCTGTTTGCTTGCACAGGCAACGTGTGTCCCTGCGCTCCCCTCAGGGTGTGATCTGGCCACTTTATTCTCAGATCCCAGCCAAAATTGCTGGAGGACACAGCCAAAGAAAACCTCCCGGGGAGGGTCAGGGCACTCTGCCTATGCCTGGCCCCATGGGGACCTTGTGCCAAGCGGGGTGTCCCCATCAACTCTCCCAAAAGATGGGCACCAGCAAGTCAGGGCACACAGGGCTGTCCCCGGCCATCCCCCGGGCGTCCTGGCTGCCCCTGCAGCCCCGCTCTCTCTTGCTCCCCGCAGGGTACCCCGACCACATGGTGTTTGCGGAGTTCAGACGGCGCTTTGACGTCCTGGCCCCGCACCTGACCAAGAAGCACGGGCGCAACTACATCGTGGTGGACGAGAAGCGGGTGCGTGCCCTGTGCTGGGGCCGGTGCTGCGGTCTGGGGTCCCCTGCACCCCTGGGGTGCCGCCAGCCAGCCCTGACACCTCTCCCTCCCTGCAGGCAGTGGAGGAGCTCCTGGAGTCGCTGGACCTGGAAAAGAGCAGCTACCACATGGGCTTGAGCCGGGTATGATGCCCGACACTGCCTGCGGGTAGCGGTGGCGGCACGGGCAAGCGTGGGCGGCATAGCTCGGCACGGCGCGGCACGGCAGCACAAGGGCGGCACTGTTTGCTCCCACCTACGGCATTCCTCGTGCCTGAGAAATAAAACCCCCACGGCGGGACAGGACCAGTGGCTGCAGAGGGAAGAGCCGCATCCCCACCAGCCGGAGCAGCGGGAGGGTGGCACGGCGTGGCCGGAGGGATGCTGGCACTCGTCGACATCTCACCCCATTCCCTTCCCGCAGGTGTTTTTCCGGGCCGGATCACTGGCCAGGCTGGAGGAGCAGCGGGACGCGCAGACCAGCAGGAACATCACCCTCTTCCAGGCGGCGTGCAGGGGCTTCCTGGCACGGCAGCAGTTCAAGAAAAGGAAGGTTCGTCCCAGCAGCTCTCCCCTCCCTGCTCCGCAGCACAATTTCGCCTAAAATGGGCAGCGCAGCCTTTCTGCCGGCGCCTGGGCCAGCACCTCCTCCTCCCGCCTCCCCCTGCGACCGCCCAGCCGTGGGGAGCCG
>NW_010972831.1:4221851-4236581 GCF_000737465.1 Haliaeetus leucocephalus | reverse complement strand
CCGGGGGGCCGGGGGGAAGCGGCAGGGAAGGTGCTGGGCATCGCCACAGCGGGATGAAGCGGCGTGTCAGCTCCTACTTTTATTATTAAAGAGGGCATAAAATAGGCATCTCGGCAGCACCTTGCCTTCCACTAGATTAGCATTTGGAGGGGCTGGAGAGAATCAAACAGTGGATAAGCCGGGTGCAATTAGCCCAAATGCTAACAAAGGGGAGCAGGCCAGGGTGCCGGCAGGGGTGCTGAGTGCCCGCCTGCCCCACTTTGCCCTGCCGGCAGCACCCCGTGCTGACACCGTACCCTGTGCTGATACTGTGCCCCGCACAGATCCAAGATTTGGCCATCCGGTGCGTGCAGAAGAACATCAAGAAGAACAAGGGGGTGAAGGGCTGGCCCTGGTGGAAGCTCTTCACCACCGTGCGGCCCCTCATCGAGGTGCAGCTCACCGAGGACCAGATCCGTGGCAAAGACGTGGGTATCTCGGTGCTGGGGGATGCTGGATGGAGCAGGGTGGGCTCGGGGGAGTGTTGGACCCGGGCAGGGCCCCCCAGCGGGCTGGGATGCAGGATCCTGCAGTGGGGTGGAATGCAGGACCCCCACGGTGGGGTGGGTTGCCAGGTCCTGTGGTGGGGTGGGATGCAGGAGCCCACAGTGGGGTGGGATGCAGGAGCCCAGGGAAGGGTGGGATGCAGGAGCCCACAGTGGGGTGGGATGCAGGACCCCATGGTAGCGTGGGATGCAGGAGCCCGTGACGGGCTGAGATGCAGGACCGTGGCTGCCCTGCACCCCGTCAGTGCCAGGCAGGCTCGAATTGCTCCCTAATTTGCGAATCAGCATGTCATTAGCATCCCGAGAGCCGGCTGTTGCATGAGCCCAATTACAAGGCGTGGAGAATGGAAATGAAACCGTGTGCCGAGAGGCATATGCAGGACTCCGTGCCGTGCTGGCAACCAGACACTCGTGCCCCGCCGAGCCCGCCCGGCGTGGAGCCGCTGCCTGGCTCAGCTTTCACCCCAACCCGCTGAGGACGGGGACCTGGGGTGGGGGCACCTGGGCCCCCTCCTGCCCCCCCCCAGCCTGTGCTGGGACCAGAGGAGGGGAGAGAAAGACGCGCTTGAAGCTGGCAGCTGGGCACGCCTCCCCAGTGCTGGCTGGTGGTCCCTTGGGCATCCCGGCGGGCCCCCTCCCTCCCCACCTGGGCTGGGTGCACCCAAACCCTTTGGCGAGCTGCCGATGGGTGGGTTTCTTCCCACCCCCTCTCCCGGGGGGGGTTGCGGTGACCCCTCTCCAGCTTCGCCGGGGCTGCCTGGCGTTTCGACACCATTTATGGGGTTGGAGTCAGCACGGCGGTGGAGCGGGTTGGGGAAAGTCCCTGCCCAGCCCTTGGCAGGGGAGAGCGGCCCCCGCCTCGGGGAGCCCCCACCCTGCCCACCCAGTGCTGGGGGGGGTGCAGAAACCTGCCAGGCTCTTGCTTGCCAACCTCTTCCCCTTACGCCTGCCTCCCTCCCTCACCGCCCGCTCTGTTGCAGGAAGAGATCCAGCAGCTGAAGAGCAAACTCGAGAAGGTGGAGAAGGAGCGTAACGAGCTCCGGCTCAACAGCGACCGCCTGGAGAGCAGGGTAGGTCCCTGCCGGCACCGGGAGGGGTTATGGTGCTGTGCCGACCTGCCCCGGCCCATGGTCCCGCTCCCCTCCTCTGCCGCCAGATCACAGAGCTGACGTCGGAGCTGACGGACGAGCGAAACACCGGTGAATCGGCCTCCCAGCTGCTGGACGCTGAGACGGCCGAGAGGCTGCGGGCCGAGAAGGAGATGAAGGACCTGCAGGTAAATGCGCCTCTCCCCAGCCTCGCAGCGTCTCCCGGCCCCCCCCCGGCGCTCACCCCAGCCGTGTTCCCTCCCAGGCCAAGTACGATGCTCTGAAGAAGCAGATGGAGTCCATGGAGATGGAGGTGATGGAGGCTCGGCTCATCCGGGCGGCCGAGCTCAACGGGGAGCTCGACGATGATGATTCAGGTACCGTCCTGCCTCCGGTGCTCGCCACCTGGGTGCCCCGAGGTCACAGCACCGTGCCCACCACCTGCACGGTGGCCCCGTACCACCCCACGCAGCCCCTCAGTGACCCTGTTTCCCCGCGCAGGTGGCGAATGGCGGCTGAAATACGAGCGGGCGGTGCGGGAGATCGACTTCACCAAGAAACGGCTGCAGCAGGAGCTGGAGGATAAGCTGGAGGTGGAGCAGCAGGGCAAGAGGCAGCTGGAGCGGAGGGTGAGTAGGGCTCAGCCCCGGGGACTCCCCAGTCTGCTCAGCGTGGGGACGGGCAGGGGGTGGGCAGCCGCTGCCTGCTCGGAGCTGAGCGAGGTCGTGGTCAGGGCAGCAGGGACGCGGTGGCTTCCCGGAGCCCCTCACCACCCTGCCTGCTCCTGCCCGCAGTTGACAGACCTGCAGGCAGACAGCGAGGAGAGCCAGCGGGCATTGCAGCAGCTGAAGAAGAAGTGCCAGCGCCTGGCCGCGGAGCTGCAGGACACCAAGCTGCACCTCGAGGGCCAGCAAGGACGCAACCACGACCTGGAGAAGAAGCAGCGGAGGTGGGAACTGTGCGCTGGCGGTGGGAGGGGGGCTGCGGGGGCGGATGGCATCCTCGCCGCCTGGTGAGCCTCTTGCAAAGTGGCATTACCATTTTAGCAGGGATTTGGGCACTTCACCAGCTCCCACTTGGCTGAGGTGTCTCCAGCAGGATGGGGCTGCCTGGGTTGGGTGTGTTCATTGTGGGGGTGGACTCCAATGCCCTTTTTGGGGACCCGGAGCCAAGTGATCACCCCGTGGGGGGCCGTGCCCCATGGTGGAGGCTGCTTGTGCCCCACGTCTCTGCTCGGCACTCCCTCTCATCCCATCTCCTCTCCCAGTCCCAAAGTTTGCTAACGTTATTAAGCAGCAGGGACGCTTTCATCTCATTATGGTAATGATCACACATACAAATACAGCGAGAGAATCCAATCTAATTAATTTCAATTTCCGCGGATTGGAGTCTGTGCTAATGCAGCTGTTTATTACCCAGTGTGAGGAAAAATGGGGATTAGCTGCCGAGGTGTTTAAGGGAGGTCACAAACTCAAGCGCAGGGTTGTTTTCCAAGCCCCAAAGGCAGCGATTTTGGAGCAAACCCAACTGATCCCATCCCAGGGGCATTGAGAGAGGCTGCTCTGGTGCTGCCTGGCTCCAGGCTGTGCTGAGCACTCCCCCACTGGGGGCTCGTGTCCCCTCCGGGGATGGGACCGGTGCCACCTCCCGTGGGGACCGCGGCACCAGGCTGCATCTGGGAGAGCCGAGCTGCCGCAAGAGCCTGTCTCTGCTGCGGACCCTGCCATGCGTTGCAGCCCCTCCACATCCTGCAGCCCCTCCGCGTCCTGCTTGAAGGGTGCGGTGTCCCTGGCTGCCTCCGCGTAGCCAAGCCCCCACCGTTAGCAGCCACAGTCCCTGCTGGCATGTGCCGGCCCCGCAGGGTGGCTACTGGGGCTGCTGGGGTCTGTGCTATGGGTGCTGCGCTCTCCGTTAGCCGCTGAGCGAAGGCGTCAGGGGGAGTTTCTCCAAGTGGCTCCATACCGCCGTGATGGCAATTAAAGGCTCAGCAGCAGCATGTTTCGAATGAGCACTCGGCGGCACGCCGCCCTTGCCGGTGCCTGCTGCTGCGGGATGGGGATGCTCGGCACCGTGCCAGTAGTGCAGGGCTGGGGACCCAACCCTGTTGCCCCAACGGGGTGCTGAGCACCCGCTCTGCTCTCCCCGCACAGGTTCGACAGCGAGCTCTCACAGGCGCACGAGGAGGCGCAGCGGGAAAGGCTGCAGCGGGAGAAGCTGAGCCGCGAGAAGGACGTGCTGGTGGCCGAGGTCTTTGGCCTCAAGCAGCTGCTGGAGGTGAGTGGTGCCCAGTCCTCCCCTCAGTCCCCCAACCGGCGGGTGCCCCGGGCTCACGGTGACCCCTTCTCTCGGCAGGACAAGGACTCGGACATCACGGGGCTGACGCAGAAGGCGGAGGCGCTGGAAGCCGAGCTGCAGGACATCTCCTCCCAGGAGTCAAAGGATGAGGCCTCCCTGGCCAAGGTGAAGAAGCAGCTGAGGGACCTGGAGGCGAAGGTCAAAGACCAGGAGGAGGAACTGGACGAGCAAGCTGGGACCATCCAGATGCTGGAGCAGGTACAGCGGGGAGGGGTGAGGTTTCTGGGTGGGGTGGTTTCATGCAGAGCTGTTATTACCTGGGCTGGGCTTGCCTGGGAAGAGGAGGCGGTCGCCCTCAGCCCGGTGTCGGGCCAGGCATCGCGGCTGCCGACGCGGCTCCTGGCCCTCTGTGCCATGGCCCGGCAGGTCACTGTGGGGCGGGCAGCCCGGCCGGCCTCGGACCGGGGGGTTTTCAGGGTGAGTGGCACCCAGGGAGCGGCGTGTGGGGGGTCCCCACGTCCACTTTGCTCTGACCGCATCCCCCCCACTTGCAGGCCAAGCTGCGGCTAGAGATGGAGATGGAGAGGCTGCGGCAGACCCACGCCAAGGAGGTGGAGAGCCGCGACGAGGAGGTGGAGGAGATTCGGCAGTCGTGCCAGAAGAAGGTAGGGCTCAGCTGTGGCCCCTCTGTCCAAGCGGGGCCAGCATGCGTCCCGATGCCCCAGCTGGGTGCTGGGAGCTGCCAGCCGGGCACTGTCACGCAGCACCCGGCTCCCACGCGGCCACGGGCGAGCTTCGCTGGCCTGGCAGGTCCGACCGGTCCCTCCGCTGCCCTGGCCAGCGTACGCCAGGCTTCGTGCCTCTGGTTGCGCAAACACCGGGCTGGTGGGGTCACCTGGCATCCCCGGTATGTGGGGACACATGAGAGGGAGGTCCCAGCCCCTTCCTGCCGCCCTGACTGTGTTGCCCTTGCTGTCCCCCAGCTGAAGCAGATGGAGGTGCAGCTGGAGGAGGAGTACGAGGACAAGCAGAAGGTGCTGAGAGAGAAACGGGAGCTGGAGAGCAAGTTATCCGCCATCAGCGAGCAGGTAGGGCGGGGGACAGCCGGGCACGTGCCTCGCTTTAGAGACCCCGAGGTGGCCATGGAGGGGTGGGCACCCCGCCGGCGCGGTGCCCTGACGCGGTCCCCCCCTGCCGCAGGCCAACCAGCGGGACTTCGAGACGGAGAAGCGCCTGCGCCGGGACCTGAAGAGGACGAAGGCGCTACTGGCCGATGCGCAGATCATGCTGGACCACCTGAAGAACAACGCACCCAGCAAGAGGGAGATTGCCCAGCTCAAGAACCAGGTGTGCATCCAGACCCCCCCAAAAATGCAGCCCTTGACAGACACGGGGTATACCCATCCTCTTGCCGGGCACTGAGCCGTGTCCCTACAGCTGGAGGAGTCGGAGTTCACCTGCGCAGCTGCTGTCAAGGCCCGCAAGTCCATGGAGGTGGAGATCGAAGACCTCCACCTGCAGATCGACGACCTCGCCAAGGCTAAGGCAGCGGTAAGTGTTTTTGGGGTGCGATGCACCGTGATGGGGCTGTGCCCCACCTGCACCCGGGGCGAGACCACCACTGGCACATCGCATGCCGGCAGGGTGATCCCATGCCGCTCGGTGTGGTTTTGGGGGGTGGGTGCCCTGCTCCCGGGGTGCAGTGGGAGATGCAGGTGGCTCCCCGCAGCTGGAGGAGCAGCTGAGCCGGCTGCAGCGGGAAAAGAACGAGGTGCAGAGTCGGCTGGAGGAGGACCAGGAGGACATGAACGAGCTGATGAAGAAGCACAAGGCGGCTGTGGCCCAGGTGAGGGGGGAACAGCAGCCACAGCTCCCCCAGCCCCCCGTAACACCCCTCTCGGAGCCGGCACAGCGGGGTCCTTGCTGACGGCCCCGGTGTGTCCCGCAGGCGTCCCGGGACCTGGCGCAGATGAATGACCTCCAGGCACAGCTGGAGGAGGTCAGCAAGGAGAAACAGGAGCTGCAGGAGAAGGTGGGGACCACCGACATTGGGCGCAGGCGTGTGCCCCGAGTGAAGCCAGGGGGACAGAGGGGCACCCAGACACCCGCTGCCCACCCTATGGGGTGGCCCCTTCTACCCTGGGGGTTGCAAAGCAGTCCCATAGGGAGCTCTCCATTGGGACGGGCGCAGCGTGGCCGGCAGCTCTGCTCCAGGGCGGTGTGGTGGGGGGCCAGGGAGGTTGTGGTTAAGGCTGAGACTGTCCCCCTGCCCTCAGCTGCAAGGCCTGCAGAGCCAGCTGGAGTTCCTGGAGCAATCCATGGTGGACAAGTCGCTGGTGAGCCGGCAAGAGGCCAAGATCCGTGAGCTGGAGACCAGGCTGGAGTTTGAGCGGACACAAGTCAAGCGCCTGGAGGTAGGTGCTGGGCTTTCCCTCTGCTCCGGCTGGGACCGGGATGCAATGGGACCATGATGTGAAGCTGCCCAGGAACTCCACTGAGCGAATCCTCGATATCCCCTCCCTAGGACCCCCCACGCTGCAGCCCTCCCCTGCCGGCAGCCCGTCCCCATCCCCACAGGGAAAGCTCCCTGCAAGCGCCGATAACAGTAATCCACCACCCAGCCTGGCAAAGTGCTGCTCTTTCCCTGCATTGACTTACGGAAATTATAGACTCTCCTGGCCCCGCTAAACGCAGCCTGCTTTATATTCTGCCTTTGCAGCTCTGCCGGGGGAGCAGAGCAGCTTAGCTCTCCTCTTAATATTTTCCTAGCTGTTATTTCCCTTCCTCACTCTCTCTGCTGGGGCCATAAATATGCAGCGGCTGGCTCAGCGGCTGGGGGAGAATGGGAGCTATTTTTTCCCTACGTTACACGCTGTAATTACTTCACACACAGTTAAATCTATTTTTCCAATTCGACAAAGCCCCCACGGTTGTTCTGCCCCTTCCTTGGCCCTGGGGGGAGTTTATCCTCCATCTCCTTGTGTAAATTCCTGCGGATGGGATCCGTCTTCACGGGAGCCCTTGGTGGTGTTGCTGCAGGGTGAGGGGTCCATGGGGGGATCTGGGGTGACCCTGCGCCCGTCGTTCCGCAGAGCCTGGCCACACGGCTGAAGGAGAACATGGAGAAGCTGACAGAGGAGCGGGATCAGCGTGCGGCCGCCGAGAACCGGGAGAAGGAGCAGAACAAGCGGCTGCAGCGACAGCTCCGCGACGTCAAGGAGGAGATGGGCGAGCTGGCCAAGAAGGAGGCGGAGGCCAGCCGCAAGAAGCACGAGCTGGTGAGGCACCCACGATGGGACCGGGCAAGAGGATGGGGGGTTTTCCCCACAGTACTCGGCTCACCCCGCTCCCTCCCCACAGGAGATGGACCTGGAGAGCCTGGAAGCTGCCAACCAGAGCCTGCAGTCGGACCTGAAGCTGGCCTTCAAGCGCATCGGGGACCTGCAGGCGGCCATCGAGGATGAGATGGAAAGCGACAGCAATGAGGACCTCATCAACAGGTGAGAGCGCCTGGGTCTGGCTTCCCCACGAGGCACGTCACCAGGGCTCACCGCTTCTCGTCGCCACTTCTGAAATGCCGTGGGGACCCCTCGGCTCTGCCTGGCCCTGGCAGGATGCCGCCTGTCCATCCATGCATCGTGCACATGTGCATCTGTCCATACGTGCATTGTGCACACGTGCATCAGTCCGTGCATCTGTGCATCCATCCCTCCCTCCACCTGCAGCCCCCGTGCAGCTTCACCCACTTGCGGAGGTGCCTGAAACGCAGCCAGGCCCGTGCTGGCTGGCTGGCAACAGTTTGGGGAGCCCCAGGAGCCAGGGCAGCGCAGCCTGGCAGGAGGTCTGGGTTGCTGGGATCCAATCCAGCCCGGAACACTGGGATCCAGCCCAGCCCGGGATGGAATCATAGAATCGTTTAGGTTGGAAAAGACCTTTAAGATCATCAAGCCCAACCATTAACCTAACGCTGCCAAGTCCACCACTAAACCGTGTCCCTAAGTGCCACATCCACACGTCTTTGAAATACCTCCAGGGACAGTGACTCCACCACTTCCCCGGGCAGTCTGTTCCAATGCACGATAACCCTTTCAGTGAAGAAATTTTTCCCAATATTCAATCTAACCCTCCCCGGCCCAACTTGAGGCCATTTCCTCTTGTCCTATGGCTTGTTACTTGGGAAAAGAGACTGACCCCCATGTCACTACAACCTCCTTTCAGGTAGTTGTAGAGAGCGATGAGGTCTCCCCTCAGCCTCCTTTTCTCCAGCCTGAACAATCCCAGTTCCCTCAGCTGCTCCTCAGAAGACTTGTACTCTAGATCCTTCACCACATTTGTTGCCCTTCTCTGGACATGCTCCAGCACCCGACCCGGGATGCTGGGATCCAGCCCAGGATGCTGGGACCCAGCCGGGTGCAGCCCCATGCCAGGGGTGCAGGGCAGCCACACTTCCCTCCCTTAGCCCTTCCCCACCATTTAATTTGCCCCTCATTTGTTCTCCACCCACTTGGTCTTTTTTTTTTTTTCCCTTTCATTTGATTTCCTTTCTGTTCTGTTTCTCCCCCCTCTGACCCCCTCCCCAACCCCTCCCAGTTTGCAGGACATGGTGGCAAAGTATCAGAAAAGAAAGAGTAAACTGTGAGGAGCTTCTCTTTCCTTCCTCCCCTCCCCTAACCCACACCTCACCCCCGCGGGCCGGGGTCCCGCATGCCACTGGCCCACCTCTGCATGCCCTAACAGCACCCATGGCACGGCACGGCACGGCACATAACTGCATCCCATGTGGGGGGACAGGGGCTGAGCCCCCGGGCCGGGGCGGGGGGTGATGCTCTGCCATGGCTAATGACGAGCGTATCGACGTGGAGCGGTGATGGAGCCCCGCTACCACGCACAATTAATATCCCCCACCGCGGTCGCTCCCCCGCGACCTGGGTCCCGCTTAACTAACAGCACGCTCGCCCAGACATAAATTGTGTTTGACGTGGAGTTTAATTCTGCTGGTTATAAAACCTTAGCTGCCCCCAGAGTTTGTTTACGGGGCTCGTTGGGAGTTTTTTTTGTTGTCATTCTGTGGTTTTTTTGTTGGTTTTGTTTTTGTTTTCAAGCCGAGCATTGCCTGGATGTATTGCAGGGGAGGGAGACGTGCGTGATGGAGTGCGGCTCGTTGCTTTGAATTTAACGAGGAGGATTCATATAACAGGGTCTATCCCAGCCCGTCCCCTGTGCCGTCTGCTGTGTCCCCAGGCAGGGAATAAGCCCAAAGCCAGGCGGATAAAACGGCCGTTTAAGATCATATGATATATCCCTTCCCTGGCAGCGGCTTGGTGGGAGCCCTTGCCTCTCACTGGCCAGCAGCAGAGCGGGGAGAGAGGGGGCCGTGCTGCTTCGATTTCCTTATAGATCCTGCCGGTACTGCCATAACCCTAATGAAAGCAGTAAGCAGTTAGGTATTAAGGGAGATTTATGCAGGGATGCTTTTAACTTGGAGGAATGGATTTTGCAATGCATACGGCACCTTCTTTCTAAAGGCAATCAATATGGTTACGAACGGCCATTATAAATTAGATGGTTTAAGCCAGATAGGGCTTTTTTTATGCCGGGATGTAAATCAGGGGCTCTCCGGCACGGCAGGGCTGTAAATCTGCCCGCCACGCTCCTGCACCCGCCTTGCCGGAGTCGTTTCTGTTCTGCCTGCTAAACTCCTGTTTACCCAGGGCCATCAACATCGCTCTTCCTCGCTGTAATTTTGCGCTCGACAGTGGCCTATAAAATGAACCCACTTATTTCCTTCCCAGCTTTGGAGCTGGGAATCTCCTGTGTTTCTACAGTCGTGCCCCTCACTGCCCCGACGCTGGCCTCGCCGTCTTATCTTTCCAGCCCCGGAGCCATGTAGTGGCAGGGGGGGATGTTGGGCAGCGGGTGCAGGACCCCCTTGGCTGGGCAGGGGGGTTGTTTGAGGGTTCGGGGGGTGCGTGGCACGGCTGTGCTTTGGGGAGCCCCTAGTATGCAGGTTAAGCTGTATGCATGCAGGTTGTGGCCTGGGAGATGGAGCAGAACCACGGGATGGGGTTTTGCCCATGCCAGGGTACGCAGGCAGTGGGTGCTGGGGGAGTTTGGTGCCAGTGCACTTTTGCCTCCCCAGCACCCAAAATCTCACCGGCCCCTGCTCACCTCTTGCTTTCTCCCACCCTGACCCGCTCCTCCGGCAGCGACGGCGACTCGGATGTGGACTCGGAGCTGGAGGAGCGCGTGGATGGGGTGAAGTCCTGGCTCTCCAAGAACAAAGGCTCTTCCAAAGCACTCTCAGACGACGGCAGCCTGAAGGGCAGCAGGTGGGTGCAGGGCTGGGCGCAGGGCTGGCTGGCAGAGGACAGGGTGAGCTGTGCTGGCGGATGGCCGGGGTGGGCACCCGTGGGATGTGACACTCTGGGTGCCATGCTCCCACCCGGTGCTTGTGTGGCCGGCCAGGGAAGGGTTAACGCCGGCTCGCGGCTCGCTCTCCATTGGGGACACACGTCCCCCTGACCAAGGGGACCTCCCTGGTCCCCTTCTCCAGCATCCCACCCAATGCGGTACTGGGACTCACCCTGGAGGCAGATGGGCATCCGCAGCCCCCACCCCGTCTGCCTCCCCAAGGTGCATGGTGGTGGGCTCTAGCCTTGTGCATTCTCCCCCGCTCCGGGGCTGGATCCTCCCTCCATCCTTTGTAGCCCCACCACATCCCTTCCCGCACCTCTCAGAAAACACGGGCTGCCCACACAGCCCCCGGCAGAGGCAGGGGACGTGCCTGGGTGCCCCCACGGTGCAGGGCCAGCGTGGGGCTGGGGTGCACAGCCCCACTCCTGTTCCCTGGAGAAAGCGCTCGACTGCTGAGAGCAGATTGCTTTTATCCAAACCCAATTTCCTAGCAGGGCTCTGGGAGTCCCAGGGGGCTCCCCCCTCTGCCGAGCAGGGGGGAAAGATCTGAGACGGTTTTTTCTTAATTGGTTTAATTTATTCAGCAGTGCAGATGTAAAACATTTTGTTATTGGAGATAATTCCACCTTTTCTGAAGTCGGGAATCAAACGCAGTGGCTCCAGGTAGCCGACAATGAAATACATTGAACGCAACACTTTAGAGGGGAATCAAAGTGCCGGGCTAGAACAATTCCCCCATTTACATGACATTTTTCCACGATGCTATTTCCCGCTGACGCAAATTACCGAGGCTGCCTCGCCGACGCTCTCCCCCCCCTTCCCTCATCCGCTCATCTCCGTCTCTCTCTTGTCTCCCCGGTGCGTGCGTGGGGCCGCGGTGCCGCCGGCACAGGTCAGCCCCGCCGGATGGTCCCGAGGCCGAGGAGCGGCCGGTGTCGGTGTTGAGCTGCCTCAGCTATAGGAAGCGGCCGGGTCTCAAGGACTCCATAGGTGGTCACGGGGACGAGCAGACGCTCTTCAGCACGCTCAGCGAGCGACCGGCTTCCCCCGAGCGTGCTGCCCACAGAGCCGCCCGCGGCGGCGAGCCCGAGGACCGGGCGGCCGTCATCGCCCGAGCCTTCGCCGACGCCAGCGGCCGGGCTCGGCAAGGGCTGGGCAAGCGTTGGTCCCTCTCGGCCGCCGACGGCGAGAAAGCCTCCGTCGCCTCCGCCCCGGTGAGCCGGGCCTCCTCCGCCACTTGGCGCGGGCTGGAGGACGGGGATCAGGGGGACGAGGGCTGCTCGGTGCTGAGCTTCGCCCTCTCCAGCCCCGGGAGCTTGCGGAGCCGGCGCGGGGGGCCCGAGGGTCGCCCCGAGTCGCGGCTCTCCCTGGCCCGCAGCCGCCTGGAAGAGGCGGACGAGGGGTCCCGCGGGCAGCCCCCCCTGGCGCGCAGCTTCTCCGTGCCTCCCCGGCCCCGCAGCGCTGCCTCCGAGGAGGGGGGTCCTGGGGACGCCCGCCCCGTGGGGCACCGCTCCTACCTTGACTCCGATCTGGAAGCCGCCATCCAGGAGGTGCTGAGCTACCGCCCGTCACGGGCCAGGGGCTGCTCCAGCCCCGAGGCCGATTCGGGGGACGACGGCCGGAGCGTGCGGAGCGTGGGGAGCGCAGCCCCCCTGGGTGCCGCCGACCGCCCCCCTGGCAGCCTCCGTCGCTCCGCATCTGCCCTCGACTTCTCCCGGCGTGCCGGCCGGCGCCGCAGCAGCTCAGCCTCCTCCGAGGAAGAGGAGCGGAAGAAGAAGAGTGCCAAGAAGCATGCCAAGAAGGCCAAGAAGAAATCCAAGAAGAAGAAGAAGAAGCAGCAGTCATCATCCGACTCAGATTCCTCCTCCGATTCCTCCTCCGATTCCTCCTCCGGCTCTACCAGCTCCTACCGGAGCACCTCCAGTGTCAAGAAGGGCCCGCAGGCGGCGGGGGGCGAGGAGCCAGCACGTCCCAGCCGGGGCAAGAAGGAGGAGAAGCAGCGGAAGAAGCAGGTCGACAGCCTGGTGATGAAGTATTTGTACCGACCCGAGAGCGACTGAGGCAGGAGGTGGGAGTGGTGTGTGCCGTGCAGCATGAACCTCCCCGTGTGCCACTAACCACTCGCCCTAACCCTCGCCCGGCTCCGGGCATGGAACCCATCTCTGCCAGGCACCCCAGAATGGGGCACCCCGCTGCGCCCGCAACAGCCCTGCTTTTGGGGTGCTGCAGGGCATCCCCGATGCATCTCCGGCCAGGGGGAGCATCCCCGGCATGGCCGCAGCGGGACCGGCAGCTGCCCGTGCTGCCAGGACGCAGCATGTTTGGGATTAGCGGCTGTAGCATGCGGGACGCCGGGAAGCGCTAATTCCTTCCCGGTTCCCCGGCCACCGGCCCAGGATGCAGCTGAATTTATTCCTTCAGGAAATTTAAGGGCTCGCCGGGCGGCACAGCATCCCCGCTCACCCCAGGGGATTCGCCGCCCCGGGGATGGCAGTGGGTCCCAAAGGCAGTGGGGAGGAGCGGGACGGGTACTAACACGCACCCACTGCAGTGTGTGAGCATGGCGGGGGGAAGGCAGCACCCACAGCGGGGGAGCCGGGGTGGGTGGTTGGGGTTCGGAGGTGTTTCTCAGGGCGGCCGCATCCTGCTGCCCTGCGCCGTGCAGGGTGCCTGTGACGGGGAATCGGGGTGCAAACGGCCTCGCCCTGCAGGGCTTTGGGGCTGTGGACCCCGTTTGCAGAGGAGAGGGTGTGCCGGGGCTTGCCGGCAGCAATTTCAGAGCGGGTTCAATCCTTTCCGATGGCTCGAACAGGAGCAGGGCTGGAGGAAGGGAAAAAAGCCTTTTGGAAATGTGGTCACAGTTGGGCTGCCCGCTGCTTGTCCCGGGGCAGGGGAAGGCATCACAGGGTGGCAGCGGGGGGGAAGAAACACCCCCAGCACCCAGCCACGGGCTCTGGTGCAACCGGGACCCTCAAGCGGCGATGTCCGCGAGCATCGGCATTTACATCCACGGCCACGTGCCTTTTTCTGAGCGCGTGGTGCTGGGTGCCCGTGGAGGGTGGCAGCCACCGGGCAGGCTCGGCTTGGCCCCACCGCAGAGCAGGGGCTCGGCTCAGTCCGGCAAGGAGTCAGTCGCAGTGGAGCATGCCCCAAATATCTTGGAAATAATAAAAAAGGTGGCGATCAAGGTTCCATCCAGCTGGCTGCCAGCGTGCCGGCTCACCACAGCTCCCGGTGTAGCCGGCGGGGAGGTGTTCCCGGCAGCCAAGCTCTGCTGCGGCACTGCAGCGCGCTGGGGGCACAGACCCCCCTGCCTCTGCCCCCCACTAACCCCACTTTCTCCCCCACAGCCCCCCGAGCTCCCGGCACCTTTTCACCTACGACAGATGGGATGAGGAGCAGGATGCCGGGGAAAGCACACGCCGCTCCTCCCGCAGCTCCCCCGGCGCCAGCGAGGCAGAGAGCCGGACCGCCGAGACCCCCGCCTAGCACCCCCCCCACCATTTTCCTATCGCCCCAAAAACACTCAGCTCCACGGGGCCAACCTGGGCAGCCGGTATTTCTTCTACATGGGGCGGGGGGGACACACACAGCTGCCCCCCCTGGCCCCGGCCATGGGGGGAGCAGCCCGGCCGGCTCGCTGGCTGCAGCCCCCCCGGCCGCCCCCACCCTCACACCTCCCGTCTGTCCTCGGCGGCAGAGCCGGCTGCTCCAGCACCCTGGGTTTATTCCTCAGTGCCTGCTGGCTCCTTATTTTATAACTTAAACTCCCCCCAACCCAGGCACCCCCACCCCGGTCCTCTTAAGCCCCTTTTAGTTGAGCCAAAGACGTCTTCTCGCTGGCCGGGCCCTGGGGAGCAGCCGCCCCGCAGCCGGGAAGGGGACATGGGGACGGGGTCCCACATGCCCCCTTGGGTTGTCGTCACCCCCCCTTACCCCCCCTATCCCACCTGGTGGTTTTGCACTAGCCCAGCTGTGCGTTTCTCCCCCCCCCCCCTTTACTTTCAGTATGAAAATAAATGTCATTTCTGGCTGGTGATACCGGCTGTTGCCTGCTCTGTGTGCTGGGGGGGGTCATCACATTTCAGGTGGGGCACCCCGTTTCAGAGGAGTGTTTGCATCGTGGTGGGATCTGGCGGGATGGATCCAGCCCCGGCGAGGATGCGGGGCTGCATGGAGGAACCAAGCTCAGCACTTTCCCTGAGCCTGCTGCACCCACGGGTGATGGGGAGGGGAAGGGGGGGGAGACGGCCCTCGTGGGTGCCGGCACTGAATCATTTATCAATCTTCATAAATATGCAGATGAGCAGCGGGGATGGGAGCCCTCTGCCTGCCGGCGTTAATTATTTAACGCGGAGGAGATGATGATGTGCATCGCTGGCCGCCTG
>NW_010972831.1:4216678-4221841 GCF_000737465.1 Haliaeetus leucocephalus | reverse complement strand
CAAGCCCCAGGGACCCCCTGCACCCCCGGGACCCCCCGCACCCCTGGGACCCTGGCAAACCAGGTCATTTGTTCCTTTTCCTCGCCATCTCTTGGAAACAAATGGGCCGAGCTTGGCGCTCGCTGCCATAAAGCCACGCTGCGCTAATGCGCTTTCATTAAGTAGGAGCGATCTAATGATAATAAAATGGCACATTTAACATTAAAACATTTAACTTGACTCCTAAGCGAGTGTGTCTCTCTGCACTGTTCCAGCTCCATCTTCATGAGGCTGACAAAGCTCCTTAATTTGTTTCTGGGGAGCGGGTGCTCGGCAGACGGCTTGGCACCATGCGGGATGCCGGGATGCAGGAATATGGGGATGCTGGGATGTGGGGAGGCAGGGTACCAGGATGCTGGGGTGTGGGGGTGCAGGGATGCAGGGTACCAGGATGCTGGGATGTGGGGGGTGCTGGGTTGGCAGGATGCAGGGGTACAGGGGTGCAGGGGTGCTGGAGTGCGGGATGTGGGATTGGAGGGATTGGAGGGATGCTGGGGTGCAGGTAGCAGGGATGCAGGGGTATGGGGATGCCAAGGTGCTGGGATGTGGGGATGGAGGGGTGCTGGGGTGCATAGATGGGGGGTACTGGGGTGGAGGGGTGCCAGGATGCTGGGTGCTGGGGTGTGGAGTATGGGGATGTGGGGATGTAGAGTAGCTGGGGTGTGGGGGTGGAGGAGTGCTGGGGTGCAGCATATCAGGACACCAGGATGCAGGGAGATGGAGATACGTGGGGATGCGGGGATGCGGACATACTGGGATGTAAGGATACCGGGATGCAGGGACACAGCTGCAGGCCAGTGCGATGCCGTGCAGGCGCGGCCGGGACCCTGCACCTACAGCGCAGCCCGCAGCACGCCGGGGAAGCGGGTGATGGCGAAGGGGGCCGTGCTGTGGGATGGCTCCTCACCCAGGCTCAGCTCACACAGCAGCTTCCCCACCACCGGCGCCAGCTTGAACCCGTGGCCTGTGGGGAGGAGAGGCTGGCTGGGGGGGGGACGGCCACTCCCATGGTCCCAGCCAGCTCTGGGGTGCTGGGGCGGAGGGAGGGCTGGGTGCCCTCGCCTACCCGAGAAGCCGGCCCCGATGATGATGTTGCTGAACTTGGGGTGCTTGTCCAGGATGAAGTCTTCGTCTGGGGTGTTCTGGGGGAGCCATGGTGTGAGGGTGTGGGGTCCAGGGTCCTCTCCTGGACCCAAGGTTGAGGGGGGAAGGCATGGCAAGGTCCACCTTGGGGTGGAGGAAGGCTTGGGACCCCAAACGCCTGGGTCCCGCTCCTCGGGGGGGGGGTCTCACCGTGTAGAGGCAGGTCTCCACCACGGCCGGCCGGGGCTCCAGCCCAGGCAGGTAGCTGCTGATGAAGCTGCTCAGGAGGGCGATGTCAGGGTGGGGGGCACCCAGGGGGACCCGGTCCCGCTCCTCGGGGTCAGTGGGGCTGCCGTGGTGGTAGCACACCTGGGGGGCAGCTGGTCAGGGGGGGCTGGCTGCGGGGTGCCCTCACTGCCACCGTGCCCCGCTCACCTTGACCAGCCCCGGGTACTCGAGGGCGGGCAGCCCATAGATGCCGTGGGGGGCTTGGGGCAGCCCCATGGCCATGAAGCAAGGACCAGGTCTGCCTGTGCCAGGGCTCCTCGGCTCCTTCTCCCCCCAGTAGCAGACGTCGATGCGCAGGGGCTGGGGTCACCGCGTTAGCCCTGGCCACGGTCACGCCGTCCCGCGATGCCACCAACCCTTACCTGCAGCGGCAGATGGAGACCCAGGGGTGCCACGAGGGCACCGGTCCAGGCTCCGGCTGCGATTATGAGCCGGGGGGCTCGGTACGTTCCGGCGGTGGTGGTGACGGTGAGCACAGCCCCGGGATCAATGCGCAGCACCTTCTCCCCGTCCCGCAGGGTGCCCCCGTGCCGGCGAAAGACGTCCTAGGTTGGGATGGTGACAGGATGTGGCTGCGGGGACGGAGCCAGGGGACACCCAACCCATCCCCTTGGCAGCACCCACCTGCACCACCCGCAGCGCCCGATCGGCGAAGAGCACCCCACCGGTGCCATCCCACACGGCCATCTCGCCGGCGTGGAGCCGGAGGCCAGGGAACCTCTGGGCCAGTGCCGCGGCGTCGAGGACCTCACCGGCACGCAGGCTGTGCCGGCAGCCTTCCAGCTCCGGGTTGCCTGCCGGCCCCAGCACCACCAGCCCCGTCCGCCTGTGCCCGGCCAGCCACATCAGTTCTCCCCTCACCCCCTCCCTGCGCAGACCCCCCCCCCCTTGCTTTGCCCCTGGGGGAAACTGAGGTACGGTGGCACTGGTGATGCTCGGGATGTGCTGCACCCTGGTGCCGCAGCACCCCACGGCGGGATGCTGGTGATACGGGCAGGGCGCATGGGGTGATGCATGGGGAGGGTCTGGATGCCAGCACCGCACTCCCCCCCCTGCCAAATACAGCACCATCAGCCCTGACCCCAGCAGTGGGGGATCGTTTAGATGTTCATTTCCTTAATGGCACTTCCTTTATGGAGCCCCATAAATCAGCCGGAGCTGACGGCTGCCTGCCAGGATGGCCTCATCCTGCCCAGCACCGTTCCCCAATAGGGCAGCAGCTGCAGCCCCCAGCCCGGACCCATGGGGAGGGAATGGTGCCCGGTGGGGGCTGTGTCCCCATCCCCGTCACCTGTAGAGGCTGGTGCCAGCCTCGGCCTCCAGCTGCTGCCAGAGGCGGAAGCTGTCGGGCATCATGCGGGCATAGGGCACTCGGGGGTAGGCGCTGCGGGTGATGCGGCTCTGCCCGTGCGAGCTGCCCCGCGAGTGGGGCAGGATGAACTGTGGGGCACAAGGGACGTGGGGGTGACCGCGGCCACCGCCACTCCCGACCCCACCAGCCCCATGGGCACCGGCGCTGTGACGCAGCGGGCACATGGGGACAGAGCCTGCCCTGCCAACCGCGGCAGAGGGAAACAGCAGAAAGTGGGGGTCCTGGCCCTGGGGACATGAGGGTCCTGGTGCTGGGGACATAGGAGTGCTGGCACTGGGGACGTGGGGGTCCTGGTGCTGGGGACATAGGAGTGCTGGCACTGGGGATGTGGGGGTCCTGGGGACATGGGACTGCTGGCACTGGGGACATGGGGGTCCTGGTGCTGGGGACACAGGAGTGCTGGCACTGGGGACATGGGGGTCCTGGTGCTGGGGACACGGGACTGCTGGCACCAGGGACCAGGGGTGCTGGCAGCGGCTCCGCTCCGTGCCGTGGCATATTGGGGCTGGGGACATGGTGGGACGGGGACATGGCAAGGCTGGGGACACCGGTACCTGCTCCAGCAGGAGGGTGTCCCTGTGGCGCTGGGCCAGGTGGTAGGCGGCGAAGGAGCCCTGGATGCCGGCCCCAATGACGATGGCGTCGTAGGTGGCTTGGTGGGGTTGGCTGGGGGCAGCCATCTCTGTCCTCGTCCTTGTCCCCGTCCCCGTGGGCAGCTGGGAACCGAGCCAAGGGGAGGGAAGGGGCAGAGTCCGGCCGAGCCGAGCGGTTGGCAGAATCTTGGCCGCCCTCCAGCCCTTGCGGGGACGGCGGGGGCCGCATCCTTCCCACCCCTCGGGGCTGGCCGGGCGGCAGCATCTCCATACTCCCACCGGTGCCAGCGCCCAGTCCTGCCGGGGAAGGCAGCTCATCCGGCAGCGATGGCCCAGCCGGCAGTGCCGGGAAAATTCGGCCTCCTCCTTTCTCAGCCGCCCCTGCACCGCTGTGGATGGGTGTTTTTATCCCTTTTTGGCACCCGGTACCCTCTGCTCACCCCAACCCCAGCACGGCACAGGGACCACCAGGACCAGCTCCCCAACCCCGCAGCCCTGGGGACCACAGAACACCGCGTCTCCCCATCACCTTCACCCCCACCACTGCAGCGCGGCCCCCCCCAGCCCCACGGCACCTCCGGTGAGATCAGAGCAAGTGGGTGGCATAAACGTGCTGGAAAATTATTTCCAATAAATCCCCCTTTCCCTTCCTGCCGGTGGCTGCCGGCTCCGGCTGCGGCGGGATGTGGGGCTCGGCAATGCTCCCACTTGTGTGTCGATGGGAACCCCCCCTTGCTTGCTTCAAGGCAAACAGGTTTTTTTCCTCGGGCACAATTTATTATGGCCATAAACTACTTTGTTGCCACCTTTTGTTGTTGTTGACATTTTTTTTAAGGGGAGATAGGCGTGATTTAGGGCTCGCCAGAGCAGCCGGGATATGGCACGGACCCTCATGTCCCTCTGGCGGTGGTGGATTTTGCAAGCCTGCAGATTTGGGGAGTGTGATTTGGGGTTTGGGGACACTCAGCAATGCATCGGTGGGGGGGATAATGTGGGCAGGGGCTGCCGGTTTTGCCCACTGCCGCCACTGCCCAGTGCTGCCTGACAGCTAATTAGGGGAAATAATTTACTCTGGCTTTCATGGAGTAAAAGGCATTATTTACTGGCTAATTGTCGTTATTATGAAATGTTAAATATCATTATTTATTTTGCCGCTCGCCTTCGGTGATGAATGAAGCATTGAGGAGTGCCAAAGGCCCATGCCAGGCCCTGGGGGGGATTTCCAGGCCCCCCCCAATCATGGTGCCCAGCTGGGTCACGGGGACCCCCCAGGATCGTGCAAAGGCAGAACCGGCAGCTAACAGCGACGGGGAGGTAAGAGGAGGCAATGAAGGAACGCAGGCAAAGGCCGGGCTCCCCCCAGGGCCCCCATCTACGTCACTGCCTAGGACCACTTATGCAACGAGTGCGTGCTGGTCTCAGCATCACCGCGATGCCCGGGGCAGTGCATCTCACGGTGCCCCATTAAATCAGCACATCCTCCCTCACCTTTGATGTTACAAATAATTCACCAATTTCCCTGGGTTTCAGCTTCCTTTTTTTTTTTTTTGCTTTGAACAGCCCCTCTACCTGCTCTTCCTTTTTTGCTGGAAGATGCAGAATAATTAATTATCCGTGAAATGTTAAATGGTAAAAATGAACTCCTCTGCCGTTAACGGTGTGTTAATAGATCGGTCTGGAAAAGCCTCACTCATGCTGATACAAAGCTGGGGGAGGCTGTCGGTGGGGTGTGGGGACGATCGCCGGCGCTGGAGGGGACGGCCGTGCACCGGCGGGTGGAACACCCGC
>NW_010972831.1:4214614-4216668 GCF_000737465.1 Haliaeetus leucocephalus | reverse complement strand
CCCGCCGGTGCACGGCCGTCCCCTCCAGCGCCGGCGACCGTCCCCAAGGCTCTGCAGGACCCCTCAAGCCATCGCTTTCATTGCACGGATGACCCCAACCAGGGCTGATCCCAGGCATCGTAGAGGTCTGCACCCCCAGACCCCAAAAAGCGGCTGCATGGGCTCATCTTGCCTTGGGGTGAGTTTTTGGGGGCCCCCCCCTCCCAAGCCTTGTGCCTGGTCTCTGGCATCCCTGCTTTCGTTCTCTTGACCTGGGTTTAAATTAACCGGAGGCGATGCTCGTGGCAGGAAGAAATCCGTTTCCTAAGGCAGCCGGCGCGGGTCAGGAGAGCTGCGCTGAGAGCACAGTAAAAATGAAATATTCCCTGCGCGGGCTGGGCGGATGGATGGGAAAGCTCGGGGCTGGCACCGGCACCGGTGGGGTGTGATGGGGCTTTGGGGAACAGCCCGGCGCAGGCTGCGGGAGCTGCCCCGGCTCAGATCCATGTGGAGCTGGAGAAATTGGGAACGAGGAGCTTTGGCCAAGGCCAGGGAGGGCTCAGCAGTGGCTTGCTGCCCGCTGAGCTCTGTACCTGCTGCGCCCGCTGCACCATTGCATTTGCTGCACCCATTGCACCCGCTGCACTCTGAGATGGCGGCTGAAGTTTCCCAAAAACCCATCATCAGCCCTGCAAGCACTTCGTGCCAGGCTGCACCGGCCTCATCCTCCAGCAAGTGCAAAGCAGCACTTGAAAAAGAACTAGGGAGCAACGTGGCTCCCCGGGGAGCCGAGGCTTCGTGGCTGTGGGGAGCGCGGCATCCTCACCGCCATGCCGCAGCGTGCCGGCTCCGGCTGCACTCGCCTCCTTTTACCTCCTCGACGCTTTGAAGGCATTTGCAAAGGGCTTGTTTGCTTTGTGTCAAAACCAACAGCCGCCGAAGGCAGCCCCTCATTAGCAGTCCAGGTACGTGCCTGGGGAAGCGTCGGGTGGATTAAAATCATTTAAATATCATAATATTAGAAACTTCAATTTGGCCTCAAAATGCTCATCTTCCAAGCCCTACCAGGGTTTTGGTGCATTAAACATTGATGGAGCTACCGGTGGATCAAAGTTTCGGTTTTAGCACTGGAAGTGCTTTGCAGGAACGCCGGCTGCCCTCCGCCCGGAACCGCAGGCCCCCCCGGGACAAGAAGGACCACAGCGGCATCGCTGCCAGCCCACCGTGGCCGTGGGGCTGGTGGCACGCAGCCCGTGCCGTGGGGCTGGCCACTGCTCTTTCCTCCCCATGCCGAGCCACGCAGCGCATGGTTTGCCATTCTCCGTGGCAGGAGCGGTACGTGTCGGCAAAGCAGGGCCTGGGATTAAAAATAAAAAAACCCCACCCGGCGATGGTTGCGTGGGCCGTGTTTGCAGCCGGGGCTGGCCGGGCTGCGGGGGATCCGTGCCGCGCACGGCATCAACGCGGAGAGGCGAAGCCATCTGGGCTTTCGTAGAGATGGGGAGGGGGTTATTAAACAAAGAGCTGGGTTTTTCTTTTTATTTTTAACACACGCGAGAGCCGTCCAGCGGCCAGTGTGGAACCGCTCGGTGCTGGTGCCAACGCCATCTGCCTGCTACAGGGCTGGCTGCCCCCCACCACCCTGGGGGTAGCGGGACCCTGAGCTGGAGGGGCTGGGGAGTGGATATCGACCCCTCGCCATATAGAATAAGGGGTCGTCCCCCCCTTGCTCTGTGCCGTGCCCAGCTGCCAGGGCTGCCCTGGGCCCAGGTTTCCCTGCTTGGGGGCTGATGAGCCCAGCCCCAGTTGGGGCTATTTAGGGATGGGGAAGGGCAGCTGGGGGGGGCTGTGATGGGTGTCCTGGAGGGTGCAGCATGAGGGGGGGCAGGATATGATGGGGTGGGCATGGAGGACCTTTCCCACGGCGGCTTCTCACCCCGGGGGTCACCGGTATTCGGGGAGGGGGGGGAGATAGGACATCCCCCTCCCCCAGCCTTCAGCTCCCAGCATTCGGAGGCGCAGCACTCGGAGACTTACGGCACTGGGAGGGGGGGGCTGGCAGGGAGGAGCCCCCA
>NW_010972831.1:4209728-4214604 GCF_000737465.1 Haliaeetus leucocephalus | reverse complement strand
CGTTGGCGCGGGGAGCGGGAGCCGCCGGGGGCGCGCAGAGCTGGTGCAACGCCGCCCCCGGCGGGCTCCGGCGACAGCCCCTCTGCCGGTATTACCGGTGGTAGTGGGGGGGGACGAACACACCGCTTCACCGGGGGCTGGGCAGGCACGGCACCGCCCGGTGGGACCCGCTTTCCCCACCCTCCGAGCCCTTCGAGCCTACACCCGGCAGCGAGCTGCGAGCCGGTTCCTCCATGCGGTCCCCACCGTGGGGCTTGGGGACATTGGGCTCTTCCTCCACCCGCCACCCCCCACCTCGGCTGGGGTGACCCCTCTGGCTCCGGGGAGGGTGTAGGGGAGAGGCAGGGATGGCGGGTGTTGGTCCTTCCCAAGGAGAGCAGCCAACACCCAGCTCGACTCGTTAGCTCTGCCACCCATGGGGTACAGGCAACCTGGCAGCCTCGACGCCTTGCGGCTCTGCTGCCCCAAAAAAACAGGACTGAGAACCCGCTGGGGTTTTGGGGGGGACCCGCTGGGGCTTGGGGTGCCCCGATCCACCATGGCCATGCCGATGGTGGGCAGCACGCATGGGGCGAGGAGCGGGCAGTGTTCTGGTCCCGCTGGCCCCAGTGGGATGCGGGCAGCGGGATGCGGGCTGCCCGCATGGCTCAGCCGAGCTGCAGGCAGCAGCCGTGCCGGGAGTTACATAAACTCCCCATCTGGCAGCCGAGCCCAGCCGGGGAAGGGTGCCGTGGCCCTGTGCCCGCTGCTATTCCTGTCTCGCTCTCCCACCCAGAGCTGCTGCCATAGCCCTCTTGCTTGGGGGGAGCGTATGGGGAACCCTCTGCAAGGCAGAAAGAGGGGCAAGGCCACGGCACCCCCATCTCCTGCCCTGCCGGGGGGGAGAAGCAAGGCTGGAGGGGGCTCCGTGCCCCTTGCTCTGTCCTGGGAGCAGGGCAGGCTTCCCCCAGGGGAGGCTGGTGCTTACAGTGTCACTTTAATGATTTCTAATGAGCAATTACCTCTAGTCAGTCCCCTAATTTCTGAATATCAATAAAGTTAATTAAACTCTGCATGTGCATTTCCCAGAATGTTAGAGGTAGAGATGCCCTGGGAGATGCTGAGCTCTTCCCAGGGCTGGGAGCCATGGGGTTCCCGTCCCCTTTGTCCCCCCACCATGTACTGGCAGCTGCCCATGGGGCTAGCTCACCCATCTGCTCCCTGTCTCCCATCAGGCAGGTCTTCCAGCCCAGCACCCCAATTTCTGTGCAGTACCGCCATGCTTGCTGTCACCATGGCCTTGACTTGGCATCGATGGGCTGGTACGTGGTGGGGATGTGCCATAGGTCTGGGGGATGTAGGGACAGGGCTCTCGGATCCCTCACCTAGGCTGGGGGGATTGGCAATGCCCCCTGGGTGGTAGCGATGCAGGGCATGATCCTGTCTCTCTCCTGCTACCCTGTGACCTGCAGGCCTGTCCCAACCATGGGGCAGCACCAGCCCCCAGTGCCCACAAGTGTTTGCCCCAGCAGAAAGCGGGGTCTGGGCCCCATGGCACTGGTGCAGCCAGGGGGTACGGTGCTGGACATGGCTCCATCCACCCTGCCCCACTGCACCCCCTCTCCCCAGCTCTCCAAAGCCATGGCAGGCCTGGCTTTTTTGGGAGGGGATCATCTTTGCCATGCTGAAGGGAGCTCCGTGTAATTTGGGGTCCTGGCAGCATGGGGTAATGGGAAGCAGCATGGGTTGCGGTGGGGGGCATGGGGCTTGGCTGTGCCTCCATGAGCTGTGCCACTCTGTCCAGTCTCAGCTGGATGCACCGTGCCCGTGGGGATGATGCATCTGGGGGACATGATGTCCCTGGGGATGTGGGTGCTGGTCGGGGCCTCAGTACGAGGAGGGGGCCGGGAAGGAAGCAGACGTCTGCTACAGTAATTAACGGCGTGTGTGTTCGTCCCTTGCGTGCCTCAGAGGAGTTCATCACCGCCACGCTGCCGTGCCACCAGGCCAGGATTATCTGGATAATGCTCTTAAGCTGGAGGGCGGGCAGGCAGGGCTGCCCCGCGGGGATGCAGGGCGCAGGCTGGGCCAGCCACCGTGCCCCTGGGAGCCTGGTCACTGCAGGATCGGCTGCAGGTTAGCGCTGGTTTGGATGAATTTGGCACGTGGCGCTGCGCCGCGCAGGTTTGCGGCCCCAGGTTTCGTGCAGCTGCCTGGCAGAGCCGGAGCAGCAGGAATATGGGGGGGAAAATGGGGTGCAAAGGAACCTGGGCAAGGGCACAGCAAGGGCAACCCCAGGCCCAGTGCAGAGCAGTGGGGGGGTCCCCCCATGTGCTGCTGGTGGGACCCCCAGATCGGCACGGGCCTCACCGGGGCTGCATCTCCCCATGTGCAGCCCTGTGCCCGGGTGGGGGCCGGGGCTGGCCCCCGGCTGCCGAGCCCCCCTTGAGCACAGGCAGTCCCCGGGGGAGGTGGCTGAAGTTGTGTCTCCGGCGGGAGAGGATAATTTCACCTCCAATCAATTCTTTAAATGCGCACAATTGAAAGATTGCCTTTGAAAGCTGCCTATAACCAGGGATGTAATGGATTCCCTCCAGTCGCAGGCAACAGCTCAGAAGCGGCAGCATCCCTTCCTCTGGCTGTCAGGGAGACGGGGCCAGCCGGAGGACCAGCACCTCTCCTGCCACAGGCATACTTGGAAGGGTGAAGGGGCATCGGAGGCAGCTGGGGACGTCTTCATCTGCCTGGCTCCCCGCCAGCCTGCCCAGTGCTGAGACCCAACACCGCTCGTCACATCTTCTGAGGCGCTGAAGGGTCTTGTTGGCCGGGGTTGGGGATGTGCTCGATCCCCTGCCTGCGGGAGAAGCAGCAGGAGCCGGCCCGCACACTCGCCGTGCCAGCAGGGGTTATTACATATATAATTTAAATGCAGTAACGAGCTGTGCTGAAGGGATCAAATATTAATCAGCCGCGAGAGCGCTGCTGTGACCCTGTGAAAATGGAGAGAGGTGCTTGAAATGCCAGATCAGCCAGTGCTGGGCGATGCGCGGGGGCAATGCCCGGGCACGGTGGGCTCCGATGGTCCTCAGCTGCCCTGGGGGGTGGCAGCAGAGGGACACAGGTGGCCATAGCATCAGCCCTTGGTGGCTTCCAGGACTGGATGGGTTACCCTATGTGAAGAGCGGTGATGGGGCAGGGTACGGGGTCTGCTGGCAAGGGGACGCTCACGTTGAATTCCCAGGGGGGCAAAGGTGGGCGCTGGGGGCAGCCGGGATGCCGACACCAGTGGGAGCAGGCGGCGATGCTCCGTGCTTCCCGCCTGTTGGGAGGGAATGGTGTCTGCGGGGAGGATGACATGGCTGAGCAGCCCAACACGGAGCCCGACAAGCAGCTCTCGCTCGCCTCCCGCAACCGTATTTCAATTACTGTCACCGGCAGCGGGTGGAGGGAAGGGGAACCAGGAGAGCAACGTGGCTCTGCTCTCCCTGCCCGCCTCCTGTCCCCGTGCCAGGCAGGCACCCTCAGCACCCAGGGGTGCCCTTTGGGCTGGGTGCCCCCTCTGCCACCCTGGGTGTGCTGGGGGGGTGACCTGTGCTGGGTTCTGGGGGAGCTCAGAGCTGGCACAGAGCCCTGGGGGGGGGGACTGGCACCCATGCCTTGGGCACTCCAGGGTGGCACAGAGTGGGTGCTGCCCAGTGGCGGGGGCTCCATGGTGGGGGATCCTGATGCAGGGCTCGGGGGGCTGATTTGGGCACTGCCAGCACGGGGAGGGGGGACATGGCACCGCACGGCTCCAGCGCTCAGGTCCGAAATAGCAGCAGACATGCAATTTATCACCGCCGCCGCTCAGGGAAATTGCTGTACAAATGCATTAGCTCCGCAGGGAGAGCAGGGGAAGCGGGATTACATGGGCCGTGGGCAGCGAGGAGGGGATGGGGGCACCGCCGGCACCCCGCAGCACCCACCAGGTGGGGAGGGACGAAAGGCCCGGGGATGGGCACCCTGGTGCCCACCGGGCTCTGGCCTCGTGCTCACCCTGTGTCGGTGATGCTCGGGGCTCGGCGTTTGGTATGTCAGCCGGTGCTCGACCGCCGCCGCTGCGATGCTCCAGGGAACCGGTTGCGGCGACATGTGACATGTGTCAGCGGGTAAATGACTGTTCAATTCAAGGAGAATCGCAAAACATACAAGGTCAAATGCTTCCCCGCCAGCGCCGCCATGAATATTAAAGCTGGGCTCCTCCGGCAGCTGCCGGGGCTGGCAGCCATGCTCGCCCGTGGCGGCACTGGGGCAGCCCCTTGAGTCGTGTTCCCCCCGCAGCGTCTCCGGCAGGCCCGGCTTGGCCACGGGCATCTGGTCACACTGGCGATGCCGGGGTGGAGGAGGCCACGGGGTAGCAGGACGTGGGTGCCAGCGTAGGTACCAATGGGGTGCCCGGCTTGCCACGCTGGGTTGCCGGTGGGTCGGCTGCGTGGCAGCGGTGTCGGCTGGGCGGCACCGGGGAGCAGGGCTGTGCGGTGGGGAGCGGGGTGCACCGCCCTGCCTGCACCTTCACGCCATCTGCGTCCGCCTGCCCGCGCTCGCCCACCCGCTCTTGCTTGCACCTCTCTGCCCACCCGCTGCCTGCACCCACCCATCCCTGCCTGCACATTTACACCACCCACCCGTGCCTGCCTGCCTGCCTGTGCTCTCATGCTGCCTGCACCTGCCCACCCACCGCCTGCACCCACCCTCCTTCCCTGCCTGCTCCTGCCCACGGAGGGTGCCCCCTGCCGCCTCCCGGGGGTCCCCATTCCCCAAGGCCACCGAGGTAGGGGACAGAGATGGGGATCTGGCATCAGCCGGGCACGTCCCCCCATCCTGTGACTGCTGGAGGGGCTGGAGGTGGTTTGGGGGG
>NW_010972831.1:4206717-4209718 GCF_000737465.1 Haliaeetus leucocephalus | reverse complement strand
CCATGGAGGGGGGAGCGTGGCACCGGCTGCCTGACAGCTCATTCATCACGGCTGCCGGCCCCGGCCGTGGGGGCAAAGCCAGATTGGATTTTAAATTGGAAAATAAACCTGGACTCCTGTGAGCTCCAACTCCTGTCCTCCCCCTCCCTGCGCCAAGGACCTAGCTGTCCGTACCTCCCGCCTGCTCCGGCTGCCAGCCCCCTCCTACAGATGGGGAAACTGAGGCACAGCGCACCACCGTGCCACGGAGCCGTGATGCTCCTGGGGCAGCCGAGGGCTCTGCCCTGTCCTCTCTGCTGAGCCGGGCGCTCTGTTATTGCTTTCTTGGCGGGCAGCATCGATCGGTGCTCCCCGGGTGGCTGCGTGCCACCTTATTTATTTATTTGCGACAGCAGGCAGCATCGATTCCTGCCGGGGGGACAGCCGCCTGCTGCAGCCGGATTAGTCTCTGGCGTCTCCCCGGCTCCCGGCTGCCGTTAATAGAGTCCTGCCCAGCAAAGCCGATGTGAGGGATTAGGACCCTGGTCTGGGTGCGAGCACGTGCCACGCATGCCGAGGGGGCCTGGCGGGACTCGATGGCCCTGTTGCAAGGGTCTATGCCCACCCTGAGCCCTGGGGGGTCCCTGCTGGGTGCCGGGCCCATAGGGCTGGGTGCTGGGTAGCAGGTTCCCATGTCACCGGCCCTTGGTCACCTTGGGGACATGGGAGGGACACAGCTGTGACACGGTCACTGGAGATAAGCTGCTTAGAGACATCTGTGGAGGTGGAGGCTCTAATCCTGAGGTGCTCAAGGGGCATGGGTGGCAACATCTGGGCACAAGTGGCAACATCTGGGCGCCTGCTGCCTTCCCACGGTGCCCCAAGCATCCTGCATCCCCCAAGGACCAAGAGCATCCCCAGTCCTCAGCATCCCCCGGTACTGGGAGCATCCCGTGGTACCCAAAGCACCACGCAGAGCCCGGGACGGCACCCGGTGCCTAGGCACTGCCCAGCCCGGCCCCAGCACCTGGATGGGACCTTGCTGCAGGGTCCGGTCTCACCCAGGACCACTGTGGTCCCCAGCACCCCGGGCAGCTGCGATGCCATGGGCAGGGGGGCGCAGGGGGCCACGGTGGGCGTCTCTGCCCCAGCCTTCACGGCACGGAACAGCCGTGACGGCACAGGGCCCGGTCCCGAGCACTAATCTGCTATTAAAGCCTAAAAGAGATTTTGGCGCCTTTCAGTATAAACTCATTAACTTTTATGTTCTAATAAATGGATCCTATTAAAAAATAATTCTGGCCTTGCTGGGGGGCAAGTGAACCTTCTGGAGCCGGTGTGGCCAGGTGCTCGCCTCCCCGCTGCGCCCGGGGCATTATCACCGGCCCAGGGTGATGGCAGGGGGGTGCTGGGGACACAGGGCGGGGGGGGGATGCCTGCCAGCACCCAACGGCTCCCCGCCACGCTGCTCACCCATGCTAATGTCTCTTAATAATCCCTTAAAAGTGGCAGTTGTGGAGTAATTAATCTTCACGGGGCCCTGCCCTGCTACGGATCGGTATAATTACCCAGTAATTGGCAGTATCGTGTCATCAGCGCCTGTGCATGGCGGCGAGACGTGCCCACACGCTATCACGGCCTCATGCCCCGCACCGGGCCACGGAGAGATGCTGGATGCTGCCGTGGCATCCCTGCCGCCGTGGCATCCCCCCTCTGATGGCATGGTGGGGCTGGGGAGCTGTGCCCCCCGGGAGAGGGGACTGTGCCGTGCCAGATCCAGCAGGGAGAGATGTTGGGTGGCTCATTAGGGCTGATTAAATTCTGGGGTTTCTTTGGTCTAAAGGTTGTAAACGGCTGGGCTGGGCACGCTGGGGATTTGCCCAGGGACTAATGCATGGGAGGTCTGGGGGGCCATGGTGGGGGGATCCCCGTGGCTGCAGGTGGGAGGTGGGAAGCGTTGGCGGGGGGGTCCCTGGTAGATTATCATTGCCTGGGGACGGCCTGGCTGGCGGGTGGATGGAGAGAAGCTGAGCTCTCATGGACTCATTACACTGGTGGCCTGGAGCAGGGTCCCAGTGTTCAGGTTCCAGTGGCATCCCCGGTGCAGCCGGTCACAGCAGACACGGCAATCACCTGCATGTCTGCACCATGCGAATGCGGGGTCCTGGGGGACCCTTGGCACGGGTGGAGAGGGACAAGCTGTGACCAGGGACACCCAACCCCAGGGCTGTCCCCACTAGGGCTGGGTCACGGGAGAGGTGGGCACCCCTTAACGTGGTACAAGCTGCAGCTGTGCATTAATTATCCAGGGCTTAATTGCCAGGACTGCCCCAGTGGAGGCTAAGCTGTGGCAGGGTCCCACTGTATGTGGTCGATGTGCTTGTTTGCCATCCTGGTTTTGGCGCAGTATTGGTGTGCAGGGGGGCACTAGTCCTCGGGGCGGCATTGGCCCGTAGTGAAGCGTTGGTCCATGGTGAAGCGTTGGTCCCCGGCACAGCACAGGTCTGTGGCACCGCACCAGCATCGCTCCCCGGTGCGGTATCAGTTGCCAGCGCTGCATCCATACCTGGCGCAGCATCAGTCCAAGGCTTGGTCCCGGGTGCCACATCGGGCACAGCATTGGTACGTGATGAAGCATCGGTCCTTGGTGCATCACTGGTCCCCACTGCCGCATCAGTCCACAGTGCATCGCTGGTCCAGAATGAAGCATCGGTCCCTGGTGCAGCATCAGTCTACAGGTTCCCAGCACCTCATGCTCTCTCCTTCCCCCAGGCTTCAATGGGCTGGCGAGGAAAACCGGGGAGAACGCTGAGGCCAAGGGGGAGCCGACGGCCCTACCCACGCCGGCAGAGCGGGAGGCAGAGGCTCACTTCGTGAGCACGGCACCCACACTGAAGCTCCTCAACCATCACCCGCTGCTGGAGGACCTGCTGCACGAAGCCTTCCTGAAGAAGGACTACCTGGGCCAGGCGCCATTCCTGCCTGCCGGCCCCGGCCCCCTTCTGCCCGCCGGTGCCCTCCA
>NW_010972831.1:4201596-4206707 GCF_000737465.1 Haliaeetus leucocephalus | reverse complement strand
CCGGCCCCTGGCCCCCCGGCCCCTGAACCCCCCCCGCGCACCCCAGCCCTGCCCAGGGCTGCCTTCCCCACCGACCCGCTGACCACGCCGGCAGGGCGCCCGGGGCCGTGGGGGGATGCGTGGGGGGCCGTGCCGGGTGCCGACCCCTCATGGTCCTCCACCGGGGTGCCGGAGTCGAGCCCCGCATCCCCCAGCTGGGCACCCACCACACCCGGCACATCCCTAGGACCCCGCGCCGGGGCCGGCGTGGTCCCCAGAGACGAGGAGGGGACCACCACCACCTCCACCATCACCACCACCACCGTCACCACGCTGCAGGGACCAGGTGGGCGCTGGGGAGGGAGCTGGAGGGGGGGGGAGCTGGGGCAAAGCGGGGCTGAACCAGGGTCTCCTCTGTCACCAGCCCCCTGCAACCGAACCCTGGCGGGTCCTGAGGGCTGGCTGGTGTCCCCGGAGCCGGCCGTTGTCCCCTACGATGGCAGCCTGGACTGCACCTACACCATCTCCGTCTACCCTGGCTACGGCGTGGAGCTCAAGGTGAGCTGGGGGCCGCGGGTGGGATGGGGTGCCAAGTGCCCACAGGCAAGCGTGGTCCTTCCATGCCGCAGCTGGGTGGCTGTGTGGGGTGCAGCAAACGCACGGTCTTGTCCTTGTCCCTGTCCCCACGTTCCCAAGCCAGGAGAGCTGGCTCAGGGCATCACCCGCCCTCGGGCCCCAGGACAGGGATGCGGACACACGGGCCGGTGGGATGCCCCAGGACATCCTGTTCCCACCGGCTGCCGCGGCTGGCACCCATCACAGAAGCAGCGATGTGGGATTTAATTACCGAAGCACTGATGGAGAAGGCGTAAGCAACACCGGCGGGTGCGACGCTGTGGTGCAGAGCCAGGAAAACTCGGTGCCCATCTGCCAGGAGCAGAGGCTGACGGCAGCTCCCACGGTGCTGAGGCCTCGTGCTGCTCCCGTCGGTGGCACATGGCTGCGTGTGCCCACCTCTGCCCGGCCCACCGCATGAGCTGCCACGGGGCAGCGCCGTGGCTCGCTGAAAGCCGGGGGTGAGCCAGAAGGCAACAAGCTCCCTGGTCAGCCCCTGCTCCTCCAGCTCGCACAGCAGCACTCGCCGGTGCTGCTGCTCATCACCGTGCAGCACTGCTTAATTAACATCGTTAATAGCAAATTGGTCCGGAGAGCTGGAGCGCACGCCTGGCTGTCGGCGGGGCTGTTGGTGTGGGCCCGGCTGTGTCGCGGTGCTCCGGCTCTTTGCACCGCAGGATGGTTTATGGCACTGCTAACCGTGTTTGAAAGGCGCTGCCCCACGCAGACAAGCTCCAGCGCGCTATTGACCACAGGGAAGCTGTCCGAGGACCGGCTCCAAGCCGGGTGCCGGGGCGATGCCGTGGTGGTGATGCTTGGCCATCCCCCGCAGGTACAGAACATCAGCCTGGCGGAGGGGGAGACGCTGACGGTGGAGAGCGTGGGGGGCCTGGAGCCCACCCTCCTGGCCAACGAGTCCTTCCTGCTGCGGGGCCAGGTCATCCGCAGCCCGGCCAACCTCCTCACCCTCCGCTTCCAGAGCCCCCGGCCCCCCAGTCCCGGCTCCTACTGCTTCCGCTACCAAGGTACAGGGCAGCACCCACCACCGGCACCAACCCCCCAGTATCTCCCAGTGGGGCTCTGCCCCCGGCATGGCACTAATTCAGAGTGTGGCGATGTGCACCGGAGTTAATCTGTGCCGCTGGCGGGTTAAGCGGGCACGGACCAGGGGAAGAACACTAAGAGAGAGCTAATTGGCGTGAGCAATTACAGGCTCATTTAGCATCATTACTGTCAGCCATAGGTGGCATGTCACCCAGCCCTGCAGCACCCAGGTGCTCCCGGGGGGCTGAGAAGGAGGGTGCTGGGGTCCCGGGGGGATTTATCATCCCACCCCGTAACGCCGCTACCTGCCCCCAGCCTACCTGCTGAGCTGCCCCTTCCCAGCACGGCCGGCTTTCGGGGAGGTCTCGGTCAGCAGCCTGCACCCCGGCGGGGATGCCCGTTTCCGCTGTGCCGCCGGCTACCAGCTGCAGGGCGCCCGCCGGCTCACTTGCCGCAATGCCACCCGTCCCTTCTGGAGCGCCCGTGAGCCCCTCTGCCTCGGTAAGCACCGGCACCGGGGGGACGCAGCACGGCCAGCACGGCACAGCGGCCGCTGACGGTCCTTCTTCTGCAGCGGTGTGCGGCGGGGTGGTCCGGAATGCCACGGTGGGACGCATCGTCTCGCCCGGCTTCCCTGGGAACTACAGCAACAACTTGACGTGCCACTGGCTGCTGGAGGCACCCGCCGGCCACCGCCTGCACCTCCACTTTGAGAAGGTCTCGCTGGCAGAGGATGACGACAGGTTTGGCACTGGGGCAGGGAGGGAATGGGAGGTTGCACCCTGGGACAGCCCAGTGCCAGGCACAGGTTCAAGGATGGGGATGGGTGCCGTTAGCCACAGTCAAGGATGGGTGCCGTTGGCCATATTCAAGGATGAATGCTGTTGGCCCTGCCCATAGATGGGTGCTGTTGGCCACAGTCAAGGATGGCTGCCACTGGTCATACTGGAGGATGGGTGTCAACTGGCCATATTCAAGGATAGGTGCTGTTGGCCATGTTCAAGGGTGGGTGTCATTGGCCATGCCCAAGCGTGGGCACTGTTGGCCATTGGCCACTGTCAAGGATAGGTGCTGTTGGCCATGTTCAAGAAGATACCATTGGCCATGCCCAAGGATGGGTGCCATTCATCATGTTCAACGATGGGTGCTGTTGGCCATGTTCAAGGGTGGGTGTCATTGGCCATGCCCAAGCGTGGGCACTGTTGGCCATTGGCCACTGTCAAGGATAGGTGCTGTTGGCCATGTTCAAGAAGATACCATTGGCCATGCCCAAGGATGGGTGCCATTCATCATGTTCAACGATGGGTGCTGTTGGCCATGGCTGGGGCTGGGTGCTGCCATCCATGCCCAAGGATGGGTACTGTTGGCCACGGCCAGCGCAGCACGCTGCCCCTGCCGTGCCTTGGCAGGCTCATCATCCGCAACGGCAACAACGTGGAGGCACCACCGGTGTACGACTCTTACGAGGTGGAGTACCTGCCCATCGAGGGGCTCCTCAGCACCGGGCATCACTTCTTTGTGGAGCTCACCACCGACAGCAGCGGGGCCGCTGCAGGCATGGCGCTGCGCTACGAGGGTACGGGGCCGGGGCGTAAGGGGGGCACCCGGGCATCCCCATGCCCGCCTGGCCCCCGCAGACCTTCACCCCTGTGCCCGCAGCCTTCGAGCAGGGGCATTGCTACGAGCCCTTCGTCAAGTACGGGAACTTCACGGCCAGTGACTCCCGGTACCCCGTGGGCACCACGGTGGAGTTCAGCTGTGACCCCGGCTACACGCTGGAGCAGGGCTCCACCATCATTGAGTGCGTTGACCCCAGCGACCCGCAGTGGAACGAGACGGAGCCGGCGTGTCGCGGTGGGCGCTGGGGCCGGGGGGTTGAGGGAACTGGGGGTCAGCGGGTGCCGGAGTTGGGGGATGCTGTGCATGCTGGAGATGGGGATGGGCCATAATGGATGCTGGAACCACCGTGCTGCAGCGCGTGCTGGAGCCGAGGGACATGGTGGGAGCTGGAGCTGGGAGTTGCTGTGGGTGCTGGAGTCGGGGATGGGCTACAACGGATGCTAGAGCCGCTGTGCCATGGTGGGTGCTGGAACCAGGGGGCTGTGGTGGGCACTGGACACGGGGTGGCGGGTGCCAGTGGGTGCCGTGGTGGGTGCCCCCGTGGCAGTGCCAAGCCCAGCGTGCACCCACAGCGGTGTGCAGTGGGGAGCTGACGGACACGGCCGGTGTGGTGCTGTCGCCCAACTGGCCGGAGGCGTACGGCAAGGGCCAGGACTGCATCTGGGGGCTGCACGTGGAGGAGGACAAGCGCGTCATGCTGGACGTCCGCGTGTGAGTGCAGGGACGCCCGCGGGATGGGGGCGGTGGGACAGGGGGGTTTCGTGCAACCCCCGCCCTCACGGCTCCACCGCCCCAGGTTGCGGCTGGGCACGGGGGACATGCTGACCTTCTACGATGGGGACGACCTGACGGCGCGCATCCTGGGCCAGTACACAGGCGCCCGTGGCCGCTTCAAGCTCTACGCCTCCACCGCTGATGTCACTGTCCAGTTCCAGTCCGACCCTGGTGCCGGCGCCTTTGCCTATCGGCAAGGCTTTGTCATCCACTTCTCCGGTGAGCCCCACGGTGGGATGGCATCCCCGGTGTCCCCGGTGTCCCCGCTGCCCTGCTCACCCCATGGACCCCGCAGAGGTCCCCCGTAACGACACCTGCCCTGAGCTGCCGGACATTGCCAACGGCTGGAAGACGTCCTCGCAGCCAGAACTGCTCCATGGCACCGTGGTCACCTACCATTGCTACCCCGGCTTCCAGCTGGCCGGCACCGACCTCTTGATGTGCCACTGGGACCTGACATGGAGTGGCGACCTGCCCTCCTGTGAGCGGGGTGAGCGGCACCCACCAGTGTCCCCCTCGCCCTGCGGCGCGTCCCCAGCAGCCGCCGTTACCACCGGTCCATCCTGCCCGCAGTGACCTCCTGCCGGGACCCCGGGGATGCCGAGCACAGCCGCAGGGTGGTCTCCAGCCCTAAATTCCCAGTGGGAGCTACTGTGCAGTACGTCTGCGACAAGGGCTACATCCTGGCGGGTGCCGGGACCCTCACCTGCCACGACCGCGCCGCGGGGGGACCCAAGTGGAGCGACCGTCTCCCCAAGTGTATCCGTGAGTCGGGTACCCCCTCCCTGGGCACGTCCCCCAAACCGACGGCAGGCGTTGATGCCACCGTGCCCTTGCCCCGCAGCGGAGACGTATGAGCCTTGCCACAACCCCGGCGTGCCGGCGGGCGGGCAACAGAGCCCCGAGCGGCGGCTGTACCCGGCGGGAGCCACCTTACGCTTCTCCTGCGCTGCCGGACGGGTGCTGCTGGGCGAGGGCAGCCTGCGCTGCCTGCCCGGGCACCCCTCACGCTGGAGCGGCTCCCCTCCCATCTGCAAGGCGGGGGAGATGACCCCCCCCCCCCCCCCCCCCCCCCCCCC
>NW_010972831.1:4200287-4201552 GCF_000737465.1 Haliaeetus leucocephalus | reverse complement strand
CCCCCCCCCCCCCCGCCCCCTGCCAGCACGGCTCGGCACCCCGCCTCTCGCCGCTGATGCCGGCTTCTTTCTTCCGCCCCTTCCAGCCTCCTATGATGAGTTTTACAGCAACCGCAACCTGGATGGTAAGGGCAAGGGTTTGCCGGGGCAGCCCGGGGTGCAGCCGATGTGGGGAGCCCCCTCGGTGAGCCCCCCAACTCTCGCGGGCAGCTGTGGCCAAGGCCGTGCCCTCGGGGACGGCGCTGGAAGGCACCAACGTCGCCATCGCCGTCTTCCTGCCCGTGCTGGTGGTGGCCCTGCTCATTGGGGGCATTTACCTCTACTTCTCCAAGTGAGCGGCCGGGTGGGTGGTCCCCTGTCACCCCCTTGGGTCCCCATGGCCCCCCCCCGTGCCCACTCCAGCTACCGTCTCCCCACAGGCTCCAGGGAAAACCAGCCCTGCAGCTGCCCCTTGCCGGCTCCCACCCTTATGACCACATCACGGTGGAGTCGGCTTTCGACAACCCCACTTACGAGACAGGAGTAAGTACTGGCCCCCGCGCCACGCCACCCAGGGCCGGGCGCCCCGAGGGACCCTGCATCGCATCAGCCACGCGTGCCAGGGGCTGTGCGTGGGGTGGGACAGGCGTGGGATGGGGTTACGCGCTCCGGGGACCATGCGTGGGATAGGACATCCATTCGGGGACCAGGCGTGGGATGGGATATCAATTCAGGGACCACTCATAGGATGGGATAGCCATCCAGGGACCACTCATAGGATGGGATAGCCATCCAGGGATGATGGACATCGATCCAGGGACCACACATGGGATGGGACATGCATCCCGGGGACCACACATCAGCTGGGGCATCCATCCCGGGGGCGATGCATTAGACAGGACATCCATCCAGGGCCCACACGTGGGATGGGACATCCATCTAGGCACCAGACATCAGCTGGGACAACCATTTGGGGACCACACATGGGCTGGGACATTCATCCAAGGACCATGCGTGGGAAGGGACATCAATCCAAGGACCACATATCATCTGGGACATCCATCCATGGGACCACACGTGGGATGGGACACGCATCCCCAGGGCCATCCATGGGCTGGGATATCCCCCCCCCGCCCAGGGCCCTACGGGGTGGGAGACTCCCTGTCCCGGGCACGCCGTCGCACTGCCGAGTGTCCAACCCCTCGCAGTCTGTTTTCTTTGCAGGAGACGAGGGAATATGAAGTGTCCATCTAGGCGCGGGCAGCACGGAGCTGGGCACCGCAGCC
>NW_010972831.1:4199152-4199449 GCF_000737465.1 Haliaeetus leucocephalus | reverse complement strand
CCCCGGCTCCGGCCCCAGCCGCCCCCCCTCCCCATCTTTTGGTTGTTTCATTAATAAAAACTGGTGTTTTAGAAGAAGCGGTGGCGTCTTCCTCAGCAGGGCCGGGCACCCCACTCTGCGCACCCACACAACATCCCCATGGCATTTCCCCGCGCCCCCTCCTCCCACCCCTCCGCGGAGGAAGCGGGGGGTCAGTGTCGCTTTAAGAGGCGTGGCCTCCGCGGGGCTAACGTCGCGAGCAGGGTGCCGCCCCCTCCGCACAGGCGCGCCGCGCGCCACCTGCCGGCGGGCGGGCCC
>NW_010972831.1:4162496-4197928 GCF_000737465.1 Haliaeetus leucocephalus | reverse complement strand
GGGGGGGGGGGGGGGGGGGGAGTCTACCACCCTCCTTTCTTTTTGTGCTGAGCAGCAGCCGAGAGGCCTAGAGGAGGAGCGAGGCTGATGGCTGCGCGGCCTGGCTGCTCTGGTGCTGCCCTTACCCAGCCTACCACACACCTTCCCCCACCCCGGGGCGGATAACTTCCCCTCCTTGCCCTTCTCTAAGGGTGTGTTGCTTTGGGGTGGGGGGAGCTCCGGAAGGTCCTGGCCAGAGGGGGGGAAGCGATGGTGGCGTCTCCACACCAGGCCTTGATGTTCCCAGCGCTTCCGTGCTGCTGCAGCTGCTGGGAATAATGGAGGTTGCTGTCTCTGTGTCTCCCTGCCTCACTGTTTACAATATGGCGACCTTCCTTTAAATTATATTTTTATTCTCAGCGCCATTTTGGCTGCATATATGACTTCCAAACCCTTGCAGCGCTCCCCCAGTATCTCAAACGTGGAAATACCTTCCCTGTGGAAATCCAGGCCTCCAGACTTTAAAATTGGACGGGTTTATTCCTTTCCCTCCTTTTTTTCCTTCCTCCTGACCCTTTGGACCTGCTTGTCTCATCCGTAGGAGTGACTGCCGTGAATTGGGGGCAGTCGGGTCCTCTTGCTGGGAGTTGCGTGGCTTTGTTGATGAAGGCAGATCTTCCTGCATGCAAATCTGGGTGCCGTGTGGGAGTCGAGGTGCGTGTGGAGGCGGTGGCAAAGCTCTAGTCGGTAGAGGCTGCAGCGGGGAAGGACTCTTGCTGCCTTCCCTCACAGCTTCCTAAGCTCTCGGCACAAAGTGACCTGCCAAAGGCACCTGAACTTTACACCCCAAAGTTTTTTCCTTTCTGCACTGGGAGCCCAGATGCATCCGAGGCCACCTTACCCGAATCTCCCCTTCAACAGTTGACACAGGCGGGCGGTTTGTGTTAAATTAGCGCAGCCAGAGTGGATAATGGAGTGGAGGAGGGAGCAGGGCAAGTCAAACAGCTGGAGCTCGGGCGTACAGAGTATTCTTCCTTAGGGGAGATTTTTTAACCACATTCCTTTCTCTCTTTCATGCTTTGGAGCTTTGTTTGCCACCCTGTTACAGCTGTCTCCTCTTTGCTTTTTTTTTCCTGTTGTTTTTTTTTCCTTCTTCTTCTTTTGCTTGGTGGTTATACTGTGTTTATATGCTAATTGCAGGTCTCTGAACACTTATTAAACTGATTGCTGATACCAGGAAAACTGACTGTGCGGTCACAGTTCTGTAGGGAGTGTCCCGTTAGCAGTGTGTAGCCAGACAAACCCGACAATGCTGTAGTGTGCAGCCATGACATCATCTCTCCTACCCTGAGGAAGTGCTACTGGTGGTGGTTGGTGCAGGTCCTCTTAATATTTACTAGGAGGTTACTTAATTTTTTTATTATTGTCCAGCCTTCTCGGTGAGCTTTAATTTAAGTTTGTTTTTCTTTTATCAGGCATAGTTGCTTAAAACTCAGTGTTTGCTTTCAGGTGCTGCTGAGCACATCCTGATCCTTCTCTTAGTGAGCTTGGGGCGATGGCTAAAACATCACGTTTTGAGATGGAGGAGCTGTGACTAATCCTGTAGAGTTTCCTGGTTGATTCTGAATCCTAGTTAAACCTAACCGTAAATGAGACCACTTTGTGCATGGCTTAAATCTGGCTAAATTTCACGGCTCCATTTGGCAAGTTTCTTATAGTTAGTGAGTGGGAAACAGTCATGTAAATGGGATATCTCTAAAACTTTGGCTGTAGTTGAGTTAGTTGCATTATAATTATAAAAAAAAAAAATCTTTGGCTAACTAGTCACCCTTCAGAACAGAAATGGAAGGGGCAATTCTGATTACACCTTCTCACTTCACTTGTTGCCTTTCCTGGGGTATCTCTCAGCCAACCATTTTGACAGTAGCCCAGACTCTGCTGCGGGAGGTGGCGTGGTCTGGAGTGGCACAGCGCTGCTGGATAGGCTTTGCCTGAAGGCCTCCGGCTTGGGCCTGGTTCTCCCTCCCAGCTTGCCGGACCTCTGTCTGTCGCTCGGCCAAGGCCTTCAAGTGAACCAGGTTGTTTCGAAGGGATGCTCAGGTTTTGTTTTCGTGTTTTCTTCCCTCTACCTCCTACATCTTGCTTAAAGCAAACTTCCATTCTGGATATACACTTAGGCATAAAGGCAGCACTTGCAACTTCCTTTCTGCCTCCTTTTTTATTTAAAGAATAGCAGCTGTAATGCAATTCTTGTTTTAAGTCATTTGAATAGCAGTTTAATATACTGCTGGGTCATACTAGCTGAATTGGGTCGACAGCCTACCTGTTCTTTAAATATTTATTGTAAGCTTTAGTACCAGGTTGCATTTATTGTCAATATAGCAAAAAAAAAAAAAAAAGCTCTTAATTGGTCTAGGATTTGTGATCAGTTGATTAAAGCTGTATAGGAGAGGCCATATTATAAAAGAAAATGAATAACAGGGGTGTGATCAGCCCAAGTCACGCAGTCGGCTGGAGGCAAACCCAGGAGTTAACCCAGCTCAGTGGCCCATAAACTGGTTTTGTTTCTTCCTGTGTAGAGAAGGCTCTTCTGTATCATGTTGTTTAAATGTGTAGAGCAAGTTGGTTTCATTAGGTGTGTGGTTCTCAAACTTCAGCGGTTTGTCTTAACTTCAGCTTGGTACCTAAACCTATTGTCTTCTGCAGACAACAGAAGGCGCTCAACCAAAACCCCCAAAACTTTCCGATTCTGATAGTATTACGTGTCTCTGATGGTAAATAACAAGTTTTGTTGATACACTGTGGGAACAACTGCTCTCCTGAATTCATGTGGGTGGAAGTGGCTTCCCAATTCATCTGTCAGGGTGTCAGCTCTTCTCACAACTCCGTTTCAGAATTGCTAGTTCAGCATAAAACTCCTACAGGTACTCTAAGTGTCTGTGGACCGGGAGAGTTACCAGCCTGGCTGCAGATAGACTGGCTTGGTGGGAGAGATACAGGAAAGCGTAAAATCCCTTCCAGATACTTGGTTTCAACTTACTTGGATTAATATTGTAGTCAGGTGACTGTTTTCAGGTTTGAATTTACAGAGAGTTTTTTTTCCATCCTTAATAGTTCTTGAAAACAGGACATACATAGGATTTTTAGCTCTTAAGTCTGCTTTTGGTTATGCTGTTTGCCCATAATCTGCTGCTTTGGGTGATGGTGCAGCGTGCATTTTCATTCTGATATTCTGCCTTAACCCAGGCCCTTGGGAATGGTGTACACTCTTTCTTTACATGATTGAAACCCAATTTTCCAGTACTACTTCTATTCTTCCCCGTTTATATCCTCCTTCTGGCTATGTGATTGTTAGAATTCCGTGTATTTTCTTGAGCTCGTGGTAAACTTTGTTCACGTTGAAGTCGGTTTGCAAAGTGACTGATGTTGCAAATTCATTACAGCTTCGCAGAAGGATTAGAAAGATCCCTGGGAGAGGAAAAGTTTAGTTAACAAGCTGGGGGAGGGGAGTGACAACAGGAGGGAGAACTAACACAGAACGGTTTTGTGTTTGTTTTTTCTTTCTTTTTTTTTTTTTAAGTCTCACTGCCCGAGTTTCTGGTTGGAGGAGCCCAAAATCGCTAACCTCGCTGAACGCTGCCGTTCAAGTCCCTGTTATATATCGCATGCTGCTGGCTGTGAAGCACTGCTAGCATGGCAAAATGACCTGAGTTGCCTAAAGCTGCCCAGCTGCCCATTACGGTAAACAGACAGTACTAGTTCTGTGGCACTGCCCAGCAAAAAGCCTTCCCTTAGCTGCTGGATCACCCCCGGCTGTGCTGGGAGAGATACGCTGCATCCATACTGGGGCCTGCTAGCTCCATCACACTTTTTGCAATGCTTGCCCCTTCGTGTTTATATTTGGAGCGTTTGGCTCCATTTCCCCTCTGATTTGGCAGTCTTTGCCGAAGTGCTGTTGTCGAAGAACTGGAGTAACAGAGCTGCAAAGAGAAGTAGATGAAGCTAAACTAGCCTGAGTTTTGCATGTTTTCTATGAGTCATGTCGGTTAAGTGCTTTGCACAAAGAATGGAAAAAAGTTGGGTAGGACATCAATAACTCTTTCCCCACCTTATTCAAGTCTAAAACGTCCTGCCTTATCTTGGCATTTGGTCTAGCTTTGGGTGTTTTACATAAATATCCATTCTGTGGGGGGGGGAACATTAGCCTGTCAATTGTCTTAGCTAATCCTTCCCTTAATGGGCATCTTTGGCTGCCTCGGGGGTTTCAGGTGAAACTTTGGAAACTTTGAATGGTCTGAAGCATCTGCTGCTGCAAGGGGTAGCAGGATGTCCAGAAAGGTGCTGGAGAGGCTAACTTCATGCCTAACAGTGAACTACAGAGGAGCAGGGTTTCAGTATGCTGAATTACATACTGTCACTGGCACCTCTGGCATCTTCAAAAAAGCTTGTAGTTTAACTGCAGAAAGCTTTTGGTTTGAGGCTTTCTGGGTTTGGGGTTGTTTTTTTTTTTACATTAAATGACTGGCAAAAACCTACTTTAATGTTTATGTAATTGCATTTTGAAGATCAGAGCAAGCTGTTCTGTTACAAACATTAAATGTATCTATCTTAACTGATAGTTTGTTAACACAATATTGTTTTACATATATACTTTTTAAAAAGAAAAAAACCCCAACTTTTGTTTTTATGTGTTCTTGGTTCTGATGTTTTGGTAGGGTTGGGGCCAGTGTAGTCTTGATCCTAAACCAGAAGGAAGCAACTCCGCTGGCTTGGTTTCTCGGTGCGGAGGGTAACTGCGCATGTGTCTGCAGATGTGGTAACATGATCAGTCTTGGCAGTTCTGTTCAGCAAAGTTGTACCAATGAGATCTTGTGCTCTCCTTATTTTGTCCTAAATATCTCGATGCAAAGGCAGATAAGGTCAGCTTAAACCTACAAACTTAAGCTGAGGGCACCAGAGAACCATTCACAGTAAGAATTTGATGAACTAATCTAATTTTGGGACTTGGAAACCACATTTCTCACCTATGTGTGCATGCATGTTGCTCGTGTTAAACTGAGCGTGGGCAGATTTTGCAGTGTGGGCAAGAGTTGGTCATTCACATCAAGCAGTGGATCGCTGCTGCTATTCTCAACATCAGTGTAAAGTGGTAGGAGCAAGGCATTAGGATTCTGACAAAGTCAAGGAGGGGGATGTTTAACTGGTTAACTTACACTTTGTCTTCAGACGTGGCTGCTGGATGGACTAGCATTATCTCAAACATCCATAATGATTTGAAGCCTTTTAAAAAAAGGGCACAGTGCCGTGACTGTTAATAAGGAAAGTTCTCCACTGTTTTGTCCTTTTGCTTGGGAAAGTGCCAGTTTTATGTTGACTGGGACTTGTGGAACTGAGAAGTCTCTTTTTTTTTGTGCTGCTGCAGGGTCCATTTTTGAGTTGACTCCTCAAGTTCAGTAGGATGCAGCGCCTTGCTTCGAGGTGGGGTTCACCCACGGCTTTGTTCGTGCTGCGCTGGAGCTGGTCTTTCCTGGTATGTCGGACCCGCAGGCATGACTCACGGGAGCCTTTCAAAACGTGGAAAGGTCTTCCCAGAGGAATTCCAGCTCCTCCAGGCATTTGCAAAGGAAATTCTTAATTGGGTTGGATTCGTAATACTAATCTGCTAATGACTGTTTGTTATGGAGATCTTAGCGCTATCTTGTAAATATATTCACCTTCATTTAGCTTGCCTTGTGTCTTTTTATCACATACAAGCTCAGTGCTGTTAAGATTGTACAGCTGCCTGTGGATCTTATAGTTGGGAATGGGAGGACTACTGTGTTTGTTACACAAAATCATATAATGCTCTCATAATTCTCCCCTCTCTCCATTTCTCAATGTTGCTTTAGGTGTGGTTAGTAAATGGGAAGTGGTAATGATTAGCATGTCTAACATCTGGCTGGACTTCTCTTACAGCGGGTATGGAGGACATCTTGGATGGGGAGTGCCCCCATACTGTTGTCAGCAGCAGAACTGTGAATTTCTAGTAAGAGTGAGGACCAAACATGCTTTTTTTTTTTTCCTCCTGAAACTGACCTTTTTGACTTAGGTTGTAGGTGCTGTTGTGATGGTGTGAAGAACACCTGCATGTAGGGCAGGGCTCCTGGCTGTCTCCCTGTGTAGGACAGGCTGAGTCAATTGGAGATTTCAGTCATAGCATCGATACTGAAACAGTTTTTCTATGTAGTAAAGGCACTAACATCAATTCTTCTGTTTATTGACCCACACAAGTGGATGTTGAACTGTTTTTGTTGCTAGACTGACTCACTGGTACGTGTCAGGTTCTTGAGTTTTTCCTGTGCTCTGGAGCCCTTAATAATCCTTGAGTCAGTAGCAAGTAGCAGGAATCTGCTGTGAAGAAAGTGAGCGGTTACTTCCAGAGTAGGAAGGAGGTGTATCTTCCTGAAAGCAAGTGTTACAGAGCCTGAATATTTAGGAAGTGCTGCCTCTTGCAATATCAATCACATGTGAGACGGACATACCTGTTTTTTTTAACCCGTCAGGAAGTAAGCTTGGACTTCTGAAAATGCTAATGTATCTGAGAATATAATATGGCTTTGTCATAGGGGTATGAAGTACTGGATTTGAAAGAAGTGAGTGTAAGCAAAAAGTGTCTTGCCACGTCAGGTTGCTGGCTAAACTTGTGATTTTTGTGACACAGTCAGATTGCTGGAGCTGGCTTTTCCTACTTATAGTAGTCGTTCTACGCTGTCTCCAACTCCACTGCTCACTAGATGTCTGCCCAGCTTCCTCAAAGGAATGCTGCAGTATCTAGTAACTCTGTAAGCTGAGTAAAAATAGTGTTGTATCTTCTTTTTAATAAAGGGGTTGACAGATATCAGTTGTAATGCAATTACATACCTTTTTAGGGTATGGAGTAAATGCTCCCTATAGCCAAAAATGAAGAAATTCTATAAATCATTCTTCCAGTTGGTGCATCAGATCTTGAGTACAAAAGGCAAAGAGCATCTCAGCCAGCTGGGGGAAATCTAGAGCCTGAACCCAACTCTAACCTATTTCTGCTGACGTCTGCTCTGCACGAGTCACTTGAAGAAAACTAGATGGAGTTGGAGATTATCGACTTTGAACCCTGCAGAAAGCAGTGGCCTGAGGATGCAATTTAGCAGGCTGAAAACCCCATGCTGAATTTCTGGCAAGCGCTAGCGATTGGTGTGAAACACCTGCCTGTACAGCCTCTGACTTTAGGCAAGGCATCATGTGAACTTCCCAGTGATCTCCGTCTCAAATAGCAACAGGAGCAGCATATGAAGGTGATGGGAAAAGGCAGAAAAGAACGTATACCCTGCTTTAAGGGGTTTTTTGTGGATATTTCTATTGCTGCTCTTTTCCCTCTCTTCCCCAGTGTTCTTGGGAAAGCCTGGTCCACATGTAGGTGTCAGAATTATACTTCACTTGTGCCTGTGTGAAGACAAATTCATACTTTTGCTTTTATGGGTCTGTCCTTCATCCTCTTCTGATGTGCTGCTTTCCTTTTTTCCACCTTATGGCTTCTGTCCTTTCACCCCCGTCTCCTTTGAACATGTTCAGTATGGCTAGGGCTGAATGTGTTCACTTTTCAGAAACCTCTCAGACCTGTGTTTTGATTATTTTTTTTTCTCCACCAGAGATGTCTCTTCACTTATTGTTCTTTTAAAGACAAAATTGGATGAAGTGATTCTCACTAGAGCTGTCTTGTTCCTCAGCCCTCTTTCTTTTCCCTGAGGCTGCCCTATGTGTCATCCTGCTTTGAGAAGATGACTTCTAATCTGTTAAGAAGCTGGTGCTGTAAAGATCTGAACACTTAATAATGAATCTGGACATTGAATTCAGGCTATTGTTACTATTGTCTGCAGTACAGGCATGAGTGATGCATGGGAAAGAAATGGGAGTCGGGGTGTGCAGAATGCCTGAATTTCTGGGTCTGACCCAAATTTTCCAAAGTCAACAAGTCTTCCTATTGACTTCATGATTTCTGCTTATAAATACAAAGTTGGACGGTTGCCTAGCAGATATGTCCCAAATATCAAGAGTTCATAAAGAACCAAACTGATTTATAAAAAAAAAAAGCGAAACAAACCCTCAGTGCGGTACAGGTGGCATTATACATTTTTTTATGCTTGCTTATTTATATAGGTATATACTTGGGGTTTTTATATGTATACAGAAGTCTAATATCTTAAAAAAACAATACTTCCTTTAATTTTTTCATCAGCTGTTAATGATGCTAATAACTAATGGGTTATCTAGAGAATGGTCTCTGTGGGCCATGCTCTTTCTATAAATAGAAGTCACTAATTACTTCAGGTGATCACATGTTTACATGCAGCTTATCCAGTTTATTGGACTGTCCTGCTTGTCAGGTCTGAGGCAAAAAAGTTCTACTTCATCAAGTTGGAGGGAACTTTTTCTGATTCCCCATGAGTCTCAGGATTGCCTGCGCAGGAGTGCACGGGGAGGAGGCTGGACCCCTGGTGACAAGTGGGAAGGGAAGCGAGGTAAGGTAGATAACACGTGCTTCTATGAGGTTGTACTTAGCTCTCGCTTCCCAGGATGAGACTAGCGGGAGCAGTTTGAGGAAGGGTACAAGTAAATAACTTCACTGGCTTCAAAATTCACAAAATACTCTAATTCACAATACACTAGCACTTTGGCTTGTGAAACGGTACCTGGTTCTTAGGAGCATCGATCATAGTACTGCTGCCAGAGACTTGAGCCGCTAGTCAGCACAGTGTTCTACCCTTGCAGTGTTGAACACTGGCTGTTTTAGAAGATAGAAATAAGCACACAGTGAATTAAATTTTGGGATCTAGCATACCGGGTTATAATACTTCTTAAACTCTTTTAAGAGTTTGAGTCTTCCTCTGTCCTTGTACTGGTATGTGGACAGATTATGTTAGCGTACCTTTATTTTATCTTTGCGTGCGTCTTGTTTCTCACTGTTTGGCCATATAATGGTGTTTTAATCCTGCTTCTGTTCTCTTGTCTGTTGCTGAACCCTTATTTCCAACTCTGGCCATGCTGTTGGAAAGATGCATGCTAAGCAGATGCAGTGTTCCAGATGATGGGATAATTGGTGACCTGTGAAATGGTCATTTTAGTTCCCTTCCTTGCATAGTGGCAGCCAAAATAATCATGTACTGACCTGTCCAGTGATGTCCAGGTCTTCTTGCTGAATGTTACTAATTTAGAACTTCTTATATGCATGCTCAAGACTTTCACTTCAATGTAAACAAAGTTACACTGCCTGCTATCAATTTTTTTTTCCACTAGTTCCCTCAGGAGTAGTTGCACCGCAGATGATGCTCCGTAGTTGATGTGAATTGCACTACTGGCTTCAAGTAGGTATAACTTATAAAATATGTGAGCCTAATTGGGACCAGAAAGTGTCTGAAACTCTCTTAGTTTTAAGGTGATTGGGTCATGCTTAGAGGTCTGTAAAGAACAAAAATTATGCCTGGCTTATCTGAAGTTTGGTGGTCTCTGCATTGGTGCTTAAGAAATCTTTGGCTTCATTGGGAAGATTGTTTCTTGTGCTCCTGAGTGTCGCGACTTTACCCATGTTAATGAGCAGAACTTGTAGACCCTCGCTGAGTAGTTTGTGCTGAGGAATAATCCTGACACTACTGGAATAGAGGAGAGAACCGACAGTATTCCTAGTAACCATCTTTAAGGTAATGGAGTCTGACTTCTGTCTTCAGCAAATAGTAAGCTCTTTGTTGATCCAAGAGCTGCAATAGGAAGGTAAGAGAGTTGCAGTGGGGAGGAACTTGAAACAGGCTGCAGCTGTTAGCTTGTTTTGTGTGTTTTTATTATGTATAAGGTAAAGGCTCTGAGCACTGGGTTCCAGGTGTCCTCCTCCTGCAGGGTTTTGGAGCAGCTGTGAACAGAAGTGTGTAACTTGGGCCCAGTAAAACTGTTTCAAAGAACTGAATTTGTAAATGATGCAACTTTCTCTGTTTCTCAATGGGGCTCTTGTGATGCGCTGACAGTGAGGTTGGTTTCCTGGTTTGTTTTAGTTACGGCTGCTATTGAGGCCCTGCTGTAGGAAGCCAGGGAGCCTTGTTCTTTATGAAGCTGGTAGAACAGCTGTAGCTCTATCCATCACTGGGATAAATAGGAGTCCAGTAGAAGAGCCAAAAGCTTTCTTCCTTTATCTAACTGGCAAACATAACCAGCATCCTTCCTTATAAGCCTATCATTGAGTCTTGGTAAGTTAAGTAGAAGATTTCTGAGAAGGAGAGATGTTCTTGCCTACATTTTTTCGTGGGGTTAATATTTTGCCCTGCACAGAAAAAAATACATAAGTCCGATTGTTGAAAACAGAATACATCAAAGACCAGTTGTTCAAGAAGGCTTCACCAAACACTGGTTTGTTTTCCTGCCACCATTATCCCAGCCTGATAGCTGGCTGCAGCCTTGGTGGGTCCAGAGCGTGCTCTTAGTAGTGTCAACGTGCCTTTGATGCAAGATGGCCACCAGGAATGCTGAGTGTAAATAACTTCAGGTTTGCTTATAACTGGTTCCTTTGAGAGCTATGGCCCAGTTTGTATTGAAGAAGGTGCCATTCCTTTGAGCATTTGTTTACTTATTTATTGAGGTCAGCAAAGTGAAGAGTGATTACAGGATTTAGACTAACAACAGGCATCTGATGTATGAGAGCTCCAGAGTGTGAAATTGAAAAGCTAAGTGGCTTCATGCTATTGTTTGCTTGATAAAAAGTCCTGATATATGGATGACTCTTGAAGATTTTTTTTTTCTTCATCATAGCCATTTAAATTTTATTTAAGGGAGGCTTTGCTTAATGTTCTGACCATAGGAGCTAGTCCAACAGTTTACAAGAGCAAGTCTTGACAACACAAATCTGGTATGAATTGCAGGAGATGCTGCTTAACTTTTTTAGAAAAAAGTCACGAGACTAGTATTATGGCAAGTGACTTTGTATCAGCGTAGTGGATTTTGAATAAGCTGTGATAAACATCTTTAATTTTCAGAGGCTTTGTATGAGTTGGTATTCCAGGTGTTTGTATAGGTATTAACTTTGAAAGTCAGCCTCAGTTTTCAGAGCTGTCTTTGTCTTAAACTCAGAAATACGCTCTGTTGAGCAGATTTGATTTGGGTGACACCAAACCTTCCAGGTAAAATAGTGCTGGCCACCACTCTTGCCTGTGATGACAACAGGGGGAAACTTTCTGAAACAAAGGCTCAGCGAAATTGTACAGAACAGTACAACTGATTGGTGTGTAGTTGAAAGGAGATATGTTGTAACTGAAAATAAAGTTGGTGCTGTACAATTCCAGGTCCTGTTGGCAGCAAACACTAACGGCTGGAGATCTGCATGCTAATGAACCTATGAAAGATAGGGAGAAAACAGCCATGGTGCTCTTGCCAAAGTGCTAATTCTTACCTTGGTTATGAAGATCAAGTATCTTGTTCAGATTTAAAAATCAGTTTCTCTTATGCTTACGGTAAAAGGTTGAAGAATGTGGTCATAACTAGTCAATTAAAACAGCATTCTTTAGTGCTTCCCTGGCTTTATGCTAAGACCCAGGAAATGCTCTCTGCTTGCAGAGAGGCCAGCAGTGCAGGAACAGCATTCATCAGTCTTTGTTAGTGCAGCGAGCTGCCTTGATGAACAGTTCATTAACCAGGAGAAGCAGAATCAGTCTTTTAATACACTTGCTATAGCAGTTAGGCCCTGACAGCGAGCAGAAAAACTCAGCTCTCTGACTAGCCTCCTAAAACCTTGCTGCTGGTCTGAAACTAATCTTTCATCTTTCGCCCTCCTTCTACAGGCCTTTGGGTAGCAGCATTCATTAAAATGCTTCTCTAAGCTGTCATCTAAGAGTAGTGTGTCTGTAGGATCTCATTGGTTTTGAGCAGATTGTTCAAACATAACAAATGGGACAATAACATAAACACTTAAGAAGAAACGTGTTCTAACTCTTCTAGGCATCTCTTAAGATTCACCGTGGTATTAATTGTTTCATTGTAAAATGAATAAGATTGAGGTAACAGTTAAAACAAATAACCGGAGGCATCTGGCAGCGCGTGGATCCCTGGCAGGCCGTGTGTCCATTGGAATGGGGCAGACGTGTTTCCAGCAGTTCAGGCACGCTCGTCGGTAGCTTCAGAGGGCTAAAATTCACTACAAACAAATCAAAGTGTGTGGGGTTTTTTCCCCGGGGGTGTTGGGAAGGGAGGAGGGAATAGGCCAGATGAATCCGTACTGGCTGTAGCTGCATATTTAAGAGCTCGGTTTCCGGCAGGAGTAAAACCTGGACTTGCAGGATCCACCTTAGGACTCAGAGTGGATTTACGCTGCAGCAAGCACAGGAGGATCATTTGTTACTCTCCTCCTTCCATCCCCCTTCCCTGCTTCCATTAGCAAAAGATTAGTTTGGGGCAGGGGGGAGTTATTTCAGCCAAACATTTGAAGCTTCCTGTAAAGCAGCCAGTAGTTGAGGCTTTGGTGCTCTCGTCTAGAGCCTGATCTCTTGTTCATCCAAGTCCTCCAGGAAATGAGAAACATAAGCTGCAGGTATGTTTGAGCATATATGCAGAGCACTGCATTTCTGGAGCGCCTGGAACACAGAGGACTCTGAAACTCTGCACTCCTCAAAATGGCTGCCAGATGTGTTGGCTCTACTGAATTCCCCGGAGCCTGACACCAGAAATGCTGAGGTTATTACCACTTTGGTTCTTGCTGTGTTCTTCCTTCAGTCTTCCAGGCACAGTGTTGCAAGACCGAGTGTGACCCTGGGTGGCTGCAGTACCTGCAGAGGCTTTCTGTTGGCATACTGGTGTGCTCGGGGCAAGGCTCACTGGGACTCTGTTTAAACACAGGAAGCATGTTTGTTTTTACAGCTCAGGCTTGGGAGCCTGGGCTGGAATCCTGTGCCATTTCCCCGTGCTAGGAGCAAGATTCTCGAGGAAGACAGCCTCTCCCTTTGCTGCAAAGCACAGCTCTTACTGGCCAACAAATCTGCATCTTGCCCTCTCTGGCTTGCCACTGCCAGAGAGTTCTTACAGCTTAACTTGGATTTGTTTTGATATTTGTAGGTGCAATAAACAGTATAGAGACTCGTGAAGTGAACACAGTCTGGCTGCCCATGCTCGCGTGGCTTCTTGGGCCGGTCTTCTAAGCTCCTTGCTAGTGTGGCTGCACTGCTGCTTGGTCACCTTGTAACCCAGTCAGTCCCCGCTGGATCCCTTGTAATCCGTTTCCCGGTCAGTGGGAAATGGAGCTTCCAGGTCCTGCAATAGCATGTCTACCTGTTGAGTGTTCAGCACAAGAGAGTAGACTCGCTATGGAGCTGTCTCTAGCATCAGTACGCAGAACTTTTAAAAGCGTATCTTAAAGCCATGCTGTGTGGTAACTGGCTGTTTATCTGACAGCATGTATGCTTTTCCTGCAACAGTCAGCAGTTTGCTAAAATAACAAATCTTAATGATAAAAAGGTGTTGGAAAGTACTTGAGCTAGTAGTAGGGTCTGTAAGGAAAGTGTATCATCTAACATATGCTGCTCTGCGTTTAACTGAGGAAGAATGTTTCTCAAAATAGTCCTCCTTATCCCTTCATCTAATTTGCTTTGGTTTATTTCTAGCATCAAAATGAGAATGTGATTTCGATGTGATACAGCTTTTATAGTAAGTGCAGATCCATGTGAGTAGGATGTATCTTGTGCTTCATAGCCAAGGCAAGCTGTATACGGTGACACTTTTAAGAGTATTTGGGTTTTCTTAAGATAGAAAGTGGTTTCCACCATTAAGTAAGTGTGCCCAGGGATGGAGTACATGGGAAGCAGTGGGCAGACTTCATAGTAGCTTGTTCAGTTGGCCTCAAACTGCAAATTCAAAGGATGGAAATGCCTAGATATGTGACTGTGCTTGCTGCATGGGAATCTGTGTGATCTTACATGGAGTGATTAAGTTATTTAAGGAGGCGTTGGTGCTGGGGGGAGGTATACAAGTTGCACACAAGTGAATCTTCCATTTATCTTTGCTATTCAATTCTAAGACTGTCCTCTGAAACCATGGAGCATGCTGCATTGTGGAGATGAGATGGGTGTCATGGAAGACTAGCATCTTAGAGGTGTCTTGCTACGTGGATGTATGGGGGAGCAAAACTGGGGAGCACCACCGTAAAGAATAAGAGGAAGTGCCTGGAAGTGGAACTTGCACAGCTACCCTGACTCGGGCTGCATGTATCTGAGAAGAGGCATTCCAGAAATAACAGTAAAGCGTTGCTTTGTATTTCTCTTGTAGCAACCCTCCGCTCAGTGAGGAGATGCTGCCTCCGGGGGAGTGGATGTGTCACCGCTGCACTGTACGCCGCAAGGTAAAGCCTCTCGTAACAGACATGATCCCTGCCCTGCCGACTGTCCATTTGAAATGTGAACCCTGTGTTTTATACCTTCCTCTCCCCTTAATGTGTACGTATATACCACCAGAGTTGCTCTTTGTGCTCACGGTTGCGAAGGGCTTTGTTAGGAACAGGCTTAAAGAAAATGAAGGGGTCTTGGTGAGACCCTCCTGATATTTTTAACCTTGCTACTAGGAACCAAAACTGAAGTGCCTGATAAGTTCTTGTCAAGCTGTGCCTTTTAAACTGTTTGCCCCACCCCTTCTGGAAAGGAGGGAGAGCTGAGGCAGAGGGAATGGGAGCCATGCTTGAGGAAGTGAGCTGTCTACAGGTGAAACAGGAGTCAGGTTAATGCAGCTTTGGCATCAGGGCTGTGATTCTGGTTAATCTGTGTTTTTTAGAAGTGTGGCTTCACAGCAGTTGCACATCAGCAGAGGGTGATGTTATGATTTCCTGGGCTGTTGAACAGGATGGGGAGGAGATGATTGGGCAAGATTGTGGCTTGTCTTTGTTTTTTTTCCTTGATGCTCTTTCTCCAGGAAGCTATCTTGCACAATGTAAACATCTTACTGCTGTGACTACGTAAGACCGCGTAGCAGAGGGTTTAGAAACTGCACCAAACTATCTAGCAACTGTTCCCTTGAAGTGACACCCAAAACAGATTGGAAGAAAACTGTGTACTCAGCCTTTTGTTCCTGAAGCAATTGCCTTGTCATGTTTCCAGGGTACTGTTCAGCCATCTGCCAACAGTAAAAATGAAGGTTGCCAATTTAAAAAATAATAATAAAATAAATAAAAAAGAGAGAGAGAAAGAAAAGGAAAAAAGTCCCCAACTTTTCTGTATTAAAAATTGTCTGATAACACTCTGTTCCTTTTACAGACCATTTTAGTGATCAAGTAGGTTGGTTCATCCATATTGGTGATGCTGTCAGGCACTGGAGCAGTGCACAGGTGCCCATACTAAGCCATGCAGCATCCCCTTCTGTTACAAAATGGATCTCGTGGTGATTGCAAAGTATTGTTTTCCTCTGCTGCGGTTCTCCCTGCCCACCTTGTTCAAGATTCCTGTCGTCAAGAGATAGGAGAGTGTTGTTTGTATATTGTGCTTGTATTCTCAAGCTGACCTTCTTGTTCCATAATGGGTTTGGATGCACTGCCAGGGTTAATAGACTGCATCGACAATGAACAGTCTACTGTGGAGTTTCTCAGTGTTGGCTAGCAAAGTAAACAGAGTTGTCTGATTCGTCAGGTGTTTAGGACTAGATGCTGTGAAATGTTGTCCTGATCTGGACTCAAATACGGCTATCCTGAAAGGGGAGAGACATGCTAATTTCCTTCCCCATGCTTGGTTCCCTTCAGCTGTTGTCATCTGTATGTTAGCTGCAATCAAATTGGTTTTGCTAGGTCAAGGCTTTAATGACTTTACAGGGGAAGTTGTAGTGGCTCAAGCCTTTTCAGATGCTGTTTGTCTTCGATTGCATATTTGTCAAGGTTGATGTGCTTTGTTTGTGGCCTCCATGATAAGCCTGCCTATTCATGTCGTGCAGAAGCGAGAACAGAAGAAAGAGCTGGGGCAGGTAAATGGATTGGTGGACAAATCTGGGAAAAGGACCACCTCCCCCACCAGTGACGCAGACCTGTTGGACAGGTCTAGCAGCAGCATCAGGGCTAATGCGCATGCCAGGATCTTGGAAAGGAGAGCAAGCCGGCCTGGCACTCCCACATCCAATGCCAGCACCGAGACCCCCAACTCAGAGCAGAATGATGTCGATGAGGACATAATTGACGTGGATGATGACTCTGCCATTGCAGAAATGGACTGTGGGCAGCCCCAGCTGAAGCGACCCTTTGAGCTTCTTATTGCTGCTGCCATGGAAAGGAACCCAACGCAGTTCCAGTTGCCGAATGAACTGACCTGCACCACAGCACTTCCAGGTGAGCAATGGCTTGTCTAGTGTTGGTGAAGATGTCTGCAGTTGCATCCTGCTGCCATCTTGCCTCTTTTCCCTCTTGACTCCTTGCTAGCTGTGGCTCCAGTGATGCTCACTGGTGAAAGCAGAGGGTACAGAAGTACCCCTGGTCGTCCTCCAGCTGTCCAACAGCAGGTGGCCTTTCAGATGTGAGCTGTGGGGACACTGCTGCTACAAACTACACCTCCATCAGCACTTGTGATAGATGCTTGCTGTTGTCACCTTAGTCTAGGTCATCAGTTTGAAGAAAAGAATTCCAATTGTCAAAATACTTGATTTTGATTTATGATATGATAATCTAGTAACAAATAATGACTTAATGTATAGGATGTAACTGAAATTATTAAGTGTAAAATATGTCTGTCTTTAAAGCCAACCTCTGTCACTTAAGGCTAGATTTAGTGGTTGATAAGGGTTCCTTAAGCAGCTCTCTTTGCCTTTTCTGTTTGCCTCTGCCTGAGATGATTATGTGTATCTACCAGAAAGCAAACTCTGCTATGTGGGTAACCCAAAGCCTTTTAAAATTTGCTTTCAGGTACTAGTAAGAGGAGGAGAAAGGAAGAAACCACAGGAAAGAACGTGAAGAAAGCACAACACGAGTTAGACCACAATGGTTTGGTTCCCTTGCCGGTGAAAGTCTGCTTCACATGCAACAGGTACTTGACTTCCAGGGAGGCTCTTCAGTGTAGCTGCACCCTTCACAGGAGCAAAGTTCTTGCTGAAAAAAGTAGACGACCTTTTTCCTTTCCCATTCTCCTTCATTGACTTGCTTACAATCCTCTAAACAAATGGGGGAATAATCATCTTTGCTAAATAACAGATGTTTAACCATGGCAAGTGTAGGTGTGGCTTCTGCAGCCTTGCATGGCTGTAAAGGGTTTTAAAACGTAGCCTGAAGAGAGTGAGCCATCTTGTCCTCAGTATTTTTCTACTAAGAAAAATTCTAAAGTGGTGGTGGTTTAGAAAATGGAGATATTTGTTTATGGTTCATGAAGGAAGTATGCGAGGAGGTGACCTTTAGGAAATAGAAATCTACCGAGAGAGATATAAGCCCAAGACAAATAGGAATGTTGTGCTGAAATAGTAAATCTGAAAACCAGTACAAAATACTGCTGTTTTTTATAACTGCATAAAAATATTCACATATAAATCCCAATTCAAAATGTCAGTGAAAATGAAAAACTTTATTTCAGGAACGCAGTCAGTGAGTTTCTGGAGGTGGGCTGGAGATTCAGGTGGGCTTTTGTGGAGAACAGCTGATGACTTTGTTGTAGAGTGAAGACGTCTTTAAAGCCTGGGGAATCAGATGTAGGTAGCTTTCTGGAGTTTGAGACTTGTTCTGAGAACATCTTGTTGAAGTAAATGTCCCAACTTCACACATGATACATCAGAGGAAAATTGTAATAACCTAAATCTGAGATTCCCTTATGATTTTTGAATTTTGCTCTAAATGAAGCCACTCGGAACTAACGCACAAGGTCAACTTGAAAAGTTCCTTATGGGAGTCTGACAGGTGCTTACAGCTTTCCAGCAATGGCATCTCCTCCTGCCAGAGGACCTCTTCTGTACCAAGAAACCCTCATGTGCCTAGGCAAGTCCTTTTGCCTTGAGCGGGTCTTGCAGAAGGTCCATATAGATCAAGTTACAAATTGGAAGCCTAATTTTGGATGCAAGTAACATAGTGCAGGGGAATTGGTGGGGAAAGATAAGCTAAAGTGGTTAGCTGAGCTTGCCTGCGTGTTCAGTATATATTCTGTATGGGAAATAAGATATGGTGCTTTCTTTGCAGGAGTTGCAGAGTGGCACCTCTAATTCAGTGTGATTATTGCCCACTCCTGTTCCACATGGATTGTCTGGAGCCACCGCTTACTGCCATGCCTCTGGGTAGATGGATGTGCCCAAATCACATAGAACATGTGGTGGTAAGCAGGACTATGATTGCAGTATGGTAACCGGATGCTGGAGTGGAACCTGGCAGGTCCATTAAAGGACAAAGTACAACAAATGTAAAACAGCTTCTGAGCTCTTATTGCTCCCTGTAACGCTTGTAAAGCTCCTGCTGCAAGCAACGCACTCTCCAAAGGAATATGCTGCTGCTATCTGCAATAAAATATAAAGATGGGGGAACTCCTTCCTGTAACTGAAGCTGACAGCTCAAATTGTGGCTTACTGACAGCTTGTCTAGTTTTCGGACTGGACTCCTTAAGATCTAGATGAGCTTCCAGAACTGTGATACAAAGCAGCACAGTGCTACAAATAGGGGAAGTAATTCTTTGCATGCTTAACCCAAAAAACTTTCATTCCAAGAGGGAGTTTTCATTTGTGGAAAAGCAGTGTACTTGAGACTAAATACTCAGGAAACAGGGGGCTGAAACAAAGGGCTTGTGCCCAGACAAACTGCTTCTGAGAGCATTGATGCTGCTTAGTAGGCCTCTAAATGCTTTTGTATTCATCTCCAGCAATGTGCCCTTTAACAGAAGTGGTTAGTGCTGCAGGAAACGAATAGTCTAAAGCTGAGCTGATGCTGTACTGCCAGTGCTACGAGGCGTTATGAAAGTCTTAGGGTACATTAGAGTGACCCGCAGATCCCTAACTCCTGTGGCATTATCTGATCACCCAGCTGAACCAGAAGAACTTGACCCTGAGTAATCGGTGCCGAGTATTTGACCGGTTCCAGGACACCATATCTCAGCACGTTGTCAAAGTGGATTTCTTAAACCGAATCCATAAGAAACATCCTCCGAATCGCAGAGTTCTTCAATCAGTAAAGAGAAAAGGTTTGAAGGTATGTGTAAACAAGTAGGTGTTGGTGAAACTCCCTGTATATGTATTCTAGTTTGGAAGGGAAACCAGCATGTCCCATAGGGATAACCTTTTGGGGCAGGAGGAAGAGGGTGGGGTCTGAATGAATGTGTTGGTGAGAGGTCTGGAAGTCAGCAGTTACTTTTCACTACATGTATGATTTAAGAAGCTTTTTTCCTGCCAACCATAAGGCTCAGCTATTACAAGTAAGCCTTTAAATCTGGCACAAGCATAGAAAGTACAACACAAAACCTCTTGAAGGTGGCCCTGTGTTCAGAATTGGGGCTGCTGCATGTTCTGTGTTAAAACGCAAAGAGTATTTGCTGCTGGAATGGCTGAAAAATGCCATACAGCTTTCCCTTCTTACTTGGCCTTTTTTGCATGACTTCTTTCATGCTGTAGCCACCACATTGTGCTGAAGTCATGCCTGACCTAAGGGAATAAAACCTATTAATTTCAGCCTAGCTGCATCAATTTAAAGCACTCAGTCCTTGAAACTTCTAATGTATTGTCTGCAGGGTTCCTTTGGGTCAGAAAGCAGCAAACACGAAGTGTAGTGCTGGTTAGGCACCTTGTTTAACTAGTCATTCTTGAGTAATTGTTCTCATGTGTGATCTTCTTTCTCTACAATGTAGGTTCCTGATGCTATAAAGTCCCAATATCGGCTTCCACCCCCGTTACTTGCGCCTGCAGCAATTAGAGATGGCGAGCTGATCTGTAACGGGATCCCTGAGGAACCCTTGCAGAAGCACCTTTTGAACACTGAGCACTTAGCCAGCCAGACAGAACAACAGGAGGTAAATGAAGTCAAATGCTTGGACTGTATGTCTGTAGTTGCTTTGGTACAAAAATCTCTTCCATTTCAGTCATGATCAGAGCAGTTGTCTAGGAAACCAGTCTCAAAATCATGTCTGAAGGTGATAGCTTGTCTTGTCTCTGACACCCTTGCCCATTAAAACTTCATTCTGGCTTTCCAGGTGAAATGTAAAACTCCTCATTTGATACTTCAGGCAAGTGGTGAAATAGGCTTCTGGCCTTAAGAGTGGAATGGAGGGCTTTCTGTCTAGATGTCATTTTTATTTCCTGGCAGAGGGGAAATACTTTCCACTTTGATTATGTAACGCTGCTCTCTGACACGTTTATTTGTATGGTAACATCACATTTCTGGGTTGCTTTTTATTGCTGATAGAATTGGACTTTTAAATCAAGGTCAAACGAATGTTTAAATCTTGTATGAAACTTCTTGCCAGATTGCACAACGCAAAGGCATGTTGCTTTGCAATCAGTGGTGTAGTCAAGTCCTTCTGTTAGGCGGGGTTCTTCTATGTGGCAGGTGCACATTCACCATGGAGCTTAAAACTTCAAATAAATCTTTTGGTCTTCCTCTACCTTGTGTAAAAGGAAAGGTGCTCTTCACCCCAGCTTTGGCAGGTGACTCCCTGTAGCGTGAGGTAGATCAGCATTTCTTTCCAGCATGCTACACAGTAAGTTGGAGGACTGTGTTTGGATAGAAGGCCATAGTAGTGAAAGATGTATTTGTAACTAGCTGAAGAGTTGCAACACTTAACAGGTGAAGAGAGGGAAGAGTTTGGGGGTGAGGAAGTGCATCTTCTGCCTTCTCCCTCCTTTAATCTCAGCTCCTCTCTGTACTATCCCCAGCACGGAGATAAACAGCATGTAATTCCGGTTGTGCTTTTGTACCTCTGGACAAAATTTTCTCTTGATCTAGATGAGCATCAGAGCAGGTGCTGTAGTTTCAGGCTGCATCAGAGCAGTCAGCAGCACAGTGAGGCAGCTGAATTTCTTTGAGCTGGGTGAACGATGGAGTAACTGTTGAGGTTTGGAGCACTGTCTGTGGAGCTAACCTGGACTTTTTTCTTCCTCCCAGTGGCTCTGTAGTGTTGTTGCGCTCCAGTGCAGCATATTGAAACATTTATCTGCTAAGCAGATGACTTTGCTTTGGGACTCTGAACAAACAGAGAAGGCTGATATTAAGCCTGTTATTGTGGCAGACGGCTCACTCGCCAACCCTTACCAGGCAGCTGACAAGGCACCCACACCTTCCCTCTATTCCATGTCATCCTGCACCTCAGGGATTACCACCCAGAATTCCTTGAGCTCCTCGCAATCCCAGCAGACTTTGTCACAGGAAGATGTCAACTGCAGCTCTTGTATAGATAAATCCAAGAAGGTGTCTTCTTGCGGGACTTCGAATGGGCCGACAGCCTCTGACATTAAAGTAAATGGTCCTCATTTCTATGGCGTTTCATCTGAATCTTCAGCACAGTTGACTGACTCCCAGAGGCTAATCGGATCTGGTAACACAATACCTGTTTTGTCTCATCGGCAAACGTGGCCTCGGCCCCTCACGCCCCCAGCGACTTGCGGACTTCTGAATCACACCATTGGAACCATTGTCAAAACAGAGAACGTAGCAGGACCCGTTTCTTGTGCACAAAGGGGTTCTGTGCCGGTCACAAGTATGCCTACGTCCATATCGAGCTCCTGTGCCAGCCTGGAGACCACCAGCACTTTGCAAAAGAAGAATGTGCAGACACAGATAGGACCGCCGCTGACGGCAGACCTGCGATCTATGGGCTCCCCTCTGACTGCCACGAGGGCTCTCACCCCACCGCAGGCTGCTGGAGATGGGATCTCTGCTGTTGGGTCCACAAACAGATTCTGTTCACCAGCACCACCTTCAGGTACGTGCCAAACAGCTGATCTCGGCCCCCGGGGCTAAGAGAGTGTTCAGGCTAAATGTTATTCTGAACCTCAAGGGTTTAGCAGTATGCCCTCATCTAACTGGGAACCAGGCTTTCTGTGGAGAGCTGCGAGAAGTTTCTCAAGTCTCCTCTGTCTTAGGTCCCTCCACGAGAGCCACAGGATGTATTTTTGCTGGCTGTTTATACCTGAGAGGGGAACTCTGTCCTGAGAAGCAGGATAATAGATCAGTTTAATTCTGGAAAGCAACAGTGGTTTTAAATCAGTTGGCTGCTGTCTCGCTGTTTCAACAACTGGCCACTCCAGTGCTGCTTTAAAACTACCGATTTGTTTTAAAGCACTAGTTTGACTGCAAGGTAGTCCTTCTCACAAGAGCAGCTGTCTGGCATCTGATCCTATGATCTCTGTACACGGTAACAGTTCTGGTGATGGTTGTGTCCCCTAGTACAGACGTGTTTGAAGTCCAGCTGCACAGCCTTGATGTTAGAGAAATGCGGACTTGGGAACCTGTAGTCTGTTTAGTATCTGCTGGTCTGTTAATACAGGGTAGTTATGGACTTGGATATACCATCTCTGTCCTGAGTTGTACCCAAAAAATTTGCTGTTAAAGTGTATATACCCATTCTTCAGTATAAAAATATCAAATCAAAGATGTTGATAGATGGTGAAGTCAGAGTAACTGCCCATAACTCAAATTCTGCTAGAATAAGCTTTCACTTAAAGCATTCTTCTTCTCTTCCCTTCCCCCACACCAGCTCAACACTCAAAGCTAGTAAACCCTTTGTGCAGGCTGGGTTGAAGCAGTTGCTGAAAAGCACACGATGAGCTGTCTGTCACTTCTCTTGCAGTTCCTAGCTGCTCTGTGGCAGGCTTGTGTAGATGGCTCAGATCTGGTGATTGCAAGCAACAGAGGCAACATCTTTTTATTGTTCTTGTTAAAATTCCTTAATGAATAACTTCTGAGCTTTACCTCGTGTTTGGAAGCAGTCCTCAGAGTACTTGGCCTCCTTGCTTATTGCTGAACAAACTTGGTTACTCCAAGGCTGCTAGTTTGACCATGCCCTACTTAGAAATGCAAGGCTGGGAGAAGTTTTGGTAGCGGAAATGAGACCATACTATAGAAAACTTCTTGCTTGTGGTTTGAAGAGCACTACAAATTCTACGTAATTTTGCAGTTACTTAAGATGTTAAATAATTGCTTTCGGTGCAAAGCTTGCATTCTACAAAATACATATTAAAGCATCATTTTGGTGTAGTGTCTCTTGGGAAAGGTGTAAATATTTAGATGTTCCATCTAACATGATACTTGTATATATTTATAACAAATCTTAAATTACAGTGTACAAATTCTCTTGCCAAGTACAAAAATACACATCATTCCTGTCTTTTTTATTGCCATAAATTTCAGGCATATAGTAGTTCTACTTTTAAGCAAACCAACTCAAGATCTGGTATCAACAATGCATTAAAGGGATTTTGTTTCCTGGCATTTGCCATTGCCTCTTTCAGCTTGCATGGCCACTGCCAAAGCAGTAGGATTTTATTTTGTAAATAATAAAATCTGCTTATGACTGTCAAATTCTTATTGGGCAGTGAAGTACACCCCAGACTTTATAATCATGCAGAAATAAAAATGTGGCAATTGTACTTTTTATGCATGTTCAGACCTAGACAAGCTACTTCGCAAATGTCTCTAGGTTTAACAAGCTCTTCAAGCTCCTGGGGACTTGGTGCTCATCTTTCCAGTCTGTGTAGGACATCGCTTACAGCCCATCATTGCTGCTGCTTCGAACAGGGAGTAGGAGCTTAAATGTATAGGTCCAGAATTCCTCCGACAACTGGAGGTGAGAGGCAGAAGCCGGCAGTTGGCTCTGTGTTGAAGGCACACACTAGTTCTTCTGTGAGGAGAAGAAAGCTAATGGCTTCTAGTTCAGGCCTTTTTCGAAGCATGACTATGAGCAAAATTAATCATTCTGAGCAGCTTGGAAGCAAAGTGCAGCCTGAGGGCTGCGTGCATGTCTCACGAACGTCACAGTGACATATCTTCTCTGCACCATCTTTCTCTGTAGATGGTAAGGTCAGTCCCAGCACCTTATCCATAGGAAGCGCTTTAACTCTACCCTCATCACTCACTTCAAACTCTGCAGCTATGTTGGACCTCACCAGTTCCCTGAAAGCATTTATGGATGGCGGTGAGTATTTAGTTCATTATCAGTCTCTACTAGCTCTGTGTGTTTTGCTTCCCTAAAGCATTCTGTCTCTGCTTAAGGAAAAGTTCCAGAGATAAAGAAGGGTTGCAGTCAGGTGAGGGCAGGGCTGGGTATACATTACCTTAAATATGTCACATGCTTCCCTACTTGTAATGTTGCCAAGGCAGCAAGGCCAATGAAGTGTTTCTGCCTGAAGCTTTTCTGGGGAACGATCATGGGCTGCTTTCCAGGTGGAATTCACATGCATAAACCTGCAGCCCTGCCATGTTGTGGTGCTAGCTGCAATCCAGAGCTGCTCCCGACGGGCGTAAAGTCTTGTAGTCGAGCAGTCACCTGACTGGTGATGCTCTAATGGATTAGTTAATTTTCTGATTTATTTCTGCCTCTGTCGGTCTTCTCCTAGACAGGCCCATTTTTTATTTTCCTTTTGTTGCACTTGGCAAGAAATGCCAGACCTTAGTGGAGTGACTTCAGGAGGAGGAGATTGCTGAACAGCAGTCATCAGTAGCATAGCAAGGCTGTCGCCAGAGATGACTTCTACATCTGAAGAACAGCCTTTCTGGTGTTGCCTGTGTGACCCTCTTTTCTTGGGTGAAGCCCGACTGCTCAGCCTGCCCAGGCTACCTCTCTGCTATTGGGGAAAGGCCGTTACAGCTCTGCTGCTTCTGCTTGCCCTTTTAAATGTCGTTGATGTGGAGAAAGCTCTTGGAAGAAGAGGTTAGCCAGCCTGCTTGCTGCCAGAAAGCAGACCTCTGTAGGGCTTTACAAATACAAACACTTAAAAGCTATCAGCAACAGATCTGCTTTAAAGCTCATTAATAATATTGTCTGAATTGCCCTGCTTGGTTTAATTGACCCTGCTACGAAAGCGCGTGACTCAGGAATGAGCCTGTAGCAGCTTCAAAGGTGGTTACAGCTTTCCTCTGTAATGTAGGGTTAGACTTTCTAACTAGGTAATGGAGCTTCACAAGAAGGACCCAACCTGCTACCCAAAGGGGCGTGATGTCTACCTCTGCAGACCTGTTGATTCTGAGCCAAACCAGCAGATTTTCAACTTTAATCAGTCCTTGTTCCCCTAAACTTCTGCTTGCTGCCTCAGTTGCAGCTCTGTGGCCATCGCTGGCACTCTCCTCGCATGCTGCTCATGGGAGATGATATGAAGTAATAGATCACCTATATGTAAGATTCTTGATAACTGCAAAATTTGTCAAGTCTTTGCTGTTGAAGCAAATGGCAAGTTTGAAAGTGGGACAGTTAAATCCACTGCAGCTCAGATTGCACCCTTTCCATGAATAACTTACTAATTGCTTTTTGTTTATTAACAGAGATTGAGATAAATATGCTGGATGAGCAGGTGATCAAGTTTCTGGCCTTGCAGAGAATACATCAGCTCTTTCCTTCCAAAGCTCAGTCTCTAGCGAGCAGTGTCAGTTCCCATCAGCAATCTCCTGTGGGAAACCACATTGAAGGTAAGAGCAGCCCTAGAATAGTTGGTTTGTGTTGAGCCGTAGCTTTTTGGCACTCCCTTGCCTGTTCTTTGAAGGAGATCTCCCTCTTCTTCTGGTATCTGTCTGATGCTGCCTTTCATGTTTCTTTCCTCTCATCCCCCCCCACTCTGGATACCCACTGGCCAGAAACTCCTTCAGGTCCCTCTACTTAATTATTTACAAATTATGCCAATGAAAACGCCTTCAGTAACTTCTGATTTTCTGCTGGAAATCTTTAGTGAAGTTGTGTTTTATTCATCTTGGAATTTGCAAGAGATGGGAAGGTTCAGCTGCTTTTGTTTTTTCCCCTCCCCTTTGAGATGGGCAAGAGAATTATGTGAATTCCTGCTCTCTCTTTCTGGAGAAGTTGCTTGTGACACAAGCAAATGAACAGGAGGAACTGGGGCACAGAATATATGTGTGATGTTGTCATTGCCTGTTGAGAATAATGTCACTGTCAAGCTGAAACACTAAATACAACTAATGCAAATAATGGAAAACAACTTGCACTTCTGCTGGAAATCTCCAGATTCCTGAGTTCAGCATGGGCCTTGTTTATGGTCACTGGTATTGGCATGCTAACACCTAAAGCTTCAGGGGAAGCATGGCTTCATGTTCCTCCGCATGCAGCCAGGCCATTTAATCTGCTTTCAAGCACTAGCTGGACAGCCTTGTTGTGGGAGCAGTTGTCTGCTCCTCCTTCACTAAGCCTGGGGGTAAATATCTAAGATAAGATCTTTGGAAGTCTGCTAGCTGTCAGTAACCTTCTTCTGAGACTCTATGCTTGCCTGCTTGCTTGCTGCTGTAGCATCACAGCATTCTCTAAATGCTTTGTCAATCTTCTTTTGAACACTGCTGTAGGACACAGCACCAGGCTGTGACATGAGCTGCGTTCCTGTGCTGCTCGTAACAGACGAGTTCTGGAAATTCTTCAGCAGTCTGCCTTTCAAAAGGCAGATTGATGCTGTTTTAACCCATCACCCTTTTTGGGCAGGAATGATGCATCCAGCTGACTGTTTAGCATTGCTGATGAAATATTAGATCCAAAGCCTTTAGTGAGCCCTGTTGACCGAGCAGAGCCAAACAGCTGAAAGGACTTGTGCTGGGCAGCTGGGCAGAGGTGGGAACCTGCACGTTTCAGCTGCGTTGAGTGCTGCACGTCCAGTGATGCCACTCAGCGTGGCCAATGTTCTTGATGTAGGTGACTCTGCAAACAGTCTCTCGTAATCCTCATGTTCTGTTCTTTGATTTCACACTCCTGCTGTAAAACTGTCATGCAGATGTGGTACCAGGAGGGGCCTAAACTCTGCATTTAAGCAGCTTATTTTCAAAAGACAGCTGCAGAAATCCTAGCTAGGCCTCTGTGGTCCAGAGTTTGATACCTGTTCCACAGGAGATGGTTTTCTGCCCAGTTAATGTGGGCACATGAGAATGTGTGATTTGGACTTGGCTGCTGGGGAGCTGCTCTGGAGGCTCAGCCCTGGCGTAGCTGTTGTCCAGTGTGCCGTAGGGACCGACCTGAGGGTAAAGGAGTCCACTTGGTAAATCATCCTGTCCTGGGAGCTGGGTTTGTCCCTGGACAAGCCCAAGCCCTGTTCCACCGGTTTGGTTTTCCTGCAGCTTCACTAGAAGTGAAATTGCAGTTGTTAAGTTGGTAACATTCACCAGCACCAATTTTTTTTAAGTGGCACTTTGACAGCAAGACTCAGCTCTTTGATTACCCAAAGTGGACGAGATTAAGAAAGAAGCTAGTGGTAGGAGGCTTGTGTTTTCCTCAGTGTGGCTCCATTGTGCACACTCAGTATTAAAACTCCCCCAATTGCATGGCTTGTGTGGGTTACTGGAGAGAGCAATTTTCTCTGATGACTGGCAAAAAGATGTTTAACGCACAAACATTCCTAGAGGGTTGGGAATTGGAGTTGAGGCCAAAGCTGACTGCATCCTTCCTAGGATCTGTGCTTTCTGGAGGGTAGCGCTGTGGGCACTGGGGTCAAGCAGCCTTCGTAGCTGATAACATTGTTCAAGTAATTTCTTTTTATCTTGCAGCGCAAAGAAAGGAAGTACAAGCCCGGGCGGTGTTCTATCCTCTCATGGGCTTAGGGGGTGCAGTCAATATGTGCTATCGAACCCTCTACATTGGGACAGGTGAGTAGCTTTTTCTGCCTTGACCTTTCAGAATCAGGGTGGTTCTCCCTGGCCCTCCCTAAGCATTTGCCAAGTGGGTATTGAAGAAAACAGACACATTGTGGCTGCTTGTACTGGGATTCTTCTACCAAGAAATGTGGAAATTCCCCCTCAGCTTGAATCTTTGTGGGGTTGCACCTTTGTAACCCGGCTGGTATCAAAATTAGCGGAATGGCTGTGCTGTAGATTTAATGCCTTACTGAGGGAGAGAAGAGTCACAGTTTGCTTGCAGGTTTCATTTCTTTCTGCCAGATTCTTCTGATGCTCCGGATAGACCCGGTAACTGTGAAATGCTCTTCAACCTTCATGGAGCTGCTAGCCTTCCCTTCCCCCACTGAAACTTTGTTCAGTGGCTTATCGCAGCATTATTCATGCAGTCCTGGGAGCTTGAACAAAGGCAGTTGCTCCCCTGTTGTTTTGCTAATTGAAGTTTAATTCTGTCTGTTGTTCTCTGCTGCCTGACAGTTTTTTCTGAAATGAACTGAGCCTGTTTTGTCCTCCCCATTGACAGGAGCTGATATGGATGTGTGCCTTACAAGCTATGGTCACTGTAACTATGTGTCTGGCAAACATGCCTGCATATTCTATGATGAGGTGAGTGCCTGAGTGTTTTGGGTTTGGGGGGGGGGGGGGGGTGGGTTGGGGGGTTTTTTTTTTAATTTTTATTATTTGGCATGCATGGCAGTGGGAGCTGGAGATGCAGGCAGCAGGTTGTCTTTGTGTGGTGCTCCTTTGTGGACTACAAAGTAAGAGCCAGGGCTGTGAATGGTTTCACTCCAGTGAAGGCTGCGTCAGCGTTTTCTGTCAAACCCTTTTCTGAAGCACAGAGCTCTGCCAGCATGATTTCTCTGAGCTAACTGCTTGTGGACAAAGACTGACCACAAGTAAGCACTGTCACTGCTGGTGTCTGGGGAAAGAGAAAGTCGTAGAAATGGCTCGATACTTTTTGATCCAGCTGCGTTGTTAATAAAAGCTAAACTTTACATGTCGACATTGAACCTCAGCTGGAACAAAACAGGGAACTGCTCTGAGTCTCTTGCTTTCAGGTGTGATGGTGGTGCAAAGCGTTCATGCCATCTGTATTTTATTTATACTCTGTATAAATTATTTATGTAGCTAAAATTTCAGTTAAGCTCTCAGCATAAACACAGGTCTACAGTTGCTCCTTAACTACAGTCCAGAGATTAGTTTGTTCTTGAAGTAAATAGACTGGCAGGTCTGCCCATAAAAGCACTGCTGGGGATATCTCTGAGCATGGAAAAACAGTCTTTGAAGCAAGATAGTCTTTTATATCACCATTTGTCAACCAGCTATTGAGCAGGATCCAGGATTAACCCAGAGCCAGCTTTAGCCATTCCTCCAGTGCACTACAAGCTACAGAACACACTCAGTAATGGGACCCAGACCTTGAATCTGTGTTGAAGCATCTCCTTGCAGTGGTCAATGCTAAATCAGGCTCTAGGCACTGAACTTCTTCCATACTCCAGCAGGCCTCCTATGGCTGTGGTCACTCTAGAGGGCGAATTCCCCCTCCTTAGCTCTGTCTGCTGTTTCTGCTTCTGGGCATGGGCAGCTGAGGCTTGGCCTTAGTCTCTGCAGTCTAGCAAGCTACTTGAAAACTTACTCCCCTGTGCATGGGGAATTTTTGTAACTTGATTAATGCTCTGTAGTTCCTGGGGGACAAGGTCTTCAGCCCTCAGATGATTCCTATGAGCTAACCTGAAATCTCCTTCACTCTGTCAACATCCTCTGCAAAGCTCAGTTGAGTGTGACGCTGCTTGTGTAATGCTTTGTGTCATGGTAATGTCTCTTGGCATTTCAGCATCTGCAAAAGGCCTGTAAATCCCAGACTGTCTCTTACCTTGTGGCTGCTGCAGCGCACTGGCATCCCTCTTGCCATCCTGTGTCTGCTTTCCAAAGCACACCTCTTCCCTGCTAGGCGCAGGTCTTGGGCCAAGTTTGCATCTAGTGTGCCTGTTAAAATGGTGTGCTCACTTTGTGAGAATCAGCTTGAATCCCTGTTTCCAAAAGATCTGTCGGTCCAAGTGCAGTAGGTAAAACCCACTTCTTTTCTAAGCTACTTCGGCCCTCCTTTCCTGCCGGGAAGCAGCTCTTACTGGGGAAAGCCAGCTCTTCTGTGAGCATGAGCCATGCGCGAGGGTCAGGTTGGTGGTCTCTGAAGCTGGAGCATATTTAACTGCTCTTATTTAACCATCGACAGTGGAGTGCTCCAAAGAGACACACGGGCAGAAGCCCTTCTGATGTGATGTCTTGATTCCCTCCTCCCTTTTTTTTCAGAATACGAAACATTACGAGCTGTTGAACTACAGTGAGCATGGGACGACCGTGGACAACGTTCTGTATTCGTGTGACTTCTCGGAGAAGATGACTCCCACTCCTCCCAGCAGTATTGTTGCCAAAGTGCAGAGTGTGATAAGTGAGTGTTGAGACAGCACCAGCCTCACGTAACACCACAGGGAGCTATTAGAGGGGGACAGGAGCGGGTGCAAATCGATTCCTTGTTGGTGCACCCCTTGCAAAAAAGGGAGGCTCTCCACTGGCCTCAGCCTGGGTTACACAAGACCTTCCTCTGCAGGCCTAGGGAGTGCCTCAGCCTGCAGAGTGCTCTGCTGTTAACCCCTACTAACTCCTGCCCGTGGTGCTGGAGTTAACCAAGCTCCAGGTCCCTGCCTGATGTCAGCTCTGGCTGATGAACTCCAGTTCAGAGCTGGACTGAGGAGTTTTCCCATGCACGTCCTCCCCTCCCACGCTGTGAGTAAGCTATCTGGGCTGTGCTACAGGCATCCCATCCCTGCATGGCTTACTCCTGCTCTCCACCTGATTGGTTTCCTCTTTTTTTGTTGGTTTTTTTTTTTTGTTTGGCTGCCAATCCTGTTTCCCTTCTATCAGGTGCTCACTGCAGACAACTGAAATGCCTCGTGGCTGGAGGATCTTACCCCCGAGGCACCTCAGCAGTAGCCCCTGTTGATGAAAACAAGCTGCCTGCCCAAATCTTACGTGTGTTTTTAATTTTCCAGAACGACATAAAAGCAGAAAACAAGAAGAGGAGCCGCATGAAGAAGCTGCTGTGATGAATTCGCAGGCACAAGGGCAGCATCGGAAACCCTGTAACTGCAAAGCCAGCAGCTCTAGCTTAATAGGGGGCAGCGGGGCTGGCTGGGAGGGGACAGCCCTGCTCCACCACGGCAGTTACATCAAGCTGGGCTGCCTGCAGTTTGTTTTCAGCATTACCGAATTTGCGACCAAACAGCCCAAGGGGGACACTGCCTTAGTACAAGACATGGACTTGGAGGAGAAGCTTTCTCTGAAACCCCACCAGGTGCCCGTGCTGCGGTCCAACTCAGTTCCCTAGGAATTTTAGGAAGAGAGCTTTGGAGTAAAGAAAACACCCTCAGACTCTTGCAATGCAAAAATGTACAAACCGAGGTGGGATTTTCTGTGTCGGCCCAGAGACTGTTCACACGCCGTTTGCATGAAATGAAGAACGTTTAACTTTTTTTAATTTTTCTTTTTTGCTCAAGTTTTAGGGGCATTTGCACATATATTTGTACTATACATTTCATTTTAAAAGGAAAACTGCAGTGAGAGCAGGACGCGTCAGAGCGAGGGGCGACCGCTGTCTGACTCGAGGACTCTCTCTGACAGATAGTTCCCATGCAGTTGTAAAATAATCAGAAACTTGTTCTATTTTGTGCCAGTGACAATAGTTTTATATTAAAAGAGAAATACAGTTTTCATACAGCAAATCTATACAATATCATTGTTTTATTTAATGTAAAGAAGCGCTCTTCTTCCCACAGTTATTTTTCCCATCCCTCCCTGCTATGGTTGCACTACAAGTAGCTACTGTGTATTATGGGCAGTGAGAAATGAGTTCTTTTCCTGGTGTCCATCCTATTTTTATTTCAAATAAGGAAAAGTGTTGGATTCTGTGTAAATACATCAGTGATGGCATTTTTCAATGTTTTAAAGCTGTGTACAGTGCTACATGTGGTATGACGTTCCTCAAATTGTCTATTGTAGCAGATCGTTTGTCGTAACCTGTCTGTCTCTTTTGTTTATATGCCACCTCCCCGCAGCAGAACAGCTAGTTCCACTGTACATAGTAATTGTAACGTTTTAGACTTTACAGAAACTTTCCTGTATTCTGTATATAAAAAAAAAATACTTCACATTCTGTTTTCTGACTGTCTGTCTTAACTCTTGTCACCACAACCTGGACCTTCCCCAGAGTGTCTGACCGCAGAAGAGGAGCCTCAGCTGCGGAAAGGGGCTGTGCCTGGGCGGAAGCAGCCTGATGTGTCCTGTGTGGGCATGTGGGATGATGCTGGTGGTCCAGGATGGGGACGGGAAGGTTGTAGAATGGTTTGGGTCGGAAGGGACCTTTGCAGGTCATCTGCAGTGAGCAGGGCCATCTTCAACTCGATCAGGTCCAACCTGACCTTGAGTATTTCCAGGGATGGAGCATCTACCACCTCTCTGGGCAAGAGAGGTGGGGTCTGGCTCTAGGGGTGACAGCATGCACCCCTCGCCCTCTCCCTTAGGGCATTGTGCTGTGCAGCAGCTGCCTCTCGCTGCTCAAGGTTTGCAGCAGAGGAGGCAGCTTGAGGTTTGCAGGCAGGCGGCCTCGTCCTCTCCCCATCTCACCTCCCTCTGCTGCCACCCGGGGCTGCACGAATCCGTCTCATCCTGCAGAAAACGGCCGGGTTTTTTTTGTTTTGGGTTTTTTTTTTTTTTTTGCAAACCCGGTCCCGATAACCCCACGCTTCCCTTGCGAAAGAACTCGCCTCGGCCCCTGCCCTCCGTCCTTCCCCCCGCCCCGGGGGAGGCGGAGGCCGGTTGCCGGGGCGGGGCGGGACACCGAGGCGACGGCGGCGGTCGTAGTACCCGGTAAAACGGCGGCGGGATGGGGTGGACGCTGCTGGGTGCCGGGTTGCTGCTGGCCCTCTACACGCTGCTCCGCCACGGGCTGCGCCGCTCCCCGCCGCTCCGCGACCGCCCCGAGCTCCGCGGCCGCACCGCCATCGTCACCGGTGAGCGCCGGGAACGAACGGCCCCGGGAAGGAAGGAAGGAAGGAAGGAAGGAAGGAAGGAAGGGAGGAAGGGCCCGGCCCCGCGCTCACCGTTACGCGCTCTGTTCCCGCTCCGCAGGGGGAAGCAGCGGCATCGGGGCGGCCACGGCGCTGGAGCTGGCCCGCTGCGGGGCCCGCGTCGTCCTGGCCACCCGCAACGCCCCGCGGGGGGAGGCCGCCGCCCGCCGCATCCGCACGGTGAGGGCAGCGGCACCGGCACACACACCCCCCGCCTCCTCCCGGGACAGCCCCGTGGCACGTCCCCGGGTACCCTCGGGGGGCAACCTTGGGTGACTCCGGGCGCTCCCGTGGGACATCCCTGGGTGTCGTATGGGCAGCCCCAGGACACCCCCGTGGGCACCCCGAGGAGACCCCCATGGCACATCCCGGGGACAACCCCCAGGACACCCCTGGGCACACCATGGGACATCCATGGACATCACATGGGCACCCTCAGGGGACCCCCAGCAGACCCACATGGCACACCTCAGGGACACCCCCATGAGACGTCCCTGGGCATCACATGGGGACCCCCAGGGGACCCCCAGGGGACCCCCAGCAGACCCACATGGCACACCCCAGGGACACCCCCAAGCACCCCGAGACACCAGCACCCTGTACCACGGGGGCTGCATGGACACCCCCAGCCCCAGCACAGGGCACCCCCCCATCACCACCACCCCCAGCCCACTGCAGCTCCCCCCTCCCTCACCCTGGGCCAGATCCAGTCCCCAGAGCATCCCCTCTACCCTCGGCCAGATCCAGCACCCGCACACCCCAAGGAAGCGTGCCCCCCACCCTGGGCCACCCCAGCCCTGTCCCAGCCTGTGCCATGCCTGCAGGAGACGGGGAACGCAGAGGTGCTCTTCATGCAGCTGGACCTGGCCAGCCTGCGCTCGGTGCGAGCCTTCGCCTCCGCCTTCCTGCGCCAGGAACCCCACCTGCACCTCCTCATCAACAACGCCGGTGAGCGCCGGGACCCCCGTCCCCCTTCCCCTTGCACCCCTGGATCACCCACCGTGGGTTGCCATCGCCTCCTTTGCAGGGGTGAGCGTCGGGGGCACGACGGAGGATGGTTTCAGCCTCCCCTTCCAGGTGAACCACCTTGGCCATTTCCTACTCACCCAGCTGCTGCTGGAGCGGCTGCAGAGCTGCGCGCCCAGCCGCGTGGTCATCGTTGCCTCCCGCGCCCACTGCGCCGGCCGCCTGCGCCCCAACACCCTGGGCCGGCCGCCCTCCGGGCTGTTTTCGGCTTTCCAGGACTACTGCGACAGCAAGCTGGCCAACGTGCTGCACGCCCGCGAGCTGGCCACGCACTTGCAGGGCACCCAGGTGACGTGCTACGCTGTGCACCCAGGTAGGGACCCGGCTCTGCAACCCGGAACTGGGGACGGTGGGACGGGGGTGGGCTCAGCGTCAGCATTTGCGTGGGGTGTTCTTTGCATGGGGTGTCCCTTTGTGCAGGGTGGGCTCTGCGTGGTGCGGGCTTTGCACAGGGCTGCCTTTGCACGGTGTTTTTGCACAGTGCAGCCTTCGCACAGAGAATTCCTGCATGTGGAGCATCCCCTCGCGCAGAGCGTCCTCTGCATGGTGTCTCCCTTTGCACGGAGCACAGCGCAACCTTTGCACGGCATCCCTTTGTGCGATGCCCTTTTCACAAGCGCGCCCTTTGCATGAAACATCCCTTTGCGTGGGGTGTCCCTTTGCTGGAGCATCCCTTCGCGCAGCGTCCCTGTGCACGTTGTGTCCCTTTGCACGAAGCGTCCCTTTGCACAGCGCACCCTTGCACAGAGCATACTTTTTTTGCATGGAGCACCGTGCACCCCTGAGCCGCGCGCCACCATCGCAAGGCCAGATGGGGCACAGGCAGCACCCCCGGGGAAGGCTGTGGCAAAGCTGCCCGTGCAAAGGCCACCCTGGCGCGGCCGCTTCCGTTTCTCGCAGCAGAACTGGCTCCCGCGTGGGCTCTTCCCCGCCGGGAGCCGGGATGCTCCACGGCCGCTTCCCCTCGCCCCAGGGTTCGTCAACACGGAGCTCTTCCGCCACACGCCGCTCTGGCTGAAGCCGCTCTTCCTGCCGCTGGCCTGGCTCTTCTTCCTCGACGCGGCCGAAGGCGCCCAGACCTCCCTCCACTGCGCCACGCAGGAGGGCCTCGAGCGTTTCAGCGGACGCTACTTCGCCGACTGCCGTCTGCAGGAACCGTGGCCGCCGGCCCGCGATGACCGGCTGGCCCGGGCGCTCTGGGAGGCCAGCGAGAGACTGGTGGGACTGGGGGGGCCCGGGGAGAACCCCTCGCTGGCCCCTGCTGCTGTCATACAATAAAAGTGACGGTGGCGAAAAGGGAGGGAGCCCCGGGTTGGGTGTGAAATGGAGCCTGAGGAGGAGGCAGAGGACGGTCCACGGGGGGGGGGGGAACCTGAGTGGGGGGCAGCGGCCATGTTTGTGGGGCTCTCGCGACGCAGCCGCCCCGCCTTGCTCACGCACGCACGCGGCGCCCAACATGGCGGCTGCGCGGGATGCTCGGCCCCGCCCTCGAGGTGAGGCGCGGCGCAAGCACTGACCTTCCCAACATGGCTGCGCCC